>NC_135725.1:40456278-40767356 GCF_964656455.1 Halichoerus grypus | reverse complement strand
AGCAGGCTAAAAATGTCTGCAATCCTGTAACTTTTTTTAAAGATGAAGATGAGGTTATTAGGCTAAGAGAATAATGAAAGGGAATCATAGAATAAAAATGTATGCCATGAAGTCCTGAAATTATTAAAGGGAGGTATAGGTCTTTCTCTGAGATTCTGGAAAATGCTCTATATAAAAATATCAAAGAAACAGTTCATTGTGAATTGGAAGTGTGCCATTAATCAGGAAAAACATTTTGTTCCAGGCATTGAAGCCTGAAAGAGTTTCATTTTTTGAATTTTTTAAGCATGGGCACAGAACGGAGGAGTAGACAGCAGGCTCATAACTTCTTTCTGGTAAATTCTAGGGGGATACTCAGAGAGCTGGTCTATGGACAGGGTCACCTGCTGAACAACTCCATGTTGTAGGTGAAGGTGCCCCCTGGAGATTGTACCCTGCTGCCACACTGGGTGATCAGATTGAGGTCATAAAATTAAATTTAGGGACAATAATTCTAGGGGGGCCCGACATATTCAAATCTGCAGTGCTCTAGATTAGCCCAGTTATAAAATGATGGATTGTGTGTCTGTTAGGAAATTCTTTCTGAATCTTATTTCCCAAGACTGGACTTTTGGCACATGTCGGGTAGTTGGAGGGCTGAGCATCTCTGTTTATGTTTCAGCAATGAGCCCGGTGGGTGCTGGGCTTAAGGAGGAATTTCTGGGCTCAGTGCGTCTCCCTGCATGTCGAAGATCTAAAGACTTACTATTCTGTTGATTCTGGATTCAGTGCCTTTAAATATGATTCATTTTATGCAAAACGAGAAGATAACATCTTGTTTCAGGAAAACTTGAATCTGGCAGACTTCCCTGTATCAACCGCACATTTAAAAATTCTGAAGAAAAGTTAAAATGCAGGGTATGAAATCCTTATACCACTAACTGGCTTTATAACTGGCCAAATCCTTTATGTCTCTATGGCTCAGTTACTACATCTGTAAAATGGGGATGATGACGCCTACTTCAGGATGATGATGAGGGAGATATGACGATACATGCAAAGTACCTGGCAAATTGAGAGCATTTAGTAAATGGTGGCTTTTGTTTTTAAGTAAGACAAGATGGTACGTGGGAAAATGAACAAGGAAAAGAAGAAAAGAAATGAGGTATGGGGAAAATGATGGAGAGCAAGTAAATTGTGGCTCTCAGTGGCCTCGTGGAAGGACTTTGCTGAGCAAAGTGGGCGATTCTACACCCAATGTCACTTGCCTACCTGGCCATGTTTTCTTATTGGTTCATTACTTTGATAGTTACTACTATGTGTGCTGTGGAGAGTCGTAATACTCCGAAGAGTCTTCAAAGGTCATGAGCAAACGGACCAGACAGATGATCGTGAGCGCCTGAGCTCAACTCGAGAAATGCTGATGTTGCACATTTCACTGCTCCATTTTCTCTGTTGCTTTGTGCGTTTTTCTTTTCTGGACATTCCTGGTTGCAGGGTAAATTACATGTATTCTGTTACAAATAAGGCCCTTCTGTTACAAATAAGGCAAGCTAATTGTATCTATATACAGCCATCCCATTGTAAAATGTGTTGTTAAAGACAAATTATCAAAGCCCTAAAAATTATTTTTAGGACAAGAAGCTGTTAGGCCAATTTGGGTTTCAGATTAGGCTGAACTTTCCCACCCTCTGAGGATGGTGTGATTTCCCGTCATTCCTTGGGGGTCTCATCTGAAATAGAATTGGAGGGAAAGGCAAGATGACTGACAAGGGCAGGTGATGTGAGCTCAGGTGTCCTGCTGAGGGGGCTCACTTAGGATTCCAAATTAAAGTCAGCCACAGCCCCATGCTGGCTCGAGCTGCCCCGTGCAGACCCGGAGTCAATTCTGTGCTAAGTACTTACAATGTACAGATTAGCAAAGACAAAGGTTGATGGTCTCAGTGCATCCTCTGTCTTTCAGAAGCAAGCAGGCATAGTTGCAATGGTGAGGAAATTGACTGGGAGCTGACATGAAGTTTTAAAAGCGTTTTCTAAGCGTTGTATATATTTCCATGTGCTTATTACCAGCTTTCTGGCATTTTGTTGTCTAAGCCCACTCAAAAAATATTTATTTTCCCTTTCCTGTTTTGTAAAGCTTCAATTAATATGCTCTGGACCTAAAAAAGAAACTGATATTCATTAGGTACTGATGTTGCAATTCTACGTACATTAAATTATTGCCATAATAAATATTGCTATGTTGATTTCACACAACTAAGGTTTCTAAGACATTAAGTAACTCACCAAAGCCAAGACAGACAGTGACTGATAAAACTGTAATTTGACTAAAGTTTCATCTACAGATAAGTAAGATGTAAGCCCTGCCTTCAGAAAGCCCAAACTTCTAGGAGAGTAATATATTAACAGATGATTGCAATCCAAGATAGACCAAGATTAATGCTGTAATGAGTGCCTAGTTCAGAGCTTTGCACACAGCATTCTATAAATGTTTGTGGTATTAATGAATAGAGAATATGCATGAAAAATGTAGCTAGTGAATATAAAAACACCCTTGACTATGAACTCTGAAATAGTGCTCTTATATCAACAAATACATATTTAACCAAGGAAAAAAACAGTCTATGAAAGGCATGACGTGGAACTTGAATAAATTTAATCTGTTATCTTCAGAAGAACTTTTTCAGTAACAATTTAGAGAGATTAACTATCAGTGTTTCCGCTTGCCACCCCAATCTCATAGAGCTCTTCCATGAAGGGAATTGTGTTCTAAAGGATGACGTCACCATGGAAAGCATGGGTCTCTCATCTCAAGTATGTTCTGATGTATTTGAGATCTAGCTGAGCCAGATCTGGGGTTCTGATGAATGGAATTGAGTGGTTCTCTTTCCCTCACCATCTGACCTTTCCAAGCAGGTGCTTGAGAGAAAGAAGACTCACTCAGAAACCCGGCCAAAGGGCTGGAGGAGGGTGAGGGACCATCTCAACAAATGAAACTTGAGCTTGCATCCCAACCTGACTCAGTCAGGAACTGAGGTGGGGGTAGGAATGTCGACAGCCTCATGTGCACATGAAAGGAGCTCGCTCAAATTGCGAACACTTAAAATACCCAAGCGCAGACCTCTTACTAGTTAAGAAAAAGTGTGGGAGCTCTTTCTCATTTGACAACAAACTATTGGTTTGTTGGGGACCATAAGTATCAGGGACAGTGGTGCCTGGAGGCTGGGGTGAAGTGTGCACCATTGGTGAGGGCAGAATGTTTGCTCAGTTGGCCCTGTGAGTGGCAACACTGAGGACAACTGGATCCACAAGTCCCAGTTTTCCCAGCCCCGGTGTCAGAAAAGTCTTAAGTCAACAGCTGGAGGATGGCTGGCCAAAGCACCGGAAGGTAAAGCAGCTTCCGGGAATGTCTACAATATACCGTGTGGACTTTACAAGATTTCCTCAGGGAGCTGGGATGTTTTCACCGCCTGAAATAATGTTTAACTTTCTATCTGCATCAACATGGATAATTCTCAAAAACAAAATGTTGAGTGAAAAAAGCAGATTGCAGAAGGATAAGTACAATATGCCGCCACTTACATATATGTTTAAAATACACGAAACACTGGAATATATTTTTATGGATGCACATACATATATATGATAAACATTTTCTCAGGCGTGGATGGAGAGGAATACAGATTGCTTTGAGATGCTAGTTCTCTGAGAAGAGTATGTCTGAGAGAGGGGAGCCTGGCAAGGGTGTGTTACGCTTTGACTTTACCCATTACATTTTTCCCCTGAAACATTTCTACAGTGTTTCTGGCACAACTTGAATCCTTCTTACTTTTAGACCAACAGTCCTTTTTTCCCTGTTCTTTCTAATGTATCTGAAAGGATTTGTAGTTAAATATTTTTGAAGTAGAAAAAAGCCAGGCTTCATTGTTAATGTTAAAACGTTTGTACATATAGGCTGGCGAGGCCTGGGGATTTCGGGTGACACTCATCACTTGGTTACCTTTAAGGAAAAGGGGTAAAATTATCGCAGGGATCTACTTTCCTTGACGGCTCAATACATGGAGAGTGTCAGCTCTACGATTTGGCTGGGTTTGAGTGATGCAGACACAAAAAGTTATCCTTACTTGTTGTGAAAATAGGAATGATTGTTTTCACTGTCCTCTCATGGCTCAGAAGTAAGTAAGGACGCTACGTTCAACTGCTACAATCTCTACCTTTGGGGTAAGATGGAGCATAAAAGTGTTCCGACTCCAATATGATAATGCATCAGAAAGCTCTGACTGAATGGGCAACTAGCTTATAGGGTATGTATGTGACTAAAAGTACAGTCTGCCCAACTGGGAACACGACTGTCTGTTACTCTGTTTCAGACCAAGCTGTTTGTCTCTGCATGTGGGTGCCATCACTCTGACAGGGTTTCTGGTTTCCTTTGCTTTTATTTCAAATACATGGAACAGAAAATGGAATCCTAAATAAATGACTCCTTAACTTCAAAGGAAATCCAACGTTGTAAATTTTCTATTTTTAGTCTTCTGGTATTCCTTTTCCCTTCCTTTTCCATTGAACATCCTAGGGCATGAAAAGCAAATAGAGGAGCTATATTTTATTAAGGGATGGGGTGCAGAATCATGAGATGAGGAAGAGTAGGTAACATTTCTTTTACTCTAACAAATAGGACTGAAGGCCAAATTAAAAGCAGCTTCAGAGACTTTGGGGGGAAAATTATAGTTTATTTTCTTGCGTGTGGGTATGTGTGTATTAGTTTGGAGGCAAGGGGGGTGTTCATGTAACCAAACATTTGGTCTGTGCGAACAGGACCATGGGAGCTATTCCAACGGTCTTGAGGAAAAACAGCAATTGCCTCAGATCCCACCTGCCCCTCTGCTATGCACGCAACTTTTTCCACATCTCTCCTTCTACACCAGGCCCTTCTTCTTGCTTTCATATTCCCCTTCCAAAATAATGACCCCTCTGGAAACTTCTTCCATCATATCTATCGCTCACACACACATATATACAGACATAGACTCTGAAAGTCATTTCATCCTCTGTGGTATTGCTAATAACAATTTCAGGAATATTCCTCCTTTTCTCCTAGAAGATTGGATCTTCCTGAGGGTAGAGACCCCATAATGTTTTTCCTTTTGTTTGTTGGTTTTTTAGTTCACGTAGCAGTACTAGTACATTGAACAATCAAGATAAATCCCGGGCCCACCTAGAAGGAGACTTTCCCTCATTTAGAGAGAGGGACAGGAGGCACTGGAGTTCGAGTGCTTTGTCCAGGGGCGTAGAGTGAGGGCCCTGGAGTGAGTGCAGCCCCTAAACCCTACTGGGACTGGAGACCTGATCTGCTCCCAAGATTGCATGATTAGGAGTCTCAAAGTCTGCATCTCCAGGACTTGCCTCTGTATAAATCAGCTTGATATGATGGGAGACCATAAACCTTCAAGTCAGATCTGACCGCCTTCCATCAGGGATGTTGTCTAACCTTACTGAGCTTCAATTTACTCTTCTCCAAAACAGGAATGATAAAAAGTCCACAGAAAGTTTTGGCGACGATGTGGAGACGGGGAACCCTCTTGTACGGTCGGTGGGATTGCAAACCACTGTGGAAAAGAGTATGGAGGTTCTTCAAACTTTTATAAAAATAGAACTACTCTATGATCCAGTAACTGCACTCTTGGTTATTCACCCCCAAAATACAAGAACACTAATTCAAAGGGATACATGTACCCCTCCCTATGTTTATAGCAGCATTATTTACAATAGCCAAGATATGGAAGCAGCTCAAGTGTCCATCAGTGGATGAATGGATAAAGAAAATTTGGTAGAGATATACAAGAATATTACTCAGCCATAAAAATGATGAAATCTTGCCATTTGCAACAACATAGATGGAGCTAGAGAGTATAATGCTAAGTGAAAAAGCCAGTCAGGGAAAGACAAATACCATTATGATCTCACTCATATGTAGAATTTAAGAAACAAACCAAATGAACAAAGGAAAAAAAAAAAAAGAGAGAGTGAGACAAATCAAGAAACAGACTCTTAACTATACAGAACAAACCGATAGTTACCAGAGGAGAGGTGGGTGCGGGGAATGGAGGAAATAGGGGATGGGGATTAAAAAGTACACTTATCATGATGAAAAAAAAATGATAAAGTTTTAGTGAGGATCAATTTAATTAAAGTAGTATGTATGTAGCCTAGCACATAGTAGGTGCTCAATAAACTCTTCTCTCTGCCAGGCTCTTCTATTTGACAGCTGGTATCAGTTCCATATTCTCCAAGCTTTAGGGCTTATGTCCTCTTCTAAACCAAACCAAATAACAAATATGTCAACTGTAAAACTGCCCTCCCTGCCATGAGCTTCAGTTCTCCACCCACTGTAGAAACCACATTTAGATATCAACGGTAACTCAATTTGAACTCCAAACTTTCATGTCATTTGGATCTTATAATTCGAGCTGATGGCTATCCATTTTGAGCATCAGCCAGATTAGTACCCCATCCTCAAGGCTACTCATTCCCAGATTCCCTCCCTTCCCCACTGATCCGATGCTAGGATGCCCACTGGCTGAGCCTGCCTTACAACCACCTTGCATTAAATTAGAGCTGATACAAGATTCCACTCCAGGTCCCCTAACTCCTAGTCAACTGCTCCTTCTCTGCTGCCTGTCCACACTACACACCCAAGAAATAGACGCTAGTTGATCTGTTGAGATATAGAAAGATGGAGCAAACCAAAGCAGATGCTGATGTAACCGATGGAGAATGAGTGCAGGACCACACGTGTATTGAGAGGAAGACGAGAGTGTCGGTACATTGAGTGGAAAATAAAGGGCTGAACTGGGATATATTGAATAGACTCTGCCCTATTGAAGATCTGGAGGTGGTAAGTAATATAGGATGTTTTAAAACATATTATCAGGAATGGTTTCTTTCTAAACAAGGAGTGTTCAGACTCTTCAGGCTCTAGGTGGATCTGCTTACTAAGGTGGTCTACCACCAGCATTAAATTTATCCCTTTTTCCATTATTCATTCAACAAACACAGATTGAGCAGCAACTCAGTTCTGATTTGTGTACTTCTTCCCATTTCCGTGGCCTCCTGTGTCTCCTGCTTGTGCCCCTGGCCACTCGGTCATGGAAAGTTCTTGCTGCCACAGGCGTTGCCACGGTGGTCGTGTGGTCACTTGGCTCTGTCACAGTAGCATTGAGCCCTGGCACCACCAGTGCTATGCCATGCAGGAGAAGCCACACAGAACTGGAACCCAGGCTTGAGCTGAGCAGACCCGTACGGACTCGTCTTCCTGCTCCCACCCATCAGCACAACACAGGGCGTGCAGGCCAGAGTCCTAGTGGCTACCCAGGAGTGCAGAGCTGGCAGTATAAGAAGTTGGGTGGTTAACTGCCTCTTGGAGAACTTGATCAATGAGAGAAAAAAGACAGGTTATAAATGCTTTGCCTTCCTCCCTCCAATCCGCCATTCCAAGGCACACTGATTGTGTTTAGCCCCATCTGGAAATGTCCTTCACGGCTAGGGAACGACTGTGTGTCTTGTGAAGCTACACAACCAGCTTGGTAATAGAGAGCCCGGACCATGATCTTAGATTTGTTTCTCCTATTTTTCTTACTTCACTTTCTTTTTCTCTCAGTCCTCCTGTCCTCGCACAGGCCCTCCAATAAAGAATTGGCACTTAAGGTCTACTTCGAGTGTATCTCTTCGGAACCCACCCCAGCCAAAACAAGTGGTGCGGGACAGAGAGCTGTGAACAGGGCAAACATGGCCCCTGCACTTCTGTAGCTTTCAGCAGAGTGGGATAGGCAGGTGACAACACATATTAAACAAAAAATAACCAGGAAAAAAAAAAAGCATATTTTGTGCTAAGTGGTATAAAGGAAAGGATTGTAACCTATCAGAAGATAGGTTACAGTGGGCCTGAGAGCACTGTGGGAGAACAAAGATGAAATCAGTTTAAATATGGAGATTTGGGAAGGTCTCTCCAAGGAGGTTGTATTTAAATTGTGACATTAAGTTTTAGAAGGAGCCAGCCATGCTACCAGCGCACAGAAGAATTCTCTGCTGCCGGAGTAGATGGCAGACAGTAGGACTCGAAAGCAAGAAGGAGTTTTGGGTGTTAGGATATTCAAGAAAGACAAGGATGGGGATGTCTGGGTGGCTTAGTGGGTTAAGCATCTGCCTTTGGCTCAGGTCATGATCCCAGCGTCCTGGGATCGAGTCCCCCATCGGACTCCTTGCTCAGCGGGGAGCCTGCTTCTCCCTCTGCCTGCCGTTCCCCCTGCTTGTGCTCTCTCTCTCTCTGACAAATAAATAAATAAAATCTTTAGAAGAAAAAAATGAAAGATAAGGATGGTTGGAGAGTCCTGATCAAGGTGAGGAGTGACTGCCTTGAGGCTAAGGAGGAGACTAGAGCCAGATGCTATAGACTTTGTAGGCTATAGAGTAAGATTGGATTTTATTCTAAGGGACACTGGAAGCCATTAAAATGCTTTAAGCACTGGAATCCAGTAAAATCTTAATTCCAGTTCAAAATTCTTTATTTGAATAAAACGTCTTACTTGTAACTCTAATAATACAAGAACAAAAAGATTATGGGAATAGATACAAGGAAGTAAATTCTATAACGTATACCATGAGTTAACGTAAGCGTAAATATATGCCAAATATAGGTAAAATTGCAGAGTGTGGGTTGGCTTGTAACCACTACTCTCTCCTCTCTAGGAAATCATAATCTGTTATAATACTACTTGTTTTTTGTCCGGCTGGTCCAGCAGTGTGTGTTGATCTGATTCATTTTCTACTTTGCTCCATCTTTATTCAAGTTGGTTTGATGATTTCTTTGTATTAAAGAAAGTTCTTATATTGTAGTTGCAATTTCTTAAAGTACAGAGCCTCTTTTCCCTCATTTAGAATTCCTCATTAATTGTAGTTCTATTGCTATGGCTGTCATTAGGCGATCTGCTAATTCACAAATTCACGGAAGTACGGAAATACATTTCGCTAATGTGCACTGCAAAATGCCCTCTACAAAATGCCTCCTATATAATGTCATTTACAAAATGCCTGCTGCAGCTGCCTGGGGAAGGTTTTTACAGACCAACCTGGATTGGGGTGAAAGCAATATATCTTCTAGGCAGAGAAAGCTCTCCTCTCTAACTCTCAAGGCTTTTTCTCTGTGGTTGCCACCTATTTTGAACGGTCACGCGTTTCCAAATTGCCTCTCTGAAGCTAGGTTTGCAGCCATCATATCTATTTAAGTGTGTTTTATTGACAAAGAGCAGGCAGGATTAAGACAGAGTCACAAAGCAACAACTGATGAAAATTAAAACCAAATATTGACCTCACCCTAGCCCAAGTCATACCCAGGCAGAACTGGCAGTAACCAATGTGGTATGTTTTTTGGGGGTGGGGTGAGATTGGGGGGTGAAAGTGGGGGGCAATAGAATTGTTTAATTACCAAATGTATTATTTTCTGGCCAGATATTGCACCACGGAGATTCATCCCTTTTCCTTGGTTGGAAAATTTTGTCAATTCAGGAATATATTAGCAACACTTTAGCATGGATTTTTTCACCACGGTGATTTCCAGAAGACAGTTGCCTGAGTTGGAACGGGACATGGGAAAGATTTTGACAGAAGGGGATGGATGCTGTCTGGAAAGCGAGTGCTACCAGGGAGGTCTATGAACAGAGAACCCAAGAGGATGCTGGGTGCCCAGGGGAGGAGGCTGCATTGGTGTTGAAAGCAAAGATGGTTGTGGGCCAAATTCTAACTTCAGACTTTTGCCTCAGGCAGCACTGTTAGCATTTCAAGTCCCATTAAAGGACGCTCCTTCTCAAGCAGATGGTGGCTTTACTGATAACAAAGAAAACAACTTTGGTGGAGAACTGATAGTCAGACAAAGCTTCAAAGAGGCAAAACACCAAGGGAGAAGTTACTAACTAATGTTTCTTGGAGAATGAATCACTACCAAAAAAAAAAAAAAAGAAAGAAAGAAAAAGGACCTGATACAATGGAAATAATTTATTGAAGAGAGTCAGTATTATCAAGGGCATCACCGCCCTCGCTCTCTTCAGATTTCCTGCCTCCCTGCAGATGGGTGAGGAAATAGAGTTGAAATGTATCTAATTTGAAATAAAATGTAAATGCTACAGACTAGAATATTTTTATATTGGGCATATTTTGTGCCCAGCTGGGATGATTTAAGTGAAGGTTTGAGAAGGCCTCTCTGAGGAAGGGATATTTAACTTGAGCAATAAAACTTTGAGTAATCAAAATAATATTCTGTTACTTATTAAGAAACTTTGATTTCATCAGAACATGCAATGTCTTGGGCTTAGCTAATTTCTAATAATAAGGGAATTTTAAAATTGTATATTTAAGAAAACCAAAATTCTGTAGAAATTAAACACATAGATTAAATGAAAATGACTTGTTGCTTATATATATCATGTAACTTGATAAACACACAGGCAGATGTATACTAGAATTTGTACACGTGCTCACATGCTTATGCATGGAACTTCCTAAAGGATGAACCTGTGAGATTATATATATATTTAAAGATCTATAAGTAGATCTATCTATTTATCTATCTATCATCTATCTATCTATCTTCTATCTATCTATCTATCTATCTATCTATCTATCTATCTATCTATCTGTCTATATTAGTTGATGCTAAGTCTACTTCTTTCAGGGCCTCCCTCATCACTGGCCCCATACACCAAACTCTACCTGGAAGCTTGGCCAAGGTTAAATCAGCCCAAATTGTAGGATTCTTCATCGTAAGTGCCATATGTTGGCTGTTTTGACTCCTTCTGGTTTTTGACCCTCTATTTTACTTTAACCTTCTTTCTATACTGGGATGTCCTCAACTCTTAATTTATCTGCATCTGGCTTCCATTTAGTCTGTGGTTTCTGGGCACTACCTAGCCCTTTATGTTGTTTGTCAGACATGTCTACACCTTCTTGCCCCTCGCTGCTCACACTGTCTCGAAAATCTGGGTTCCAAGAATTATCCCGAGGGGATCACATGGGACGTCTTGCCTTCAGACTGGTTTCACAGGGATCTAAAGTTAAGGAAGATATATGGCTCTGGCAAACTAGCTTTAATAAACTGGTGCTTGTTTGTGTAATCCAATGACAGAGCTCCTATTACATGTCTCCCCTGATGACCTGATCAGATTCTCTGTATTAATTGTCATGTATACAAAGATGAACAAAGCCTAGTGTTTAACCTAGTGTTTACCCTATAGGCCTGGTAGGTGAGAAAGACATATAAATAAATAATTTCAATATAGTGTAATAAGCATGAGGGTAGTGGTTGACACAAGGGAAGAAAGTACAAAGAAAAGAGAACAATCAACTCTGCTCATAGAAAAGGGATCCTACATTTCAGTTTGCCCAGGACAGTCCTGGCTGTGACTCTTGCCCTGAACATCCTTTGGAGTTTAGTATCAGTTTCACCTTCTTATACTCTCCAGAGTATCCCAGTTTTGCCCCCCAAAAATAAATAAATGAACAAATAAAATAAAAAAAATAAATTTACATGGTTACCCTTCTGAAAATGGGAAGGTCAGGCAAACTTTATAAGAAGATGTAAGAAATAAAATCGCAATTATGGGAAGAACTCTACCAAACTGATGAGACACAGATGATAATTTTGGGCAAGGACAATAGGCCCATGACCTGAGCAGTGTGTGAAGCTGGAGAATGATAAGATGTTCACATATGACAGTGCCGCTCCAGAGAGGGGCCAGACGCTATGGATTGAAGCAAAACCAAGGCCAGTGATGGTGAGTCTTTTCTGCGGTGCTAAGGACCTTATACCAGTTCTTATAGACAATGGAGTTACAGTAAAGTTTTCTACCAAAAGAATGACCTGATTAGGTTTGTTTTTTAGTAATATCACATCAAAATAATGTACAGAATAGGCGAGTAGGGACTAAAACTTCAGGTGGACAGAATAATTAGGAAACCATCATAATAATCCAAGCAAGAGATTGCTGAGAAGCTAAGCTAAGGCAGAAGCGGTGAGGGTAGAAATAGAGAATGGATGTTAAAGCTATTCCTAAAGGGGGTGATAGGTGTTAAAATTTGTCCGATTGAGAGGATAAAAGGAAGAGTCTAGCTCAGAGTCAGCAGGTAGCTGGATATACAGATCAGGAACTCAGGAAAAAAGTTGGGGCTACAAGTTCAGATATGGGAATGTGAATGAAAAAAAAAGATCTGAAATGAAAAGAGAAAGCGTCTAAAGCCAGAACCTGTCCTTCTAACTTTATTAGAACAATGTGGGAATATGGGATAATAAATGGAAACAGCTTTAGAAAAAATATGCAAGAGATTCATATGACAAATTAGTTTTGGTTAAGGAATTATCGTGGATGTTGGCCCTGGAGTTTGAATTGCCAGCATAATTTTTGTTAGGGAATATCTTATTCTTTGTATCAGTGAAATTCTTTTATATAATAGGGTTTCTTATAGACAGAACAAAAGTGTTCTCCCCACAAAGATCCATTTTGGAATGATTAATATGTGTAATCAAAGCTACTGGTAAAGGTCCCAGTCATTTTATATGAGTCAGCAGTAAGCAGTAGGTCTATTTATGATGGACTGTATAACTCTCACACTTGCATTTGGGCAAAAGCAGAACACCCTACTCAAAGAGCATCTTGCAGTTGCCACAACAAAGTAAAAGAATAGTTGAAGTACTTCTCTTTACTGACAAGTGTAGATCTCTAGAAAAGAGGTTTTAAATCATATTAAATAGTCTGGGAACTACAGATGAAATCTTTTTAGGGTGACATTTCAAAATTTGGCTGATTTTTAAAAAATTTATTTAAATTTGATTTAGTTAATATATAGTGTATTATTAGTTTCAAGAGTAGAATTTAGTAATTCATCAGTTACATACAACACCCAGTGCTCATTACGTCAAGTGCTCTCCTTAATGACCATCACCCAGTTACCCCAGCCCCCCACCCCCCGTACCCTCCAGCAACCCTCAGCTTGTTACTCATATGTGGAATTTCAGAAACATAAGTTTGGCCCATTTTTAAAGTAAGAATGAAAATGTCCCTTCCTCCCGCAATGAGAAATGATTGCTATTTATTTCTTATATTAACTTTCTGTATTACCATTGTTCATTCTCTGTCTCTTCCACTGGTCTATAAGTGAATTCTAAATAGATATGTATATGTAATGAAAGGTGTTTGAATTATGATACATAAACATTTCCACCCAAGTGTAAAGTCATGCTTAAGGCTGAGGTTTTTCTAAACATCTTGGAATTAAATACAGTACTTTCAAGTTGTCACACCCAAATAGGAGAAGGATTTTGTAGTTTCTGAGAAGGATTTCTGAAGCTCTCTTTGAGGATTCAAGATATTTTTTAAGTTGTCATGGCAAAATTCTCTTCCATATCAATGATTTACAACTTCAGTAAATTTCACTCTTTTGGACTATGCAAATCAGGAATGTGTGCTGATTCAGATAACATTTATAAATAAATTGATATAAATGAATGAAACTTAAAAACAATTGATTTACTTTTTAATTTTTAATGTTGTATTCACCAAGAAGATGGAATTAGTGTAAAAGCAGTGAAATTAATAGTTTATTTTTTTAAAAATCAAAGGATTAAGTAATAACAAAATACTCCAAATGCTTTCAGCTTCTGTTCTTAGAAAATAATTTGAAGAACAGTTCTATTTATCACATATTATATAAAATTAATGTGACTTATGTTTTATAAGCGTTTTACATCTATTTAGTAGTATCTATTTATATCTTAGGGTGTAATATAAACACACCAAGCAAAAATATTTTCAAAAAGCAGTTTAACGTTCAGTAATTTCATTAAGCAACATTAGCTCCCTTCTTCCTACTCTATTTTTCATATTTAAATCTTACCATATCATGTAATCTTTGACCGACGGCTTTTGTCTTGGGCCGTGGATGCTGCAGGGAGCCGCCCGTCCAGAACTCCCATACTCATTACCCCAGGTTCTGGAAGTGACGGCTGCTGAGGCTGACAGCGAGGTCCCTCTCTGGGAATTGCCTTTGTCTGAATAAAGCTGCCTCACCCAAGGTTACCCACCTCTTCTCAGGGTACAGCCCATACTCAAAGGCTGGTCATGGAAAGACACCAAAGCTCATCTCCCCTGCCTAAATTTGGGACTTTCCTGAGTGACCGTTGCAGCCCCAAAGTGCTCGGTGGGCTCGACTGGTGACTCCGTTGCAGCTACATCAGTTTCAACCCTGGTCCCTATCCTCCCGAAGGTGTTGCTCCCAACAGTGTTCCCAGATAAATCACCTGGATGAAAACTCAGCATTTTGGAGACTGTTCCTGGAGAAACCAGCAATGAGTGCCAGTAATAGTCTGAGAAAGCCAATCTTAAAATGGTGTCTTGAACAGAATCCCATCACTGGTGGTAGGTAGATGCTATGGACTGAATTGTGTCCCCTCCTCCCCCAAATTCATGTGTTAAAGCGATAACCCTATTGCGACTATATTTGAAGATAGGGCTTTTAGGAGCTAATTAAGGATATATCAAGTCATAAGGATGGGATCTTAATCCAATAGGATCGGTGGCCTTATAAGAAGAGGAAGAGAGAGACAGCCCTCTTTTTTTTTTTTTTTTTTTTTTTACCATGTAAGGACAGATCAAGAAAGTGGCCATCTGCAAGCCAGAAAGAGAATTCTCACTAGAACTTGACTCTGATCTCAGGTTTCTAGCCTCCAGAACCGTAAGAAAATAAAAATTTTTACTTGTTGTTTAAGCTACGCAGTCAATGGTATTTTGTTATGGCAGCCTGAGCAGACTAAGACAGTGGATTACTGAGAAGCTCAGTCTGTGGGAGCTGTGCAGCTGTGAAAACTTTTACCAGGGGTAAATTCAGACGGGATACCAGTAAAAGGAAATGCATGGTCAGTGCAATATTTTAAGTATTGGAATGGTTTTGGGGAAATACTAATCATAAGGACTATGAAATCAGATGGTTCTTTCTAGGGGCCATTGATACTCTGGAGGAAAACAGTAAGTTTTAAGGGTAACTAATCACCAGGTTAAGATAAGGTATGAAATTTAGAGGGCCCCATTGACAGCATAGTAAAAGACACTCATTCAACTAGAAGCAGAAAAAGCTGAAACTGAGGCATGGAAATTTATTAAAAGGCTATCAGAGATCCAGAGAAGGTTGAATGCTCAACCCCAGCAAGTCTGCTCCTCCAAGGTCAGGTCCCTGATTCACAGAGTGAGATTTCACAATTTGAGAGGGAAATCTGGATCAGCGAATTTAAAATCCTGAATTCCTAGGTTACCCTGAACCCTCTTCAGAGCAGTCCATTTTGTCTGTAATTTTGTGTAAAGATGATGCAGTGACCTGAGTCTTGCAAGACAATATAAATTCCTCTCAGGACCTAGCCCCACTTTCCCACTGGCCACCAAAACAATACTGTTATGTCACTACATAACCCAAGCACAAAAGTGCTGAGCCTGATGGAGGAAAGAGACCATATCACAGAATAACTGCTGGGACCAAGTCAAAACCGGATCCTCAGGGCGCTGCGATCATGGGGTGGGGACATAAAGTTGGACACTGGAGAGGGCGTCAGTATGCCAGCAACTTTCAGCGACACAGTCTTTCATATCCTGGCAATGATCCTGCTGAAGGCTCAGCGAAAGGAAGGCTCACACTAAATGAAGTAGGACTCCATGGCAGACTGGGAAGTGGCTGACGGATGTGGGCTTGCTAAGTGAAATGCTGGATAAGACAGCAAGCATTCCATCTGACTCTTCTATGGAAGAGTCCATGGGATAGTGGGGTATACGCCAGTGACCGAAAGATGAGCAATGCACCAGTAGGAGGTGCATCTGAAACTCTGAAGGCAAGGAATGACCATAGGAGACGCTGCTACAGGACTCCCTGAGAGCAACGCAGACAGTAAAATCCCCAAAATGGTACAGACTAGGTAGCAGTGCAGTAGAGGTACTGATACAATGACAAAATGGTCAATGGGGAAATGTCAAGTGCCGGAGCTGTATAAAACTATGGAGGTGTTTAATAGAACCGAGGGGGAAGATAGGTGGGTATTGCCAAGGATATCACTCAATATCTATGCAAACAATATATCAGAGGCTGTGGGCAACCCCCCAGTGGAAAATGATGATCCCTGGCCCAGCCTCCCGAATCGAGTTAGCTTTCAAACTCAGAACGCACATACCGGAGGAGATGCCAGGTTTCAAAGAAGAAGAACTTTACAATTCCACAAAGTATGTAAAAATTCCCTACTTCTTCCCCCAAAAGGGTCTAAGACACAGGCTTGGAGAATCCAAACACTAGGAAAAAGGGAGTGCCCAGATATTTCAAGTACTGTGGACACAGGGTCTAAGTTGAAAGTGCCCCTCTCCTCCAGCAAATATAGGAAATAAAAAATAATATTGCCTCCTGGTGGAATGGAGGAAAGCAGTATACCCATAGAAAGCTAAAGTAGGCAGAATGGTGGTCCACATCATATCCCCGCTTAATTCATCAGTCTTGCACTGAAAAATTCATATGTATCCTGGAGAATGACTATGGCATACTGAGCACTCGATCAGTTGTAGCTCTCTGTCAGATGAGGTATCTTTGCAAGCACAGAATAACACAGACTTAGGACGTGGTCTGCAGCCACTGAGAATGAATACATTTGTTTTGACCCCCATCAGGAAGGAGGGTGAGCAGCAGTGTGCCTTCACATGGAACAGGCAAAAGGATGCATATGCGGTCTTGCCCCAGGGCTGTGTTAATCTCCCCCCACCTTCCATCATAATGAGCCCAAAGGGACATGGACTGTCTGGACATTCTGCAGAACATCACAATATCAAAGGCCTAATATTAATTGAGTCAGATGAGCAAAAAGGAGCAAGTATGATCGACATTTTGGTAAGCCACATTTGCTCCAGGGGTAAGAGACAAACCCTATAAAGATTCTGGAGCCAGCCATATCAGTAAAGTTTTAGGCATCAGTGTAGCATGCGGGAGCATTCCCCTGAAAATAAAAGAGGAATTGTTGCCTCTTGCATCTTTCACCGCTTAGAAGGAGACAGTGTCTGGTAGGCCTCTTTGGTTTGGGGAAGCAGTGTATTCCAGGGAAAACTGCTCCAAACCATTTAACAAATGGCATGGGAGGCTGACAGCTTTTAGCAGGAAGCTCTGTCCCAGGTCCAGGACAATGCAGGAAACCCTGTTGCTTGGTCCGTAAGACCTGGCAGATTCTATGGCACTATATAGAGTGTATGGTATAACAATAGGGATATTGTGGTGGAAGCAGATGCTTTATGAAATTTATGGCAAGCCACTGTAGGAGAACCACAGTGGAGACCCATATGTTTCTGGAACAAAGATATACCATCTGCACCAGAAAATTATAGACCATTTGAAACATAGCTCCTGGCATGCTCCTGCTCTGGATATGAAGTGATCTTGTGAGCAGAACTTCCCATCATGGTTTGGGTTCTGTCTGATGTGCCAAGTTATAAGGTCAGACAAACCAGATAGCAGTCTCCTGTAAGATGGAGGTGGTGTACCTGGGATTGGGCCCGAGCCATCAGGCAATGCGGTACTTGTTCTTTTGGTTCGTGTACAGCATAGACTTAACTAACGCGATAGCCTCCAACTTACCAAAGTGTAGCTACTGCTGCTGCTGAATATCCACCTTGCTCGTGACAGACCAACACCGAGTCCCCAGTGTGGCAACATCCCTAAGGAGATCACCCAGCCAGTACGTGGCAAGTTGATTCCGCTGGACTCTTTCAACCTTAAAAGAAGGAGCAATTTACCTTGACTAGAATGAACACACGGTGAGCATGGTATGATTTCCCTGCTCCACATCTGAGGGGCATTTGAACCACCAACACAGAATCGTGTACAATACAGGATCCTGTATGGACCAAGGGACAGATCACCGTGACCATGGATTTGCTAATCATAACCCTTCCTGCACCATCCAGAAGCTGCTGGCCTGGTGGATCAGAGGAATTGCATTCTCTAAGAGCAGCTGAGGTTCCAGCTTGGAGAGGCTTCAGCAAGGACACTGCTCCATCGTCTAGGATCCAAGAAACACTCTAAATCAATGACCCTTAGATGCTATTATGTCCTAATAGACAGAATACCTGGGCTCAGGAACTTAAAGTAGTATTAGAATGGGCCTGGATTGTTCCCACAGATCCACTTAGAGATTTTAAGCTTTCTGGCTCTGTAATTGTGAGTGTTGCAGGTCTAGAAGTCTTGAACCCCAGAGAGGGAATGTTTCCACCGCAGGGCACAGCAAAGGTAACATTAAACTTTGTTGTGAGGGCCACCTGCTTACTTTGTACTCCCTGGATGTGGGCTGTCCCCTAGATGGGGTGCGTCCTACCACTGAGGGCAATGCTGAGGGAAGACTCAGCTCTAGGACTCTAGCCATCACTCCCAGCATCTGAGGGAGTGAGTGACTCCATCCTGAAGAGGAGCCTGAATGACAACTCAGCAGCAGCCCATTCCTTGCCCCTCTTGGGTACGTATAGAAATTTTACCCCATCTGGGAACAGCCCCCCTCTGAATTTTGGTTGGTTGGCTGCTTTTCCTGAGAAAAATTATAGGAAATTCGTGAACTAATCTATAGTTCCCACCATCGCATCTGGTCTTAAGCTACAACTGATACTCATCATCTCATTCCTTGTCGCAGCCACACTACAGTTCACCAACTCTACCGGGTCTTGCGCCCTACAACTCCTTACAGGTGTCGTTTCTGAGACCAAGCCCCAGTGTTCCATACACCTCTTCATCACAATGCCTTGTTCCTAGGGAATCTGCTCTTCAACATTTCCATCTCTCCTTTCCTCAGAAGGACATTAAAGAAGGTGTGGTAGGGACGCCTGGGTGGCTCAGTCGGTTGACCATCTGCCTTTGGCTCAGGTCATGATTCCAGAGTCCTGAAATTGAGCCCTGCGTGGGGCTCCCTGCTCAACGGGGAGCCTGCTTCCCCCTCTCCCTCTGCCCTTCCCTCCCCTCCCTGTGCTCTCTCTCTCTCAAATAAATAAATAAATAAATAAAATCTTTAAAAATAAATAAAGAAGGTGTGGTAAATGCAGAGCTTGGGGATAAACCTACAGAAAGTTTATTGGCCTGAAAAAATGTAATATGGTTTCCTCATTCCTGCCATTCATTTCAACTTTTAAGGCAGGTGTCTTTGTCTAAAACTTCCCTGGAAAAATGGCAAAGAGAATTGTACTTTTGAATTTTAATGTTGAGGAGAACACATACGCAAAAAAAAAAAAAAAAAAGCAATTGCTGAATTTATTTGTTTACTGTAGCTGCCATAACAGAGCACCACAACCTGAATGGCTTAGACAACAGAAATTTCTTGTCTCACCTTCAGGAGGCCAGAAGTCCAAGATTGAGATGTTGGAAGGGTTGGTTCCTTCCAAGGGCTGAGAGAGAGAATCTGCTCCAGGACTCTCCCCTTAGTGTCTGGTGGCTTGCTGAGTCTTTTGCATTCCTTGGCTTGTGGAGCATCACCTTGATCTCTGCCTTCATCCTCACATGAAGTTCTCCCTGTGTGAGTGTCTCTATGTCCAAAGTTCCCCTTTCTCTTTTTTTATTTTTTATTTTTATTTATTTTTTAAATTTCATTTTATTATGTTATGTTAGTCACCATACAATACATGATTAGTTTTTGAGGTGGTGATCCACACTTCATTGTTTTCGTGTAACACCCAGTACTCCATGAAGTATGTGTCCTCCTTAATACCCATCACCGGGCTAACCCATCCCCCCACCCCCTCCCCTCTAAAACCCTCAGTTTGTTTCTCAGAGTTCATAGTCTCTCATGGTTCTAAGTTCCCCTTTCTATAAGGACATCAAGCCTATTGGCTTAGGGGCTTCTTCTACTCCAGTGTGACCTCAATTTAATTACATCTAAAAAACCCTGTTTCCAAATAAAGTCACATGCTGAGTATTGGGGGTTAGGACTTCACCATATGAATCTTGGGTGGACACAACTCAATCCCTAATATTGAACTTTAGGGGGAGGGTTGTATTTCTTGGGGAAGGTAAGTGGTAGAAAATACAAAGTTTAAAGTAGTAGGTTAGCTGGGATCTCTTTTTCTTTCTTTCTTTCTTTCTTTCTTTCTTTCTTTCTTTCTTTCTTTCTTCTTTCTTCTTTCTTTCTTCTTTCTTCCTTCCTTCCTTCCTTCTTTCTTTTTTCTTTCTTTTTCTTCCTTCCTTCCTTCCTTCTTTCTTTCTTTCTTTTTCTTCCTTCCTTCCTTCTTTCTTTCTTTCTTTCTTTCTTTCTTTCTTTCTTTCTTTCTTCTCTTTCCTTTCTTTCTTCTTTCTTTCTTTCTTTCTTTCTTCCTTTCTTTCTTTCTTTCTTTCTTTCTTTCTTTCTTTCTTTCTTTCTTTCTTTCTTTCTTTCTTTCTTTCTTTTCTTTCTTTTTCTTTCTTCTTTCAAGTGGGGAAACTTAAATCAGTGTCCTTAAGAAAAATGGCTTTCTTTCCACTTGCTGGTTGGGGGATTACCCCCAGCAGTCGCATTTCCGATGAATTAGCAAAAAGCACTGGATTCTGTTTGTGTCCTGACATGTACCTGTCTATTAGCTCCATCTCAAAATTGTATGGCTCAAAAGGAAGAAAAAGAATAATGTGTCCTCTCTGCAGGAGCCCATAGTAACTGGTTGCAGCTAATCTTCCAAAGAAAGAGAATTCAATCTAGCAATTAGAATTTATGGGCATAAGTTCTGGAAGATGAAAACCCTCATCATCCTATTTGGTTCACTGACTCTGAAAGGCCCGCGTGCCATGTCACATTGCCAAATTGCACATCTGCATTTCGGTTGGTACATGCCTTTGGTGTTGGCATTGGCCCTATGACCACAGATCTTTCTATTGTAGCTATTTTAGTGGCTTGGCTCTTTTTTATTCCCTTAGGTCTTATGGTGGAGCAAGAGGACACCCACAGTGGAAGCCAAAAGAGTCATCTTAATGAATGGCATGTTATGGGCCTTGTGATTGTGATTCGCAATGTTTCATAGCATGGCTGGCTAAATTCCTGTTCCTGAAGGATGGAGTTAAATCAGGCAGAAAAGTGATGTGGAATCTTTTTTTGCAGGAAGCTCTTCACAAAAACACTCTTGTCCCCACCGACACTCCCTCTTGTATGAACTGTGAAAGGACAGTGAAATCTAATGTACGAACGTGGAGCACACATACTGTGTCCTGGGCCTCCAGAACTACCGCCAGAGACTTCGGAGGTCAAGGGCCCATCCCACGCCTTGACCTGCACCATGTCATGTGGTAGGTCCGCGTGCGGGACCCAAATAAAAAACCCAGGTCAGTGCTTCCAGTTGGGGGCTCCCTTCCGGCAACTGTCTCCTTAAACGCAGGATTCAGGAACCTGGTGGAACTCTGCCCCAACTGTGGGAAAACATATTTCAGGCCCAAAGTGTCAGAGTGAAGGGGGGAGGGGCAGGGAAGGGAACCAAATGCTGAAGCAAATAAAAACATCTTTTAAAATGTCGCCTGCTTGCTGCCAAATGTGGGCTCAGAGGGAGTGCCACCGGGAGCAAGTTCCACATGGTGGGGGCCTTCCGTGGAGAAGCCTGGCTGGCAGGCCAGGAGGATTCAGTAATTAACACTGTCAAAGACTTGCGAGGCCCCATTTCAGCAGCTCGATCTGGAAGTGTTTGCCCATGTCCTGTCACCCCCAGCGGCACAGCTGTGGTGTGGGGTTTGTCAGCGGTTGGCGCATGTGTGGGCCCAAAGTCTTTGTCATGCAGGAAAAGCCAGCTTGGGGCTTCCTTTGGGGGACTTAACCCTGTGGGGATTGAGGCCAAGAGTATCTGATTTTTTTTTAAAAAATCAATTAAATGAAGGACTCGAAGAATGCCTAGTAACCAGTTCCTAGAAGTTATAGCATCCAGATGGCTAGATAACAAAGTTAGAGAACCACGCACGGTCACCTTGGCCTGGCCTATGGAACAGGCTGTTGTGGGCTGGGAAGGGGGCCGTGGAGGCCCTGGGAAAAATGGGTGATATTACAAGTTATTAAATAAAGACTCTAAAACAGGGTATGGTGAGGAAGAACTGCTCTCTGGAGAAGAAGAGAAAATCAGTGGGTAGGTAGCTGTGCTGTAGTGGGGAAAAAACACAAACCGGGCATGAGTTTCTGGGTTCAGTTCCCAAGATTGCCACTTACTAAACCTTTATATAAAATGAGGGTTGTGATATCTCAGGTGAAATGTTTTATTTTGAATATATGTAGACATATATTATTGAGTAAACAAACTATAGATACATACATGCATACACACACATGCACATTTCTCTGTGCACCTGTCATTTAGTGATCACTGCTATGCAATCAACAAACTTTTATCAGTTCCCTCCTATGAGTGGGCACGTCTTAATACATGGTATCAAACATGACAAGTCAAGTGTCTCTTCTCTTGGAGCTTCTATTCTAGTGAGTTCTAGGAGTTTTTTATTCGGGGGTCCCACATGCGGACCCACCACATGACATTTTCAGGTTGTGGGAAGACGTATGATTAAAAAGGGTGCTTTCATGGGGAACTGAAAAAGGCCTTTTAGGTAGAATGGTTCCAGAATATTTACACACTTTTTCTCATTCAGTTTTTCTGACACTCCTGTGGTAGGCACTACTGTTTCCGTTTACTGCCAGGGAGACCGAAGTCCCATGGGTTAGCTCTGATGGGGCAGGCTGAAAAGTATGGGTATTCAATCAGAATTGTGTGAACCTCGCTGGACACTCTTCTTCAGTAAGGGGATGTCTGAAATCGAGGGATGTTTCCAGCTCGCTTTGTCTCTCTTTCCTTCACTTTTCTTCTTTAGGTAAAATATTATTCGCTGGAGCCTATATGTATTATGGTTTACGAATTGAGACATGCAGTAGTAAACTACACTCGTTTACAATTTTGGCACTCACATTGTGTGATCGCAGAACACTGAGGAGGATACAGATGGACCCGTGATAGCCACAGTGCTATGTGACAATTGCACCCCGTTCCATCTGCAGACATTGCTAGAATCTTAGTTGGGCCATCCGCTTCACAAGAAAGCAAGACTCATTTAAGAGGTTCAGACGGTCGAGGGCAACTACCTCAGACAAACATCTTTGTATTGGGAAACAAGATTGCCTATTCAGATTTGTTATTTTCCTGTTTCTTGTTAATGCCTTTATTACTTGTCCTGTGTCCATGGTTTAAGTCAAGGGGAGAAATTAAACTTGTATTGTGGGAAGAAATATTGCAGAGGGGGGAGAAGGAAATTAAATCATATAAATCTTCATCAGAATGTATTTGGTTTGAGATAGATTTGAAGCATCTCGGTGTCTCCTTACATATGTCTGGCTTGAAAATTATGTGAAACATATGTCTTCCTTGGGCACCGAGGAAAGACACAGCTAAGATGGGGTTAAAATTGTGTGAACAAGAAATCTAGAATCCTTCAGGTGAAGCCAGGGTGCATGCTCACTCTCCAGTTGTTGTTCTTTGGGGTTTACCGCCCTGCTTTTTTTTTTAAAGATTTTATTTATCTGACGGAGAGATAGAGAGCACAAGTAGGCAGAGTGGCAGGCAGAGAGAGAGAGAGGGAGAAGCAGACTCCCCACCGAGCAGGGATCCTGACGCCGGGCTTGATCCCAGGACCCCAGGATCATGAACTGAGCCAAAGGCAGCAGCTTAACCGACTGAGCCACCCAGGCACCCCTTTACCGCCCTGCTTTTTGCACGAAGAATTATGTAGATTGCCAAGCACCGTGTGAGGGCAAGAATGGACGCTTGGTGTCTGAGCCTCGCCAGGGAGATGAGTGCAGGACAGGATGATGGGACAGGTGTCCTCCATGCCTGCTTCTCTGGCACCCTCACGCTGTCACCCTCTCTCCTTCTTACTTTCCCATGAAGCGCCTCTGCTCCTGGCACTTTATTTTTTTCCACCCCTGCCTTATTTTTGTGAGCTTTGACTGTCTGCTCTTTTCCCCATGTTACTTCCTCCAGCTGGAACCCCTTTCTCGTCCAGCTCCCGTCCATCCCGTGGTTGTTAATTTCTGCAGCGGGCCCTTCCCAAAGCTGCACCTCTCAGAGCCCCCACCACCTCGGCAAACAGTCTTGTCAAAGATTTAACCACGGAGTCCTCAGCATTGTATTTTCACCACATATTGTTTTACTTAACCTTCGAGAGACCCCTCGATATATGGCATGGTTCCCATTTTACACCGGAGGAAGCCGAAGCCCAGAGCATCTCATGACCTCCCCAAGTTTACCCAGCTGGTAAGCGGTGGGATTCGAGGGGAACCTGCATCCTCGGGCCTGAGTTTGCTAGCTAGTAGCATGATGCTGGGCCATCGCATGTAGCAGGAGGACAAAAATTGCAATAAAATTTCCTTCTGAATCAACCCCCCGCTGGACCAAGTTGTCCAGGACTAGGGAGTGGTAACTGAAGTTTGGGAAATGGCATTTTGGTAGAACTTTCATGGTGACTTTTGTCACTTATATGCTACTGTGGCAAGATCTGCTCTATGGAGCAGCTAATTAATCCTCTTGGGGCCATTACGCAGCCACCAGCAATGGTCGGCTGCAGACCCGTGCCTGTGCTAGGGCACAGCCCACGCTAAATAAGCAGCCCGAGAAGCCTGACATGGCAGGTCTGCAACCACAGGTTCCCGAGGTCAGCACTCCCAGTGTTTGCACGTCCTGGGCCCCGCAGCACAGCATCACACACAGGTGGGTGTTCTGTAAGTGCTTTTTAATGATGGTGGTGGTGACGATGTACGGGGGTCTGTTTATACTTGCAGAGAGGGTTGTGTATTTTAACAAGAAGGACTTTTGATTGGCATTTCAAAGAGGCAAGTGTTGTTGGAAAATGTCAGCACCCTGCATAGGAGGGCACTTCACAAGTGTTAAGGGATTGGGTCTGCTAAGGGGATTAGGATAATTGTTTTGGAGTGAATGGGCAGGCTCAGTGGAGGTGACCTGAAGTCATTTTAATGGGCCTAGTGGAGATCATGGTGACAACTCATGCTAGTGGATTAAGATGCTCTGATGGAAATTCCCAATCATTACTTAGCATTGGTTCCATTGGGATACTGACTACCCTATTATACCACTAGGCCTGGTAGGCTGACTCAATTTCTGGGCTCAAACAAAGAAATGCTGATCAAAGAAACTGCCACCCCCACCATGTGGCACACAGTTCCTTTGCCTCCAAAGATGAAAGGTGCCTATTTTCATGGCACTTCTCATTTTGGGAGAGCCTTTTAATTCGTGCCAGTTCAAGATCAATCAGGGATGAAGTCAAACACTGTCAGAATAGAAGGTCTTGTGGGTGAAAGTAGAGGAGGGAACTTCTTTCTCCTAAGTAAACACCAGGGTGGGTTGCTGAAAGTTAAAATCACATCAAGTCTGCAAGCTTTAGGAATGAAAGACAAAGTCTGGAATGAACGCATATATAGATCCAAAGATTAGAAAGAATAGAATTTATATTATGTACGAGTAGTTCTTGTCTGTCTGCAACCTTTTCTCACCTGATACAAATACATATTGGGCGGAAACCTTGCATTTCAAGTATTGGTTGACCCAGCCCCAAATGACTGAATCAGGTAGCTCTGTTGGCCAAAGGTGGGGATGCTACCGTTGCCCAATGGGTTTGGATGCTCTTTGTTTAGCCAGTTTGAATTTCTTTGTGTGTGAGGCCATCAACTGCCCTACACATCACTCTTACCCTCGGAGAACTGAAAGAGGGTGTTCTAGAAGCAAAAGCTGGCTTTTGCCACAAATTTCTTACATCGTGAGTATTTGAGGATATTTAACTTCTAATTCATAATTTTAGACTTTGCAAGGTTGTCAGGGAGCCTGGGAACTTCAGGTAATACTTTAACTGGTTACCGTTTATCCAAACCAGAAGCTCTTCAGGGAAGTGGCTGGAGTGGAAAAAGAGGGTGGTATGGGGCAGGCAGAGCCACATATCGGCTTTGGTGCCATGGAATGGACAAGTTTTGCAGCAATGGAGACCTGCAGCAAACAAACTTTAGTTTTCTCTAGAATGCAAATTGAGGAAATGTACACACACATGGCTCTCAGCCTAGAAATTCCATGCCTTCCCACATTGGTTTTGTAAGCAGAGTCTTCACACCCACATTATATATCTGGCCGAGGCAGCCTATAATCATTCCAGTTCCTTTGGACAGTCACTGTTTCAGAGGTTGGAATCTTTTTGTTTTGAGTTTGATGTTCAAGTGTGTTTTATTTATGGAGCATCACTGGTCCAAGATGGCTTGCCTTTAAATTAAAAAAAAATCTGCAATAAAATTTATTGTTTCTCTAGGCAGCACTTTCGTTCTGTAGACACATTCATCTCTGAAAACTCCTCACTCTGGATTCTCAAAAGGGCCAAGGAGAGTAATGGAGATTTTGATGAAATAGCCTTCAACTCTGAAATACTCTTTCTCTAGAACAGTGTCAGAGTCGCTGTGGGTGGTTGTTAAAAATCGAGATTCCTGGAATTCAACCGAGGTCTACTGAATCAAAAATCCCTAGTGCTAGTTCTGGAATCTTCAGTACACACAAGTCTGATAAGTACTTTTGTAGCCCTCTGCCAGATGCCACCAGCTTGTTTTCGGGACAAATGGTTGACCTCTTTCAGAGTCTTGGGTTTGTATCATACTTACACAGAAATTCACCTGATATTTGGCTGCCTACCTTTTGTCTGATTTTAGAGAGATGGGTTATTGTCTAAATGATTTACCAAAAACAGAAATAAGGATTTTTTTGTTCCCTTTCTGATCCCCTCTTCCTCTTCCCCATCCTCCCCAACTTTTCTCTCTTAAAACTTTCCTGGCCTCAGTTAGAAACATATGTGACATACTGAGAAAGATATAGGGGAAAATGCCAGACAACAATAAAATGTCAAGGTGAGCCAACCTCATTTTTGGTATTCACATAGAAAGTCTGAGAGGGAGAAGTTAATTTACAGGTGGGTTCTCCAGGGGAAGGATGGCATACTGCAAGGCTCTTGGGGAGAGCGTCAGAGAGGCGGAAAGCTGCATGTTGAAGAAGGAAACAAGGATTTAATTTGTGAGGGAGGGCAACTGGTAGTGAACTCAAGATGTCTGAGTATGCTAATTCTACACAAAATACGACCCACTGTAACTACATGGAAGAATGTTGTGCGAGGAAGATGAGTTGAAAGAAATTTCTTTGACTTCTAGCTGAGCCAAAGAAGAGATTATTCACCTGCTTTGATCCAGAAATATGGCATCACGGGAGGATTTAGCCCGTATACCTGCATTCCGACTACCTCCAAATCCTAAAAGTAAAATTCTAAAAGTAGCAGGAAACACACCTGGGAAACGGTCTCTTTCTCACAAAGATCCTTAACATAGTACAGGTCAAAATTAAATGCACTTTCCATAAGTCATTTAAACATGACTCCATGTGCCTGTAAGGTACCAAATGTTTTACCCGAATTTGCCTTAAGTAGCGGCAAAGCATCATATGATTTGGGGGTGTCATAAACCTCTCCCTGTCTTCTATTATTCTCCTCCGGCCTGCAGTGCTTCTATTGATTTTCGTCAAGACAACAGTTCCTTTGGATTGGGCATTATGCATAAGAGCCCCAAATCAGAGCACAAAAAGCCATTTTACAACAAGCAACTTAATGAAAGCCGGTAACTATCAACCAGAAAACGCCACGGTCCAGGGAGTTTGGACTGGAGAGGGGTGGAGAGGTGTGGGGTATGAGCAGTTGTCTGGGGAGGGCAGGCGCTGATGCCAGGGTCACCCAGTGGGGGTGTGGGGACATCATGAGGTCATAAAGGAAGCTGAAAGGCAGCACTGAGGAAGGAAACACTAAAGACAACATTTTCTTGCTTCATGCTAACCCCCTGGTTGGGACCTGATTATGGGTTTAGTGGAATGAATAAAATAGGAGCAGAAGCTGAGGCAGGGGGACCCTGGGTACATTTTCACGTAATGCATGGACATAGTCATCAACAGGAGTCACAGCATGCGTCAGCTGGCTGTCTAGCCTTTAACCAACTATTATTTTCTCTGCGTTAAACTAACACTGATGGATTACTTTAGAGAAAGAATGAACCAACTTCTCTAATTTGTCTAAGGCTACAGGGAAAAATAATTGACCTCATTCTCCTAACTGTGAATGGGAGAGAACGATTCATGTGCTTCCCCATCCCCCCCAACCCCCCCGGCAGGATGAATTCTAATGATTCATGTCCATGGCAATTGAATTTCCTGGAGAAAAGCATCCTAAAAGTTGAAGTTATAGTCCCAGCTTTTAAAACTCTGATCATAAAACCTTTCTCTGAGTGGAAAATAGGCTAAATCATGTTTTCTTGTCTTTTTCCTCTCACCTATTCTGCTCCTGGAGCTTCTGATTCATGACTGTGCACCAAGGACATTGCGGATGTGGGAGTGAAATGATTCTAAAATATTTAGCTCTATGGAGAGGCAGACTTGGCTCCTGAGAGCCTGCTAATTGGGTGGGTGCCTGCCTCTTCCCTCACCGATCCATCCCCACATCGCCAAAGTTTTCACCATACATGGAAACATATTCAGGCATTGATTCTAGGGTTATGTAACCAATGTTCACAGACTCATATGAAAATGAGCCTCATTATTTTAGGACTGGGATTGGGTCTTGTCAATGTGGTTGGGTGTGAGATTAGGGAGTCAGGGGGCCTCTGGCAAACATGAGAGAGCATAGCATGTCCATATGGGATAAAATTTGTATTAAAAAAACCACAAGCTTTGTGCAGGCTAACAGACTAAAACAATAATAACTAAATCCCAAATAGAAATTTACTTGTCAGATTCAACTGCCAGGACTCCATTTTATGACTCCTGCTTTAAAATCACCTTTCATATTTATAAATGCCACTCCAAACTCAAACTGCAAGGTAGTTTTGGATAATGGGATATTTGGGGTCATCTACCTTTCTTGCTATAGTCTATCATGAAAATCGTAATTGAAAGATAACCAGGGGCTATGCATTCCTTTTACTTCTGAAATGGCATATAGATAAATCCCAAATATTGAGATTTATCTAAGTATGTGTGCTATTTTATTGATCTGATTTATATGCTGGTAAGATGTCACTCAATATAATATTCTGAGGTGACACCAGCAAAGAAAAAAGACTTTCAGAATTATTGAGTAGAACAGGAGAGAAAGCAGAGTGACCCCCCACCATTTTGGGGGCAAGTTCTGGGAGACCTAATTATTGTTGTTACTCTTACTATTGTTTCCTCATCCATAGCAGCATTCCTGGTACACACTGAGGGCTCAAATCGTGGTTGTTGAATTAAAAAAAAATTTTTCGAAGTTATTCTATTGTGCTCCACCTTCTGCAGTGCTTTGTATTTCAAATGAAGTTCGGGGTAGAAGTGTCAGTGTAATCGATAACCAATCTGCCAGAATAACAGTGTGACAAATATCTGTGTTTTAAATCAAGAGATAAAGGAAAATAACGCTATTCCTGAAGTCCTGTATTTAGAAACATCTCGATGATTTTGTCACTTGTTTACGTCTCATTGGAAAAAAAAAAATGCATCTTAGAACTGAAGCATCTACAAAGAGGACAAATGTGCAGTGAATCTGAACCAGTTAAACCTTAATAGTGTAAATGAAACCTTTAAATTGTGTGAACCACTAGCAGTCTTGCAACTCTTTACATGTGCAAAGAATTGAATGAAGACATATGGTCACCATCAACTTGGTTATTTAATTCCGAGATGACACACGTATTAATCTAACTGAAAGGGGAAGCTACTATATGGCTGGTTGTAATTAGCCAACCACAAATTTCTCTAACCACTTCAGTCTAAACCAAAAGCCAAAATGGCATTTCGTGATTACACCATCCCACCCAGATTTGCATTTCTTGATGAATTCCCAAGGTTAGGATATGAGCCATACTGTAAAACCAACCCTCAATTACACCTTTTTAGAGGGGAAGATTAGTGGCAGGTGGCGCCTGCTATAAAAGCCTCATTAAAACACCTTCTGGTGGAGTTTCACAAAAGGAAGCCACCAGATGGAGACCCATCTCCACATGGTAGTCTTACCTCAAATGAGAGTTTCACCTGACACTTTGGGGACAGACAATTTTTTTCTCACCTAACAAGCCACTGAGGTTCAAAAGACGATCTATTAGGATTAATCGTACTTGATCACTAATCCATTGTAATGCCATATGCTGAAAGCGTTGTTCACTGTGAAGCCTGGAGCCAGGTAGAGCCCCTCCGGTAATGTAAACCCTCCCGTTTTCCTGCAGCTAATCTAATTTCACCTCCTCCGAAGACCTCAGATGCCAGGAGCAATGCTTAACTCTCCCTACACTGTCTCTGATGCATTTTTGAGTGGTAGCAAATCTGATCTCAAAGGTAACAATGCTGAAACCTGCTGCCTGATTGGAAAATGATCTTTCCTGGTGTTGCTTGGTTAGTGGGGTGAATGGATAGAAGGTATTTCTTCCATTGTGCACCGATTTAAAGCCCTAGTCCCAACCTTCTGATCAGCACAGCTTGGTATTACTCATCTCCTCTTCCCTAAACGTGTTTGTCAAATCTGCAATTTACTGGATTGGAACAATTAGCCAGCTGGGCAGAGAAAGTGAAGTTTACGTTTCATAGAGGAGATTTTGTCACCTTATTATGCAGTCCTTGAAATGGCAGGATTTTTTTTCCCCCCTGTGGTTGGACTTTGGGATGGATCCAAACTATCAAGTGCCAAACAGAGTCTCTCGTATTGTGTGTGTGTGTGTGTGTGTGTGTGTGTAGCTCTCTTGTATGTTTTGTGTTAAGCTACTTATGAAGCACCACCCACTAAGTTGCTTTCTGTAAGAAAGATGGCCTTTCTTGCTCAAGACCCCATGTCTACAAGTTACACACAGGAAGGTAATCATACCCGTATGGCCACATGAGCCCCACGCATTTTGCTCTAGTCCCAGGGTCCCGTATGAGGAGTTGATGGAATAACTTCCAAATTGCTACAATATTTTGTGGTCACTTGGTTCCAACTATAGATAGACTGCTAGATGGGGTGGAGTAAATGATCCACCTCCAATATATACTAGAGAGTATTGTCAAGATAACAATAGTTTTCCTCAAGTAATACGCGATGCGTTTAAGCAAATGGGACCTGGCCTCCTGACACATCCAGTGTGGGGCTCCACACTTTCCTAATAAACTGCTCCCCAAAATGCAATAGTATTTAGAGAGTTACCATAGTTGTAAGACCCAATCAGTGTTTCAAAAATATAACCCTTATATTGCATAGTCACGGAGGGGCCGTTCTTATTAAAATGCAGATTCTTAGGACCTAACACAGACTGACAGACTCAGAGTCTCTGGAGTTGAAATGTGAGCATTTACTTTTTTTTTTTTTTTTAACAAGGTTGGTTGGTTTGTTTTTTTACAAATTTTTCAGATGATTCCGATGCACACTAAAATGTAAGGTCCAAGTAAGAGAACACAAGCTGTGAAACCCCACCAGGGCCCCAAGACCCCTACTCTCTTCTTTCCTCATACCGAAGGCAGAGTGAAACTGTGGTCAGGGGGCGTAATGTGACCACAAGTTGTTTTCTGAAGGGGGTGGGAAAACACCGTCCCCCCCCCAGGTTGCTCCCTGGATCATATTTGTAACTAGGCAAGGTTGCTATGAGTGTTTTTTGTTACCCAAATGATATACCTCATGTGCCCATACTGTACATGTATACGAATACTTAAAAAATCTTAAATTTCTACTGACACATATAAATCACTCTAGCTTTGTTTTTATAGTTTATGTAGTCACCAGACACCACAGATAAAAAATCTAGCCTCCGCATGCTGCAGCTGGAGGACTTTATTTTGTCATGCATAAGAACTGCTAGATTTGGCCAGGCAAAATTACCCTAAGGTTTTTTTTTTTTTTTTTTTTTTACAAAAGATAAAAATTAAAAAGAAAAAGGCAAGAACACTCATTAGCCAATCCATCAGACTGAAGCAGAGCGTCCAGGTTTTCTCTATAATTACACAGAAGGGATATGGTTTCTCTATTGGATGCAATTGCATTTACAGAAAAGCCTAGGCAATACCTAGTTTCATTAGCCTCCCTTCTTCACAAGGAAGATTTTTACTTCCATATATATCAAGTCATCCAACATGCAAATATTTTCTTATAAGTTTTGGCAATCAGACTCCAGAGAGGCAAGTCTCAGTCCATCCTCTGACGTTGGAGACCTGCCTTGTCTCCCTCAGCCCCACTCCTATCCCAGCACGTCTATAGGAATGAGGGCTTTGCTAAATCTTAAAGGAAACCCAGACAAGCAAAGAAGAGATCAGCTAGTTCTTGCTCTCCCACTTTGACCCTGGACCTCAATCTGCTCACCAACGAGAGTAGGGATCCTCTCTTTCTGTGTGCAGGACCGAGTCTCCTCCAGTCTGGTGAAGAGTGCAGGGGGCCAGTATGTTGGGGAGGATCAGGAAGCAGCTGATTGGCCAGGGCAGCCGTCTGTCTTCTTCGTGGTCACCCTGCTCAGTGGGGTGCTGTGGGGCCCGCAGGGGGTGGGGCATCATCCCCACGTGTCTGGCTCTCCAGAGCCCTCAGAGCCACCGGTACCACCAGGGTAGTGTCCCTCTTTTTGAGTATCTGTAGGTCAGGACCTAGAAGTGGGGTCTGAGGTTCTGCACTGACCAATGAAGGCAACAACCTGAACACTGGTGTTGAGTCCTTAGAAGCCAGGGAGAGCTTGAGATTTAGGTTAATCTTAAAAAAGATAAAACTATCTAAATTTGACCTTGTTTCTTTCTTTCTCTGTGTGTGTGTGTATGTTTTTCTTTTCTTTTTTCTTTTCTTTTTGTTCTTCTCTTCTCTTCTCTTCTCCTTTCCTTTCCTTTTCCTTCCTTCCTTCCTTCCTTCCTTCCTTCCTTCCTTCCTTCCTTCCTTCCTTCCTTCCTTCCTTCCTTCCTTCTTCCTTCCTTCCTTCCTTCTTTCCTTTCTTTTTCTTTTATTTTTGGTGACATACTCTTTGCTCTTCCTGGCCATCTCTTTTTTCTCTCTTGTTGGCCTGCCATTAGGAGAGAAAATGAACTCTGCCATGATGTCCTTTGAGGAATATAATTCTCAGTGACCGTCAGGAAGTAGTGGTGATGTGGAAGGGGGTGCCCAGAATTGAATTTGTGCCATAACAAATGTAAATGATCCTGAATTTCCTTTTCTTTTTCTTTTCATTTGTATCGCTTCTTTGATAGTAATATTTATTGCTGCAAAATACATACTGCCTACAAACATTGGGACACAGTTCAAAGACAGAAGTATCTAGTGTCTCTTTTAGTATAAAATAGAGTATTTGGCTTTGATAAGAAAAGAATTAAATTCTTACAAGACAGCATTTGTGTTTGTCTTCACTTTATCTAGTATTTGTGTAATTTTGAGTCAACTCTCCATTTTCCTTGCCACATTTCCCTCAAACATTCTTCTTCTTTTCCTTGGTTATTATTTCTTTGTTTTCTTTTGTTTCTATTCCTTCCCAGATTCTCCCTGGTTATATCTGGACGGTGCAGGGTATTCTTCCACTCACGACTGAAGGTGTCTGTTCGTGTCTGAGTGTAGGTCATGCCATCTCCCAGAAGTATTCATTCTTCCTCCTGCCATTCTTTTCCCGTTTTTTCCCATCCCCTAGTATTTTTCACCATAACATTAAAGTCAGGATTTCTGTGTTTTCAAAGAATACAAAATATCTATTTTTATTCACTTATAGCTGTTTTTTGTGCATATTCCTGTGGATTAGGGAAAAGAGCGCATGTATTTCTCAGCCCTCAGCTTTGTTGGCACTAATATGTGGAAAAGCTCTTGGTTCAAGAACGAAGAGAAGCAGTCATGATATTGAAAGATCTATGCCCATTTTTTCCCATAGTCCTTAGTCAATTTGGTTATCAAAATAAAACAGTTTTTTTCTTCCGTGAAACATTTACTCACAGGGCTTTTATCTTCTCTGGTTACCTCAGCTGGCCCCCAAAGAAGAAACGTGAGCCCCAATTAGAAGGCGTAAGGGGTGGGAGGAGCAGAGTTAGGTGCCTGGATCCCCAGCGTCTGCTCTCACGAACCAGACAAGATTCTCTCAGCCCACCTAATTCTTCTCATTTAACTAATACAAGGCTGGGAGTGACCTTTGCAGGCCAGCGGGCGGGAGCTGAGAAGCACTCCCCCAAATGAGCAAGGATGTATATCTGTTTACTACACAGCATGCTGGCCTGGAGCTAATGACATTAATCCCCCTATTGCATTTCATTAGATGACAGACAGAGAGCCACCCTTTGGAGGGAATCAACTGCTTCTCCCCATCAGCCAGCTGCGGAGAGGAGTCGCTCCAGGATCAGCACCGCGCCCCTCATTTGCTTTTCTTCCTCTATTATCCCTGACATGTTCACTGAACTACAGACTGCATATGTTTAAAAATAATTAAACGCGCTCCAAACAAATAGGCAATGTTTCCACGATCCCTGCAATGAACGTTCTGCGTGTTTTGACAGATTTTTCTGCTCGTTGGATTCATCAAGCAGCCTGGCTTTTTGCTGTCACTCCTGACAACCCTGCAGATAAACCCCCAGGGCAGGCTGGCCTGAGCTCCTTCCCCCGCTCTGACCTTGAGGCCCAGAGAACTTCCAGGCTGAGGGTCCAGAGACCATTGCGGGGGGATCCACGTCTGGCCTTCCAGGGCACCATGGTTCCTATATGGCAACATTAGATGAAAGACAAAAGAAGGGCAAAATAAATTTGGGGTTTTATTTTGAAGGGCTCTGCTGTATTATACTGAGAAAATAGACACGAAGGTAATTCAGTGAGAAAGCAGAAAGACTACTATAAGACAGTAAGACCATCCTCACCCCAATTCCCTGTCAAATCTGGACTTTTCATTCCACTGCCTACAATGCCCCATTTTTAATTTTTTAAAAATTAAAATGCCTCTGTTAAAGGATGAAGAGGAAAGAGGAGGAAGAGAACGATAAGATACAGCTTGTAAAGCTCCATAAAATACGGCGTGATCAAACAAATTAAAATGTGTATAAAGAAATTTAACCACAGAGAAGATAAAGAGTAAGGGGGTGAGAAAGAGACTTGGCAAGTTTAGGGCACAAAAAGCGTGCTAAAAATAAAAGAAACCTCATTGTTCGCCTTTCTGATACAAAGGTTCTCCTCATACAGAGGATATATTGTGACATCAGCAACAACGTCCTCAACAATATTAATTAACAGATTGATAGATGAATGGGAGTTTCTTGGTCTCTCAATATAGGCTTATGGAATCTTGCAAAAGCATAACTATTCTGGAGGAATTCTATGGAGTAAGGAGTATGTGGATGTGTACATCTGAGTTGTCAGAGAGAAGTGATCAATCCATGTTGGTCCCAAAGAGTTCTAATGGTCTGGCTTAAACTAAGAATAACTTTGAGAGAAAACATACCAATGGATACTCCCTAAATCCTTTAGGTAACATGTTCAGCTATGATTTGACTCAATATTGATAACAATTAATGTGTAGTAACATTAACTTACCCATTGGCTGTTCTAATAGTCAGTGATGCCCAAGGTCATCTTCGTATCATGTGGAACTTAACCTAGAAGACCCTGAAGGAAAGTACGTTTCTCCTCAAGGAAGAATTTCCTAATGGACTGCAAAATGGGTTATCAAGAACTAAATTCTACACCAGAAACTGGGAACCTATTGCCCATGGGTCAGATCCAACCTATTGCCTGTTTTTGTATGGCCTATGAAAACTATGGTTTTTGACATTTTTTTATGGCTGAAAAAATGTTAAAAACCCAATATTTTGTGACATGTGACAATTATGGATATTCAATTTCAGTATCCACCAGTAAGATTTTATTGGAACCCAGCCATGTTCCCTCATTTCCATATTGTGTATGGCTGCTTTCGTTACCACAAAGACAAGTTGCAAGACACTGCCTGATTCACAGGGTCTAAAGTATTTATCATCTGGCCCTTTTACAGAAAGTTTGCCAACCCCTGTCCTGTACCATTAACAATAGAGCATGACTATGACACCATTAACATTTTTTCTGGTTGCCAAAGTAAAACAGAGTCAAAATTGGTCATGTTTTCTATAAGGCAATGTGATAATACGTATCAAATAACATAAAGCATACTTGCCTTGTGACTCATAAAGTCCTCTTCTAAAGGATTTATCCAACAGTGGAGGGTGGGAAACAAACATAGATAACATAGAGTGGGAGATAACATGGATTTAATGGCAGAAAATGATGAGATGAGTTATGGTACAGTTAGGCAGCTAAACCCCCGTAGCCATTAAAAAGATGATTAGATATATTGGGAGGACACAAATAAATCAATGGACATGTTTTCAGCCTGCCTGCACGATTGCCCCGTTCTTAGGAAGAAGGATCCCCTGGGGGGAAATTGCCAGGCTTGGGCTTTCATTGTGCTGCTGGGAAAAGCTATGGAAGTTCGAGAAGGCAAGAAAGGCTAAACTAAATTTACATTTTATGGGTGTGGAGCTACCGCTCTGGGAAAGGAGCTGTGAAGTTGGGGAGAGGCAGACCGTGTGCCAGTTTCCTAGGGTTTCTACACCAACGCACCACAGACTGGGTGGCTTAGAGCAAGAGAAGTTTGTGGTGTCACAGTCGCAAGACTGGAAGTCCCAAAGTCAAGGTGTTCGCAAGGCTATGCTCCCTCTAAAGGTGGAAGAGAAGGATTTGTTCCAGGTCTCTTCCCTTGGCTTGTGGATGGCTGTCTCCTCCGTGTTTCTCCACATCATCTTCCCTCTGCGTCTCTGTGTCTGAATTTCTCCCCGTATAAGGACTCCCGTCATATAGGAGTGGGGTCCACACCAATGACCTCATTTTAACTCGATTACCTCTGTAAAGCCCCTATTCCCAAATAAGGTCACATTCCATGATACTGAGGATTGGAAATCAAAAATATCTTTTTTTGGGGGGGCGGCGGGGTGTATGATTCAAGCCACAACAAGCAGAGGTAGTGAAAAAATCAAAGCAGGCTAGGGTTTTGGAAGAGCCGAGATTTTCAGGGCGCTGCAAAGAGAACCTTAGTGAGAGATTGTGTGCGGTTGTTTTGCTGTGTGCCACACAAAGAATTGTCTCTTTGTATTTATGTTGTGCTTCCCTCTTTTTAAATTTCACCTTTCCTTTTCTTTTTCTTTTCTTTTGTTCGTTAAGAGGGAATGCATGGTTTTGGTATAAAATTCAACAGCCCAAAAAGTAACCTAATGAAAAGGAAGTGTTTCTCCCCCAGAATTCCTAAGCTGCTCACTTACCCTCTACAGACAACTCCTTGTTACTAGTTTCTTGTGTAACCTTCAAGATATGTATATATTTTTAAGATTTATTTATTTCAGGGGGAGAGAGAGAGAGCAAGTGCGCATAGGAGGAGGGGCAGTGGGAGAGAGAGAATCTCAAGTAGACTCCCTGCTGAGCGCAGAGCCCAACTCAGGACTTGATCTCACGATGCTGAGATCATGACCTGAGCTGGAATCAACACTCAGATGCTTAAGCGACTGCACCACCCAGGTGCCTTTCCTTCAAGAGATATGCCGTGCACATACAGGTGTATATTGCATATCTTCTGCATTAGCTACTGCACATACTGCGTGACTTGGCTTTTTCACTTAAAGATACCTGTCTGGAACATTTCCACATCTTCATTTGGACCTGCCTTATTCATTTAAATAATTGCATTGTATGCATGAATGCATTTCGCCAGATCTTTATTGATTAACATATCGGCTATTTCCATTCTTTTTCTATCATGATGCCTCAGTGGCTATTTTCTGTATATATAATTAATTACTCACAAGATTCTATATCTGTACTGTGTAACTCCTGTATCAGAAAACATATGGATTTTAAATTTTCATAAGTATTGCTGAATGTCCTCCATCAACTTTGCACTAAGTTGCATTGCAACATATCGTAGTGCTTGATTCCTCATACCTCCTTCAACACAGTATGTTATGAAATATTTTAATTTTCACCAATCTGAAAGATGAAAATTATTTTATTATAGATTTAACTTGCATTTAAAATACGAATAGGCTTGTGTATTTTTCCTGTTTAAGAACTATTTGTATATTCTTTCCTGTGTCTATGTCCTTTGTTTTTCTATTGGATCATTGGTCTTTTTCTTATTTATTTGCAGTAGTTTTTATATTTTAAGAAAATTAGCCTTTACTGTGATAGGATTCAAAAAATATTCAAAAATATTTGATTTTTATCTCTTTTTTTTGTGGTGTAATTTTTCCATAGAGAAATGTTTTAATTCCATGTAGTCAGATATCATTCTTTCATGACTTAATGGAAGGTGTATTTCTAAAGAACTTCCCTATTCTGAAATTTGCAATTATATATATTTAACATTTCTTCAGGTACTTTGTGTTTTCATGATCACAGATAGTATTATAATATGCATGGATATTTTGGGTGTAAAGTTAAGTTGCTCATTAATGCTTTCAAAAACATATTGGGCTGGACATGTTCCCACACTAAGACTGACTGAGGCCATGCTGCTTACATGTATATTTTTCCACATGGAAATATGCTCATAATGAGATGGGTAGCAGATATGAATATGTCACTCTATGTATTGAGGCATGTAACATATATAATTTTATTTTTTTTATAAACTCATTCCCATTGTGAGCCTGATGCCACAGCCCAACTTGGGTAAAGTTGGTCATTTGGGGTAAATACAGTCAATTCAGAACCTTCTTTTTCTGCTTCTTTCCCTCTCTTCAATTTAGGCTGCTCAGGTTCCATGTGGCTTCATGACATGTCTTGGTAGCCGTACGGTGAGGTTAGGCTTGCTCCCTATCCATGGTCCTCCTCATTCCATGAGGTGGGGCACAGTTCTAGATGGTCCTGGAGCATGGTGATGCCAATGGGATGGCATCTTCTAGGACTACTCTGTTCCCCTCTGGTCACAGGGCTGCAAGAGTCAAACAACTCTTTACCATGATGTCTCCTCATTACAGCTGTAATTCCCTTCCAAGTCTGTGACTCCTGGTGTCACATCCACCCAGTACCAGACACCTGCAAAAACATTCGTCTCTTTCCTATTTGATGGCAAGGCCCCCACACTAACTAGGACAGCTTTAGACCTAGGTGCACCTTTGAGTCATTTTAGCATGACTCTTGTCCCACAGTAGCTTGAGGACCTAGCTTTACTGCTTGTCATCTTCTAGAGCAGTCATAAGGACTCTATTCTTAGATCGACCAACTACTTGGGGTTTGCATCACTCTTCCCTTGGAACTAAATCTGTGGGTGATGGGGAGGAGTGGGCTTTTCTTTTCATTTTCCTCCTTTATAACACTTCTTGGTCTACTAACTCAATAATTTTTTATCTACAAGGGTGGATGGGGTGAAAACATAAGGACAACTAGCTTAGCAAGCATTTTCTTGAAATTTTCAGTGTTAAACCTAGAGGACAGCTTGTTGAGACTTGAAAGTCAAAAATTCGATGTCTCCATGAAAAAGTCCTCAACACTGCTCGGCATCAGGGAAATCCAAATCAAAACCTCAATGGGATACCACCTCACACCAGTCAGAATGGCTAAAATTAACAAGTCAGGAAACGACAGATATTGGTGGGGATGCGGAGAAAGGGGAACCCTCCTACACTGTTGGTGGGAATGCAAGCTGGTGCAGCCACTCTGGAAAACAGTATGGAGGTTCCTCAAAAAGTTGAAAATAGAGCTACCACACAATCCAGCAATTGCACTACTGGGTATTTACCCCAAAGATACAAATGTAGGGATCCGAAGGGGTACGTGCACCCTGATGTTTATAGCAGCAATGTCCACAATAGCCAAACTGTGGAAACAGCCAAGATGTCCAAAAAAAAAAAAAAAGAAGAAGATAGCAGGAGGGGAAGAATGAAGCGGGGGGAATCGGAGGGGGAGATGAACCATGAGAGACGATGGACCCTGAAAAACAAACTGAGGGTTCTAGAGGGGAGAGGGGTGGGAGGATGACTTAGCCTGGTGATGGGTATTAAAGAGGGCACGTTCTGCTTGGAGCACTGGGTGTTATACATAAACAATGAATCATTGAACACTACATCAAAAACTAATGATGTAATGTATGGTGATTAACATAACAATAAAATTTAAAAAATTGATTTTTTTTTCTGGGGTTTCATTGTTATAAATTACTTTTGAAGCTATAGGGACCATGTGTTTATCTCTCTAGGTTTAGGGGAAGGATTACTGGTTATCTAAAGAAATTGAGTGAAGCATGGATGGCAAAAAAGAATTTGGTTAACATCTCCCAGTTATAACCACAAAAAGTCAAGGAACAAACTGTTTTATACACTAGGTATCATTTTTATAAAAAAATGAATAATCCAAAATATAAAACAACAAAATTTTACAAATAATGTGATTATTCAGGGTGAAAAGCTTATAGATGAATTTGATTTATTTATTTAATTTATGTATTTTATAAAGTACTACATTTTTATGCATTTTATAAAATGGAAAAGTGATATATCAATACATAATCATTTTAAAATTTTTTGAAAATACACAAAAGCACAACACAGTAAATGAGATTATGCAAAACTCCAGACATGAGGTATCATCTCTGTCAATGTTTTGGTGTAAGCTTTTATTTTTATATAGATCAACATATGTTTTGTGGTGCCTGGGTGGCTCAGTTGGTTGGGTGTTTGCCTTCGGCTCGGGTCATGATCCCAGGATCCTGGGTTGGAGCCCTGTGTTGGGCTCCCTGCTCAGAGGGGAGCCTGCTTCTCCCTCTCCCTGTGTTGCTCCCCCTGCTTTTGCTCTCTTTCTCTCTCTCAAATAAATAAGTAAAATCTTAAACAAAAAACAAAAACATATGTTTTATACAATTAAGATTATTTTGTATCCCATCCTTTTATAATCTTTTCAGTACTAACAAGCATATTATGAATATTTTCTCATGTTACTAAATACTCTTTACAACATGAGTTTTTGCAGTATTCTATGATACAGATATACTGTAAAAATTTTAAACAGTCTTTTGTGGTACCTTTAGATTTTTTTCTAATTTTTAAATATTATACAAATAATTCTATAATGAAAATATTTATAGCTAAACCTTTATTCCTTGATCTCCCCCCTTTTATTCCCTAGAAGTGAAACTGATGTGTTACAGTGTAAATATATTACACTAATCTGGAAAAACATCTAATTAGTTATAATTAAATGTCCACCTTGGCCATTAAAAAACTCTCAGTAAGCCATCTAAAGAATGTCTAGTTTTCATGTGAATTTTCTAGTGTGCCATTCTCAAGAACCTAATTTAAAATCACTCCTATACATCTGGATGTGGTAATATGCTGCATAAGAATATTAGCTACAGAATAGTTAAGTGTAAGAATTTCTACCAAAACGCTTGTCGTATTTTAGAAAAGTTGATATGGAGTTTTCTTTCTCATAGTAGCCTAGTTCATAAAAATAAAAAGTTAAAAAAATACCACAATATACATGAGTGTGGTGGTTTTCAAACATGGCTGCCAACTCTTTAATTTTCCTTCTATTGACAAGAGCAGTCTATCTTTTCTACCCTTCTCCCTGGTAGACATGAGACTGCTTTCACCAATAGAATATGGCCGAAGGGACACTAGACAACCTCTAAGGGAAAACTAAACAAACACTACCCAGTTTGTATCTTCTCCTTTCTTTGCTGGGACACTGGGATGCCATGGAGGAAGTGTTCCCTGAGCCACTGTGCTGGAGAAGGTACCCGTAGGCCCTGGAACCTACAGTCCTGGCTGAGCCAACCACATTCACCGGCATGCCAGACAGGAGGGTGAAGGAGCCATCTTGGAAGTGAGTCCTCTAGCCGCAGCTGTAACAGTCTCTAGCTGTTTAGATTGCGCCCAGTTGAGGCCTGAGATCTGGATCAGAGACAAACCATCCCTGCAGTGCCCTGCATTCCTGATATGCAGAACTGATTATTGAGATGATTGGTTTTTATGCCACTAAGATTTGGAGGAGATTTTTTTATGCAGACTTAGATGATAGCAACATGGGATTTTTTTTTTTTTTTGCATTGTTTACATAGATTATGCATTCAACTCATTCAAAATGACTTCAGATAGTTTAGGTACAACTTGAAAAGATACGAAGGCAGAGTATACCCATGTTTATCCCAGCAGAAATAATCTGCTCCAGTGAGAGACAGTGAGCATGAAGTCATATTTTCATGCCAGTGTCGTAATAGATGCCGTGCAAAGGAATAGAATACATAGCCAAGAATGTAATCCACGTCTCTGCAATCTAGTTCAAATTGATTCCTGTTTGTGGATTCACAGGGCAGGAAAAGGTCAATAAAACCTGCACAGAATCTTCATTATTGCTAATAAGTGAACCAGAAGAACACAAAAAGCACAATGGTCATCATGAGTAAAATTGTTTCCTGGTTACATGGTCCTTGTGTAGACTATCACCTTGCAACTATAATACAGGAAAGAGTCAAAATGTTTTAGATCTAATTCATCTATGATTTGGGCAGATAAAATATTGCTCCAAACTAGCTAAGGCCAGGGCCTGAGTTCAGCAAAGACAGTGAAATGATCACCCTCTACCCGGTTCAAATTACCCAGTTCAAAGATGGTAATGCAAAGGGGATTGGAGGAGGGGGATACCAAGACAGAATTCTGTTGCATGCCCCAAGGATCAATTTTTCCTGGACTTACACACACTATTTTCTGCACCAGCAGATTCTATTTATATATAAAATTGTTGAGACAGTTTTTGTTTTTGTTTTTGTTACTACAGCAGGTGCAAATAATAATCTATGAGGAAGAAATTGGCCCACTGTTCAGGGGTCTAAGTGCTGTCCCATCCATCAGATTGGTCTCCAATCCTCTTACTGAGATCCCTGCAGATTTTGAGTGGAAGGAAGCTGTAATAACAGTAACATCAGGACAAGAAATGGAAACCAGGACTTTTGTAGGCAAACCAGGACACTCCCTTTCCAAAATGACTGATTCCAGTGACATACATTTAGAATCAATGAAAATTAAGTTTGTAAGTTAAGAAATAACTTAAAACCTGTAAGTGTTAAGACATAATTATGTTCACCTTGTCAAAGAGCCAGATTAGAACCAGAAGAAAAGGGCCGGTCCTATTAGTTGGGAAGTTCACAACAGCCCCTCCATTTGTGCAAGTAGCCTGTGGCCACTGACAACTCTACAGTGGGAGGGGAGATCCACGCGAGAGGAAGAGTACCCATGACCCTCCTTTGCCTTCAGTACCAGAAGAGCATATTTATGCATGCTTGTCCTTTTTTATTAGATACAAGAATAGGCATGGGTGATGGAGTGGAGAGAGCAAAGACTTTGGAGTCAAACGATGGCGATGATGATGATGATACCAACTTCACAGGGGTGTTTGGAAAATAAAGGAGGTCAATGGACAGCAAGAGACTCTCACATTGGCATGCAGAATGTTGTTACCTCCTCCCAAGTGCTTAATATTCCAGCACATCCCAAACGTATTCATATGTGTATTCAGTAAATATTTATTGAATAGCTCTAATGTGCCAGTCTTTGGTCCAAGGATTGGTATACATTACTAAGCAAAATAGGTAAATAGCCTTGCCCTCAAGGAGCCTACAATCCAGATTTTGATGAAAATCTAAAATCTGAAAATAATTTGGGTCTAAATTATATACGAATCCCGAGAGAAAGAGAGTCTATCATGTTTCCCTCCAACTGTCCAGATCAGCTACTTTGGGGAGCCTGGAAGTTAAACACACGCCTTTGTTCCTGGGACTGTTTTTTCTATCTTAATAAAACTGCTTTGGTAGAAAATTCCTTCTATATAAGCTCATTTGGGATATTTTTAATATATAGTTGGGATAAGTACAATTGTGTGTGCCTCTGTTCAAGGTAGCTGAGCTAATAAAATTTATTATTATTATTGAGTGTGAACCAAATAGTAAGACAAAAAAAGGCAGTTTTATTATGCATTTATCATTTAATAGTGGGCCACTATTATCTAAACACATATAGAATCGGTGCTGTACAAAGAATGCTTCCTGTTTGGTGGAAAAGATATATGAGCAAGAAATACATACACTGCAGCATGTTGTTACAGAGAGAAATATAGGAACCCAGAAGCGTGAGTGTTCCTTTTTCCCCCGGAGCAGTGCCATGGAGGACTTGGGGGGCAGTGCGGGTTGGAAAACTTTGGAGAATAAACGGTGCCTTTCTCTGGGTCTTGATCCATAAGAGATGTTTGTCAGCTTGACAAAGGGTGGACTGCTGAGAAATTTCCAGGCCGAAGCAGCAGTATGAGCAAAGCACAAAAGTATTAATTTAAACCTCGCAACGTCCCTGTGAGGCCGATTTAATGATCTCCATTGTATAAAAGAGAAAACAGAGACTCAGAGAGAGTTCTCCAGTTATACTGCTAAGAGAGGGAGTGCCAGCATTTTAATCCACTTTGGCTGACCCCAAAGCACATTCTTTCCCCACCATATTAATCTGGGTCCCTGTTCGTGGAATGAGGACAAAGGTAAACCCATATATATATTATAGGTGTATAAAACTAGGGTTGTGCTGTTCAAAATCTGAACTCCTTTTATCACGTACTGATTCATCACTTAGTCTGACGTGATAGTAACATCCGTCCTTAAAGCTTCAGATACAAATTGAGGTTGCAATCTCAAATGCCTACAGAGTAGAAGATGGGGTGGGGCGGCCCCAGAGTGAACGTGCTTCTTTCTGTCCCGTGTGAAGGGGCAGCTGTACTCAGCAGATGCCAATTGTTGTCATGAAGAATGGTAGACCTAGGGTCACCAGATCCCCTGATTTTTTAAGAACCAGAGATATATAAATTTTATTTGACATCTCCCCCTTTTAAAATTTTGGAAACTAATTCTTTTTTTTTTTCTTTCTTTCTTTTTTTTTAAGAAACACTCTAGAAACCAAACCAAACATTTCTGGGAGATGTGACTATGGGCCACCTGTTGAGAATGCCCAGCTATTTAAATTACGTTAGCAGGCAGTGCTGTGTAGGATGGAGAGGCAGGCTTGGAGTGGGCTTCGGATTCAGGGTAGGTGCTCAATAAATATTTGGTGACTAGTATTTTATGTTCCTTCCGAGATGTCCGGCAACTTTCTGCTCCTCTTGTTTTATGTTGAATTAAGTCATCTATCTTGGTACTTAAAAGAGGGTTGGTCCTGTGCTTCCTGACTGGTCTCTTGGGCCCCTTTTGTCTCCCAGGCTTTGCGGCGGATGCTCAAGTCCTGCAATTTGACGTGAACTCAGGTGACAAATCAGAGTTTTCTGGAAAAGTTCTGCTGTGATCCTTGCCAAATGCCAGAAGCATGGAAGCCACTCTGGAGTGGGTATAGCAGCAACCTGGCCTGTCTCCTGGAGAGGATTTGGTTGCAACTGCCCTTGGATAGGGTCTGTCTCCTGCTGGCTCCAATGCTAACTTCAAAAGAACTATAAATTATAGCAATTATATAAACATGCCATAAATCTTAAGTTTGTGACCTATACCCACAGAGTTGACTCCCAGGAGACAGACCAGCAAGTTACATTGTTTGTGCTGTGAATTTTCAATTAAACAAAAGAAAATGGCCAAGAATCATCAGAAATTATAGAATACATGTAATTTGCTGTTCATGCAAGTTTTATAACCTAAAGACTTTGAGAGGGTCAAGTTTCCAAAGCATCTCTCTGAGTGATTTAGGCTTTCCTTGTTGTGGCTGAAACCAGCTGCAATTAGATTATATAAACACACAGCTCTTACCTAGCAACTCTCGGTACTCCCAGCACAGAGACTGCTTTACATATTTAATCTTTATAATAATGAAATAGTGTCGTAGTCTGTTCAGGTTGCTAATAACAAAATACCGCAGATCAAGTAGCATGTAGACAATAAAAATTTATTTCTCATAGTTGTGGAGACTGGGAAGTTCAAGATCAAAGTGCCAACATGGTCAGGTTCAGGTGAAGGCCCTCTTCCTGGTTCATAGTCAGCCCCTTCTTGCTGTGTCTTCCGTGGAAGGGGCTAGGGAGCTCTGTGGAATCTCATGTATGAAAGCACGGATCTCATATATGAGGGCTCCACACTCATGACCGAATCACCCTCCCAAGGCTCTGCCTCCAAATACCGTCACGTTGGTGTTAGGATTCCAATCCATGAATTTTGGGGAGACTCAGACATTCATATAGTAACAGGTAGCTACTATTAATGTCCTTGCTTTAAGGATAAGACCTGAGAAAAGAGAAGTTAAATGACTTGTTCAGGGTTGCATAGTTAGTAAATCAAGGAACTAGGACTTGAGCATAAGTCCTCTGGTTTCCACAGCCATCTCGCGCTTATGGGTGAATTTTAGCATGTTATTTATTATATTCCTTGATAAAACCAAACTCTCATACGGACATGACAATGGGTGACAGTTTTGAATCCTATAAGTTTAAAATAGAAAAAGTACTTAGTGAATAAAGGCAAACTCACACCAGAGAGTCCGAAGCTTTGGCATTCCTTTATTATATGGGAAGCAGCAAAAAAACAGTGGTCCCTGGAACCAGGGTTACCCTGGTTCAAAATCATCGTGTGGCACACAAGTTACTTAACTCTTGTGCAAAACGACAAAAAAATAAAAGTGCCTATTTCAAGGTGTACGTGTCGACCTAGGGAGTACCTTTAGAACTCTAGGAACAGGGTCAACACATAGTAAATGCTCAATAAATATTAGCTATAAGCCATTCAACCGCTTATTTATTCGTAAAATAAATCATGTATATTCCTCTACTGAACATTACAAGGTCCACAATGTGTCTGGCATTTACCTTGCCCAGTGGAGGATGCAAATATGTGGAAAGCACAGGGTATATATTCTAGCAGAAGAGACAGATGCATAGGGAAAAGCTCTTTTACTCTGTGATAAATGCCGTTGTAGAGGTATGCCCAAAGAAATATGGGACCAGTGTGGAAAAAATGATTTGTTCCATCTGGAAAGTTGGGGAGAGTTTTACAGTGGAGTGACATATGAACTAGACCTTGAGGGCTGAATAATGGCTCCCCAGAAATAACGGTCCAGAAATAACAATGTGGAAACTGTGTCAGAGGGAATGGTGAATGGTCAACATGGACCAAACAGTGGTCTTACCTCTGAACGTGCAACAGATTCACCAGGCGTCCCACCCCAAATATCCATGGTGGCACCTGGCTACATTTCATACACTTTATTTTTCTGAGCAGTTTTAGGTTTACAGTAAAATCGAGCAGGTAGTACAGAGAGTTTCCACACACTCTCTTCCCCCTGAACATTACACATTTTTAAAACACTCCACAGGTGGCTTTGATACACAGTGTGGATTCAACATTCTTGTCTAAAACATTCAACATTCTTGGGAGCTGTGGGGTTTGGGGTGCAGAGAATGGAAGAAAGAGGAGGAGCAAGATGAGCGAGGAGACAGGCGAGGTCAAGGTCAAATAGTAACGTGCCCCGTTAGGCCCTGCCAAGGAGGTTGGACTTATCCCTGAAGACCGTAGGCAGCCATTGAGAGGTTTTAGGCAGGAAAGGGAGATATTCTGATTCATGCTGTAGAAAAACAGGCTGGTGGAAGTGTCTATAAATTGGAAGAAGGCAAGAACATAAAAATGAGATTATTAAAAAAGCTCAGGCAAGAGATGATTAGGGTAAAAAGCTGGGGCCGGAGGGGCCATGTTTGGCCCATATGAGAGACTGGCAATCTCTCCAAAAAGAGAGAACCATGGGGTGGGTGCTACTTGACATGCTTGCTGGCATGAAGAGAGGAGAGAGAGAGGAAGAGAAGAGAGAGAATACTTTATTCCTCACAAAACTGGAAAACTGAAAACTCCCTTGCTCGTTACCCTCCCCCCGCCCCCAGCCCACTTCTTCCCATGGAGTTCCTACCTCCCTTCATTTCTACCTCAGTCTCCTCTCCTATCTGGCCACTTCCCTCATTATACAGAATGGCTGTCCTAACCCTAATTCCGTAAGACCAGATGAGCCTCTCCAATAGATGCTGACCGTCCCATGGAGTTCCTACCTCCCTTCATTTCTACCTCAGTCTCCTCTCCTATCTGGCCACTTCCCTCATTATACAGAATGGCTGTCCTAACCCTAATTCCATAAGACCAGATGAGCCTCTCCAATAGATGCTGACCCGCACATTTCCCAAGGAGAGCTGACTGATGAGTTTGCTTCATCCTTTCACACTAGGCCAGTCCCAGCCAGCCTCTGGTTTGGCTCTCCCCGTGAGATGTCGCCTCTAGCTGATTGGGGGAAGGGAGGTAGTCAGATGGTGCAGAGCATGGTACTATGACAGAAGGACTACAGCAGGGCAGGTACCATAAATATGTCTAGTAAAAATGGACAGTATAAAGTGATTGATTAAATGGGAGGGAAAAGGACTGCAAAGCAAAATATGTTATGTGCCATGAGAGAGAGATAAATAATCACCATGGAGGTTCAGAGAGCAGAGGGGTCAAATGTGTTTGGATTGACCTTCCTTAAAAGTGTTTCAATGAGCAGCAACTTACGAGGAGGGCTGCAAGAGTGTTCTGTTACTGCTGTAATGAATCACCACAAACTTTGTAGCTTAAAACAACAGAAATTTATTTTCTAGCAGTTCTGAGTGTCAGAAGTCGCTCCAGAGGCTCACAGGCTACAGTCAAGGTGTGAGCGGGACAGCAGTTCCTTTCTGGAGTCTCTAGGAGAACATGGGTTTCCCTGTGTTCTCCAACTTCTTGACGCTGCCCATTTTCTCGACTTGTTGACCTCTTCTTCCATCTTCAAAGCAACAGTAGTGGATGGAGTTCCTATCACATCACTCTGACCTCTGCTGCTTCTCTCTTCCACATTTAAAGGCCCATCAGGATAGTCTGGCATAATCTCCCTATTTTAAGGCCCCCCTTCATTCCGCTTTGTCATATAAAGTAACACACAGTTTCAGAATGTTAGGATGTGGAGAACACGAGGTGACAGGCAGACTGGTTTGCCTCCTACCAGGGCATTTCAGGGGGACATGGGCAATGTAGAGAAGCAGGACGGTGAGGACTCCTCAGAGCAGTGTGAGTGGTCCAGTTTGGAGCTGAGAATTTATGAAAAGAATTATGAGATGACAGAGAAAGGCAGCCTGTGGTCACATTGCTTTTGGCCTTTTTCATTGTAGCCATTCTATTGCTTGCATAGTTGTATCTCACCGTGATTTTCATTTGCATATCCCGACGGCTAAAGATGCTGAACAAGTTTTCATGTGTTTGTTAGCTGGTTGTGAATTTTTTGTGTGTGAGTGTTGGGATCAGATTTGGGGGTCTGTACGTGTGGGGTGTTTTGCACATTATGCCCGGGGGATGGAATTTGCTTTGTAAGAGTAAGTGATGGGAGCCGCTGAGGGTCTTACAGAAAGGAATGAGATCATAGTACGTGCTTTAGAAAGATAAATTTAATATATCATATATATGACGATATCAATGTGTATACATGTAGATATAGATAGGATGGGGACATGGTGAAGTTGGACAAAATCATTTCAGGTAAGAGGTTATTGAAATAGTACATGCTTATGGTCTTCCAGAATTCGGGTTAGGACAGAACTAGGCTGTGAACTAGAGATGTGGCCCTGAAGACTTCTCAAGGAAATAGAGAAATAATCACATCGGGTGGCTGTAGATTAGTGGTTAAGCTACTTTGTAGTCAACCTGCCTGGGTTTTTGCCAAACATTATAAAAATTTCCTTTAAGAAAGCTTTTAAAGGGGATATCCCTGAGCTGTGGAGGTGATTGTCTGAGGATGCACACGGCCAAGGCTGGCATCTCAGTGGGGAGGTGGAGCGAGGGAGGTGACCTCACCCCAGTGCCCTTGGGAGGTTCAGTGGGTGGGACCCAAGTGAGACTATCAGAATTAGGAAAGGGGTGTCAAGCCATAAAGCTGTATGGAAATATTAGAACAAGAGGAGCCAGAGGGGCCCTTGAGAAGCCAGGCAAGGAGCCAAGGGGCTATCAGAGAGCAAGGGGAGGGCAAGAAGCAGCAAACAAAATGAAGGGAGATGGTTTAATAATTCTGGGGACAGGGCATCGATGCCTGTGGCAGGTCTTTCGTGTGCTCCCAATGTGTGATCTCCTGGGCCCGAAAGGGGAAAGAATCATGGGACCATGATAGGGATTGGCTGGCAAGATATGGGGAGGTTTGCTTAGTTCATGGCCAGATGGAGCAACTGTGTTGACTCTTTGCATGATATAGATTCCATTGTATTAATTCTTTCAAATTAATCGGTAGCCAGTGATCTCTAAAGGAAGGGTTGGTGCCCACTTTTCCCTGCCATGGGATCAGAAAACTCTGTTTGCGAGCAGGGGATATTTGTAGGGAGGAGTGAAATCATTTAGTGTAGGCTTCTTTCCTGGAGGGCACTGTCACATTATTCTGCAGAGAAGCTATCACACGGCTGCTGTGTGGGGTCACACTGTGCAGCGAGAGTAGAGTAGGGGTAGCATTGACCGTGTGTGCCCACTGTCGGTTTGGTTCACTGGTTCACTCTGCTTGTCATGATGGTGGCCCGTGGAAATAAAATCCAGAAAATACGATGCCAAACAGTAGCCAGAGAATTCACTAATAATCCCTTCTCGGTGTGTGTCTTAGAAGTAGCATCATGTTTTAAAAAAACAACCACAAGGGCGCCTGGGTGGCTCAGTTGGTTAAGTGTCTGCCTTCAGCTCAGATCATGATCCCAGGGTCCTGGGATCGAGCCCCGTGTTGGGCTCCCTGGTCAGTGGGGAGCCTGCTTCTCCCTCTCCCTCTGCCCCTCCCCCCTGCTCGTGTGTGCTCTCTCTCTCTCTCTCTCACTTTCTCGCTCTCTCTCAAATTAATAAATAAAATAGTAAATACACACACAAAAGAGTAATGTCACGTAAGAGAGAGAGGTGGGCCAAAGGCAGCAACTCATAAACCACTCCAAGTGTGTAATCTCCCCCACTTTCATTTTCTTATTTTTAAATATGTGGGGTGTGGACACAAAGGGGTCCACATTTGCCATCTCTGTTGTAGGGAAATGGGCACTCTCACACCCACTGGTAAGTGTGGAAACTGGTACCACTTTTCTTGAGGTCAATTTGGCAGTATTATTCAAAATCCTTTCACATGAAATCTGACCCTAGCATTGTACTTTAGGAGCAGACCATATAAGTAATTAAGATGGGCATAAAGTTTTATGTACAAAGATGTGCATCCAAGCATCATGTTTAATAGCAGGATTGAGAAACAACCTAAATATCCAACAATAGTTGAACGCTTAAGCAAGATTTGGTTAGAATTGCAGAATAGAACTCTATGTAGCCATTAAAAATGATGATGCAGAACAAGGGTTGGCAAACTACAGTCTATGGGCCAAATTAACCTACTGCCTATATTTGTAAATAAAGCTTGATGGGAACACAGCCAGGCCCATTCATTCATGTTTCGTCGATGGTTGCTTTTTGAGCCAAAGCAGTAGAGTTCAGTAGTTGTGACAGAGATATTATGACTGTTTTTTATGTCTCTTACTGTCCTTTTAATATTTATTCAAGTTCTCCTTGCCCGTGGAGTGTCACAATATTTTTGGTCGCTATCAGGACAAAATCTTTCGGTGACTTTAGATTGTAAGACAGTGTTTACTCAAAGGTCAAGATCCCACGGTGTACGTTAAGTCTTGAGTCTTAAGCATAAGCCTTCTATCTCCTCACTCAGCGAGGAACCACTGTAGTCAAGCTGCCTACAAGCTGCCTACAATCAATACTCTTCTTTCCTCACTTTTGACTTCCACCTTTTCTTCCTTACCTCGTTAACCCTGAGGACGTTTGCAAAAGGGTACAGAGCTCAGGGAGCATGGAAGAGAAGCACAGAAACATTCTTATTTGGTGCTTTTATAAGATGGCCTCGCCATCTCCGGGAGGGGCAGACTCACTGACCGTTGGGCGCTCGTGTATCTTGTTTCTTTCCAGAGCCCGGGTGGGACTGTAATTCCACAATACAGCCAGCCTCTTTTCCTCCAGCTTCCACGCCCCTGGCTTTGCCCCTGGTCCTCCACACACATGGTCTCTATCGGGGTCCTATGCCTTTTCTAGGTTGTCCTCTTGGGCAGGATTTAAAATGTTTCCAGTTTAGCTGAATCACCCGACGTGTCCCACGGAAAATATTCATGTACATTTCAGCTTGACACGCTCTGGGCGTGCAGCTGACCCCAGTGGGGCAACAATTCTTCTTGCTTGGCTAGCTGAGCAGCTGGATGACTCATCTTTGCCTTTTAGATTTTCCAGGTGGGTGTCAGACTTTGGTACACTTCACTCACCAAACTCCTGCATAAACACAGCAAGGCCTGAAGTTTCCTTGAAAACCTTCCTTGCTGACAAATGGTGAGAGGCCCTCCACCTCCCTTTGTGAAAAACAGGGAGTCGGTGAGAACAGCCACATAGCCCGCTGCAAATGAGTCCCCTTTGAGAATCTCTAACTGCGCGTTCTTTGTGGTAAGTCACATAAACAGGTTTCCTCCTTTGTGGTTCTCCCTGACTGACGGCCTAGTGGGTGTTGCCTCTTGTCTGTTTTGTCATAATGGACACACACTACATAAATGGGAAGAAAACATACTTATAAGATTCTGTTTCAGTTTTAAAATGTCCTGTTCTTTGAGTCTTTGACCATGTATTTATATATATATATAATTTTTTTTTTCCTGTGTTCACACCTAGAAAATGGGCTAGAAAACATCGCATTGTGGCTCAAGGTATAATCACTATTAGCTTGTTTAGCTTGAAAGTTATACAAGGCCTCCTGAACAGAGGAAGTTTCATTCAGAAACACAGGGCCTGTTATTTTCCATATTTCCTACAGCACAGGATTGATTCTCTCCCCCCCTCCCCCTCCCTGTGAGCAGAAAGATCAGCATGGACTGAGAAAACCACATATTCCCTCTAACTTACTAACTGCTTGCTTCAAACTCCAGTTAATTACTCGAACAGCACCTTTCACAAAGAAAAGCTGACACAGAAACTGGACAGAGTCTGTGTCTCAAGTGCTCCGAGGAGAGAGCAGTAAGTAAGGTGCTCTGCACAGCTCAATAATTTGCACCGCAGGAAAGCCGTACTTGCAAGGGCAGGCAATATGTCTGCAGTATCCTCCTGGCGGAAGGAGGGCCAGGAGCTCATCTTTATGGCTTGAGGCTTGAAAGCTGCTTAACTGGGCGGAACGCCACCTCCTTGCCATCAAAGCTGTCCACCTGGCAGTGAATCTCAATGAGACAGCTGACTGGCTCAGCAGACAAGTTGCCTTGCCAAGGGGATGAGAACTTAACCAGAAGGTCTTTCAGGAAATCTGTTTAGGATGTGGGGGATAAAGAGGAAGAGAAGGAGCAATTCATCCCCTGAATGAGGCGAATGAGGAGGAGTAGCTGTTCCTCCATTACACGAACCATGTTGGAGCTTTTCTGGGCCCTTAACTCATGTTAGCTTTACTTTCTCTGAGCCCGAGTCTCGATTCTGATATTAACATCACCAGTTAATCGCGAGCCCTTTGTGAACAGCACACGGAAGTTGATGCAATTCAAAGGATAAAGCTAAGAGAAGGCCTTCACGATTTGTCATTGGAAAATACTACAAACAGGAATATTACAGAGAGGGCACAAAGCTATTAGTTTTTGAAAGGGGTAGTTGAAAAGTGTCTTGATTGTGACTTTTCACCAAAGGTTAGAACTATAAACTTAAAATAATTATAACAACTCCTTATCTTACCCAGTATTCGCCAGGGCCGTACTCGGCACATCACACAAATGTCCCACCTAACATCCTTCGGAACCTGTGGGTGAGTCTTTTCAGTTTCCCTCTGCAGGCAAGAGAGACAAGAGGCAGAGAGGTTTTGTAAATTACCATGGCCATAAAGTGAGTAGGGGACAGGACAAAGATTTAATCTCCTGTTTCTCCCACTCCAAAGCTCAGAATCTTGTCTGTCAGGCCGGTTATACCAGATTTGCTATAAAAGATAGTGCTTTTTATCACATAATGAAAACCAGGGCTGCAGAGAGAGGATTGTGTGAACGCATACGTGGGCTATGGGGATCTTCCACCAAATCACTCCTCCATCCTTTTCCCTCTTCTGTGGTGGGGTGTGGGGAGGAGACAGGAGGGAATGAAACCTGAACACGGTCCTCAAAACGCCTGGTTTTCTACCTCTCCCTTTGGGTTGTGACAAGACGGCTGTTCCTCTGGTTTTGGTAACAATGAAAAATTATTGATTTTGGGTCAAACTATATATATAATATAGCTTGCCTTTTAAAATGATGCCTCTCATTCTTTTAAAATTAGGTCAAACAAAATTTTTTAAAAAATAATAAAGTAAGGTGGAATTGTGTGAAAGCTTTGGATAGAGTGTCTAAAAACAAAGCCTACTCAGGCTAAATGGATATTTGGAAGTAGTATTTGGAAACAGCTTAATGGAGCAGAGCACAGGCGAGTTGGACTCCCAGCCTCATTATTTCTGGCTGTGTGTTGGTGGGGCAAGTTATAAAAACTAAGCCTCAGTTTCCTCATGTATAAAGGCAATAGAACCTACCTCATAGGTTTCTGTGAAAAACGCATGAGATATTCCATGTACGGTGCTAACCATAATACCTTGCCCATGGTGAATACTCAGAAACTCATCAGCCATTAACTGGTTTTATTGATGGAGTGTGCTGTTCTCGTCTTGAAAGTGGAAAAGAAATATGCCTTCTGCAGAGAATGCTTCTTCTCATTTACTTTTGTGGTTTCCGCTTAGAAGCTATCTTCAAGAAAGAATTCACTGCATTCACTTCATCTTTGAGGGATAAATAGGAAAGAATTGGCCCTTTCCCTCCCAGGACTGGGTTAAGTGTCCATTCTGGGTGTCCCCATAACACCTTGTTCTGACTGCCATGGCAGTTACTGGCCACGCTGTCAGTCCCTTGAAAACAGGGGCTCTGTTTTCTCTCTTTATCCCCAGCACCTACCACAGTGTTTGAAACACAGGGTCTCTACAGCGAATATCTACTGGGAGAATAAATTCAAATGATGAGGTGATATGTGTAAAATGTTATATTTTTAAATTAGGAAGGTCATTATATTTCTTGGGTGTTATGGTAAAATGCAGTGATGATTGTGACATTCACTCTTTTCGCTAATTCTTTCTTTTCCAATGCTACCAGTAAAGGAAAAGCTATTTAACCCTTTGCTAAGTAAAAGGCTACATCATGTCATCTCATACCAGGACTTCACTCGATGGAGTTTCATCTGAAAAATATCTTTGTCTACCGAACAAAGTAGAAGCTGGTTTTAAAAGAGAAAACTAGGTGTGTAATCACCATTAATACCACATATAGAAGTCATCTCTGGGGACATCCAGGAGGGTCCCCAGAATTTCTACACTGATTTCATCCAGAAAGAGCTGCAATAATGGAAGTGGTGAATACTTTTCTCGTAACAATATTGAACATTCTTTAATTCTCAAATTAATTCTCAAATTCTCAAGCGGAGGACCACTCAATGGTGGATTCTTGTGCAGTGTGCAGCCCAGATCTCTGGGCCTTGGTGGGCCTTACGAAGCCTGCCCTAGGCTGCAGATGGGTGAGAGAAACAGTCCTGCTCTGAAGTGAGGGGAGGGCAGCAAAATGAGCCAAGGCTTTGTGTCTGCTCAAGACAGGCGCAACAGTTATCAAACTAAGAACCCAACATTTTACTAAACTGATGCCAAAAATCTTGTCCCACACTAAAACAAATGTTTGAATCTGCAGAGAGCCTATGCAGAATAAAACCAATATGCTATTGTTGGAATTCAAGTCTTTTGATGAAATTGGTGCTTTAAAAATGCCTTGAACATTTATTCTGAATGAGCCTTATCTAATAGCAAATTGGATATGCATTTTCTCTCTATTAGAGCTAGAATTCTTGAAAATGTCCCCTCCCCCTTCAAAAATTCTGTTGGGCAGGAACAGGGAGCAAGCAGGAATGAGCAGTTTTGTCCTGAGCACTTTCCTCGCAAGTGAGGTGGTTATTTCATTACACCTGGTTTGAAAGATTAAAAGAAAAAAAACGAAAGCTCTGAGCAATTAATTAATTCCCGCAAAAGGTGAAACAAGTGTTTGGATTCAGGACTGAATGGCATCCAAGTCCACGCTTCATCTACTATATTAAGTTACCTCTCAGGAAAGGTGACTGTAGCCTGGGATCTGATGAAGTCACTCGGATATCTGATTTCCTCATTCTGTTTACAGGAGGTTCTTAACATGTAAGCCATTTCACTGTGGGGAGGGGAAGTGGAGAGTGGTCAAACATTCACTCAGTCTTCTGGTTAAGATTTTTCTCACACCTTTGTGAGTCCCTTTGTTCTAGGAAGCAATAAAGGAACAAAAAAAGCAGCCTTCCAAACTCTAGGTTAGTTTCAAACTCCCTAGCCCCAGAGAAGGAAAAGAAGGGGATGGTTCTCAATTGTATCTAAAATCACCAGAATTTTCCTGCAAGGCCACAGGGTCTTTTGACATTGATCTTCTTGATTTTTGTTTTTAGAATTGGGTGACAACTCCATTTATCTTATTTTCTGTTCCTTCTTCATGATTAATCAACTACCTCCCTGGTCCCTCCAAGCTTACCTTACTGCACTGTTTGCAATATTTTGCAAATGGAAATTTTGTGCTTTTTTGCCTCCTCTAATAATCACTTGCTTGGCACAGATGATTTCAGAACACAGTTATACAATGGAAGCTTAATGTTACAATCCCACTAATTTGTTTGCATTTATTATTCTGTCAAATTTCACTTACCAAATCAGCACACAAATAATGCAGCCATGAAGACACATCTGGAAAGCAAATTCCTTCTAAGAACATTTCATCCCATTGGAGTGAGGATCTGGAGAACAGTCACATACACCACAAAGAAAGAGCAGGTGTTGGGTGGTGAAGAGAGGGCGAAGCGAGCCAAGTTTACTCTGGACGAGGAAGTCCCACTGGGGCCGTGGAAGCTGGAGACTGAGAGGTCCAGGCAGGTGACGGTCAGAGATGTCTAGTATAAGTAAATATAGTGGATAATGCATGGCTAATACATTTACATTATGTTTTAAATGCCTTATTTATTTTTTATTTTGGGGTGATGTAGGGATCTAACTTTATTTTCTTCTAGAAGGAGAGCCAATATTCTTAAAGCCACTGATGATATACTGAATCTTTCCCCCACGAACTGAAAAGCCACTTTCTCATGTAATAAAGTATACTTCAATTGGCTTTTGACTCTCTTCCCTCTCATTGATTTACCTGCCTGCTCCTGGGCCAGAATCTCATTTTCTGATCACATTAGCTTACTTCATTTATATATTAAATTGATAATTATTTAGTGTACACAGTGCTCCTGGCATTGTGTGGGTCCTGGGGGCAAAAAACACAGACAGAAAACCTTCCCTCTGGAATCTTACATTCTAAAAAGTTTTAGAGTCCAGTAAAGAAAGCTTCCCCTCTCTCATTATTCTTATTTTTCGTAAATTTCTTGGCAGGTATACATTTATTTTCCCAACAAATCTTTAAATCACTTTGTCTAGTTCTGAGAAAAATAACCTAATGAACTTTTGATTGAAATTCATTAAATTTCTACATTGGTATGAAAGGAATAAGTTCATTATGAAGTGTTTTGGGGATACTGAGACACAACATGCCCTTCAATTTATTCATTTTTTATCTAATCACATTATCAACTCTCAATGTTATTAGCTTTTCTCACTCTTTTGAGTTACCAGGTATGCAACCATAGCATATGCATATAATACCCTTGTCTCTTTCTTTCCACTATTCATAACACTTAGTTTATTATTTTATTATATTAGAATCCCTCGAAAAACATTATTTCAATTATCATCACTGGTTTCCTTTTTAGTATGACGTTGGCTATGGTGTTGAATGAACCGTCTTTACAGTTCTGTCATGTTCTTTGTTGTTAAGGTGGGATTTCTATTTCTAAATTTAAAATGGCGGCTATTTTTGAGAGGTGTGTGTTTCTTCGCATTAATTCATGTATTTATGCTTTTAATTTTTTCTAGTACATTTGGTCAGTTATGTTGCCATATTTTTAAATGTTGAACTATCCCTGCATTCCTGCAATATCGTCCGCTTGGTCATGGGATGCTATTTTTCAATACGCACCTAGATTTCATTCGACGATTTGTATGTAAAATTTAGTTACTGCATTGCCTCCATGTTTATGAGTGAAATCTTTTATAGTTTTCTTTTCATTCTCTATTCATCAGGACTGGGAAGTAAGGTTATGCTTGCTTTGTAAATTGAATTGGGAAGCTTTCCATCTTTTGCTATGGTCAAAAATTTTTTGAATAACATAAGGATTATCTGTTCACTGCAAGTTAGATAGAATTCAGCTGGAAAGCCATCTGGGCCTGGCACATATTTTAGTGAATAAATAATTTTTGAAAAGGGGTTTGTGGTACAGTGGGAAGAGGATTGTATTTGTAATCAGAGACTTATATTTGAATCTCTGCCCAACCTTTTGCTGACTGTGTGAGTTGGATGATGGACTTTTCTTTTCTGTGAAATGGTGATCAATCTATCTGATCGATCAATCTATCATCTAAATAACTATCATCTATCTATCTATCTATCATCTATCATCTATCTATCTATCTTGGAGGGAAGACTATTTCCTAGGGACATTTATTAGTGGAGAAAGTTTAAGAAGCTGTAGTATCTGATGAGTAGGTGCTCAATAAATAGCTATTTCTCATTAAGTCATCCTCATTGTAATCTTTGGCTATATGAATTCTTGTCATCTGCCTTGGCACTAAATAGAATTTATCTGTAAACCACTGAGTACTAAGCTCTTGGCAGTGTCCCGATGTACTTAGATTGACCCACTAGGTGCTGTGCCAAGACTGTCAGGTCTGCTGGAAGGCCCTCTGCGAGGGGGCTCTTCCCTACTCTTTCTGATTGTGATCAAAGTTCAGAACAATCTGATAAGGAGGCATCTTCCAATTTCCAAGCTTTTAATTCACTTTTTTCCCCAAGTATCCAAGGAAGTTTTGAATAGCAGAAACATGCTTTGGGATTTCTGTTCTGTTAAGAGTGGGTCATCTGACAGATAGCCCTTTGGACCAGCCACAAAGCCAAGTTTATTGTTCAAAAGCACTTATTTAGTACGTCAGTAATTTATTTCAGGAGCAGATGACAGCCCCATTCATTCGCAGCTAATATTCATCCTGAAATATTTCAATGCAAGAGGGTTTTTTGTTTTTTTTGTTTGTTTGTTCGTTTCCTAGTGCAAAGTACTATACAAAATGTTTAGGTGTCTAAATGAGCACTTCCTCAATGAATTCAAAGGGAAAGGTGATTGATATTTTTGAAGTTCCAACAGGGAAGAGAAGTCTACGAGAGTTGTGTCTGTATGATGCTTACTGCCTGAACAATTAAAATGAAAAGGACTATATATAGTAGATCCCATTTGGGGAGATGGAAAATATACATAAGCATACACACTAATAGAGACATTACAGTTTTTCTGAAGAATACATTAGAGACCGTTCGATTTACATTTATGAAGAAGAACTTAGGATTTGTGGGGATAACTAAGGAAAGAGAGAGATTTGCATTTCATTTTATATCATTTTGACAGAATTTTATCATGAATTAAAAAAAAAGTTGATTTCTCTTACTCAATATATGTTTTATTAAATAGCAGTACTGGCCTTTCCCCACCAACTAAATTGACTATTATTTTTTGGCATTATAGAATCAAAGGCTTAAATCTAGTTGCAGTCCATATTTGCTTGAATTCCCTCATTCCCTCATTTGAGTACCAGGTCTATCTTAGTTCCATTTGTCCTTCATATGGCATTAGGGCCTCCAAGGAACATTTACTACAAGTCTGGCCCAGAAAACATTTCTGGAACTTTAGCTTTGTTTGAGGGTGTTTTTGAAAAGGAAATTTGCCATCATCAAATACAGTTTCTTGAGCCCACACAGAGTGCGTGGCATGGGTCCAATTGTTCCTTTCTGGTTCCTTTGAGATTTGTTTATTACTTTGAAAATCAGAATTTCCATAAAACAGCATCAGACTTCCCTGCCTCATAGCTCAATAGAATGGCTGAGCAAAGAGATTTAACTTCATTTTGAGGGTTGGTTTTGCCACATGTATTAACAACGATAAAAGCAACAAACCAGAGCAAAACAACTGTGACCGAATGAGCACACGGCTCAGGAAACAAAGCTTCTTTTTTTATTTCTTCAGCAACCTTTAGGGTCAACATGATGTTGTTGGGTTTTGCCGGGCTGACTCAGGCCTGTTCAGATGTTTGGGTGCAGAGTTAACTTCGAAATAATCATCCTTGAGGGGGTGGATTAAGAATGAGTTATAAAGCATGACGTTGTTGACAGCTAAAGCAAATTGTCTTTCAGTTCAAGAACAAAAACCTTTGCTACTGGGACAGGCTTTGAGTTTCAGGGCGCTTTCTGCACACTGTTGCTCCTGGCATCCGGGTTCTCTGGGTTGTTCACCTTTGGCAACAGGAACCACACTCACTAGCCATTTCTTCATTGTTGGGAATCTAGTAATAATTTGCACGTACCGCCAAGAAAGTGCTAACTTCCCCAGATAATTTTATTTGGCCTGTAAATGCTTATCTTTCTTTCTCTCCCCTCTCCTCCTCTGCCCTCATTTCTCTTCCCCAACCCATACCCTTCTCCCTCCCTCCACTCCACCATCTGCTGTTCTCAAATGACTTAGATATGGGTAGGAATGTCACCAAGTTTTCATTAGTCCATACTGAAATGAGAAAATAAGATCAATGTCCTATAAAGCTGTTCATGAGTGTTGTTTTTCTATTTTTTTTTTAAGATTTTATTTATTTGAGAGAGAGAGAGAGACAGAAATAGTAACAGAGAGCATGAGTGGGGAGGAGAGGGAGAAGCAGGCTCTCCATTGAGCAGGGAGCCCGACACAGGACTAGATCCCAGGACCCTGGGATCATGACCTGAGCCAAAGGCAGATGCTTAACTGACGGAGCCACCCAGGTGTCCCTGTTTTGTCAGTCTTGATCTCTAAGGGATGATCACTCCTGCCACCCCATGAAAAATATGTAGCATGTTGTTTCCAGCTACTGAGATTAGCGGGGAGGGGACCTATTTGTTACTACAGCACAATGTAGCCTACCTGTCCCGATACAACAGCTAATGGGTGTTGCTATAAATGTCAGCTGTACTTTCTTAGAAATGACTCTAATTTATTTTGGTATTTTTTTCTACTTGTAAAAATATTTAAATGTCTTTTAATGTCCTTGTTTGAGATGAAAAGTTGGCACTCCTATGGCAGTTCCCTTTCTTTGTCATTGTTGTTACTGCTGTATTTTAATTTTACCAATATATGAAATCCAAAAGTCTGAGAACCACTGCTTGATGCCATCTTCTGTGGCCCAGTAAAATAGTGCAAAGACATTCCGAAGTTTTCTAAGGTGGTCCAAATTCTTCTATAATAGTTGTAATTGGTAGGTATGCATGACATCTAGCCTTATCCCACTGTCTGTGGTTATACAAAGGCTCAGGTTTTGATGCCCTGTTCTTTTGAGGCTGCCTGCATTTCACTTCTGATCACCTGCAGCAGTTCATTCAATGGGTTTTGCCAGTCATGCTAAACCAGGTGGCAGCTTAATGCATCTTCCCGGGACAGCATGATTTTCAAATCATGGGAGCCATATTGGAGATAGAAAAAGCTTCTTTAGGAATCCAAGATGTAGGGGGTAACTGCCTGTGTGTTTACTCACAGGGGCTTTAGTTTGATGAAGGCAGAGACATTTTTCTCTCCATTGTTTACTAGTAACTTCAGGGCTTCGAGGAGTATCTGGCACATAAGAGGAGCTCAGTAAAATTTGCTGAATAAACTAATAAAATCTATATATTTCATGTGTGAATGATACACTCAATTTTGACAGTGCAAATTCCCCTTACTGCTTTTCCAATTGCTGAGTAATGTGGGAGGTTTAGGCTCTTGAGGGCTTCCATCCGATGACCAAGTGTACAATTATGACAACACTACATGAACAGGTTAATTTCCTACTTTTGGAACAGGTTTTCCTTTTATCTCATTCACCCAGTCAGACAGGATCATCCCCTCTGCTGTCTTAAGGATATTTCAAAACCGCAGGTATGTGTGTGGTTTTTAAAGCCTTCAAGCACAAAGCCATATATACTTTTGAGAAATATTACTGTTTTCCTTTCTATTGTTAAAAGTTGAAACTATTCACATATTTACCCTAGGGACAGTCGTGCATGACGGAGGTAGGTGCAGGGGAAATTTTTTCCTCATCCCTGATACTGTCACCCACACTGATTGGGCCCAAGTACAGTTCTTTGTTCACACAGCGAAGAAGGGCTCACCCTGTCTGAAGATACAAAGGGTTCGAATTTGCCAGGGTTGATGGTTTCCTCATACACACACCTTAGACTGGCTTATCTGGTCTGCGTGTCCACGACTGCGATGTAGCCGATGCTGCGTTTGAAAATAATTATTTGGAAACTGTCTTTTCGTCTGCATAAAAGTTCATGCCCCAGATTTGCAAAACGGTGATAATATTTGGGTAGTAGAATTTTAAGGGCTTTTTAACTTTGTCAGCCTGTCCGTAATGCCTACTCGGTGTACTATCTTCTCAGCCCTGCCGTTGAGAGCGGCAAAAAGAGAGGGTAAAAAGACACTCAGGATCCTCATGGTTGTGTAACCCTTCTCGAACTGGCAATAAGAATAAACGGAGTTTTATGATGGAGATGAGAAATTAACTCATTTTTAAAGGGATTCAATATCTTTATCAGTCCCTTATATAGAATCCAGCAGGGTTCTGAAATGCAGACCATGTCTCCAGCGCTCACTTGCCAGGTCTCCACTGTGTCATTAAATAACTAAGTTTAGCAATGCAAATTTTTTTTTTTTTTTCAAAATGAATTATGTTCCCATGTGTAAAAGCATAAAGACTATGTGTCTGACTCGTGGAACGTGCAAACTCACAGCCATAGTCACACAACATCCTTGCAGATAGCACCACTGAGGAGGATTTCCTGTTTTTGTATTTTTAGGTGACTCTAAGAAACCTGGGGGTATTTAGACTGATGAATGATGTGCCTGACTCTGGGCTTCTGCCTGCCCGGCTCCAGAGTTTATCTGCTTTCTGTTTGTTTTCTGTGCTCCTATTAGGTTGTTGTTAGTTACATTCTGATGTTTGTAGTTTGGGGAAATCTGTATCTTTGTTATTTATGTTATCAATAATGTGACCTGGGCCTTCTTCAGCAATGTTCCAACTGTTCCCAGGTCCTCAATCACTAATTATGCAGATGAACAGATTGTGGAAAGTCTTTCCTTATGGCTGCATTCTGGAGGAGTTGTTGTTATTAAATTGCCGGTGTCTTGAATTATAATTAGGTACTGGCCCGTATTTATAGCATTTCTCCTCTCCCTCTTCCCCTCACTTTCCTCTTTCCCCTTATCTTCTCCTTTGTTACTTATTACGGGATGAAAACTTTATCACAAGAGAAAGAGCAAGAGAAACCTCGAGTCATTAGCTCAGAAGTCAGCTTGCTTGACAGGAGAGGACAGGGCAGTGTGTCAGTTATCTGGAGGTTCTGTTTCTTGCAGAAAGTCATCAGGATGTGGAGCCGCCTGCCAGACAAAGTAGGAGAAGCTGGAGAGCTTAACAAGTTCAAGGGCAAGGAAGGGACTCATTTACAGCCTTGCAACGCAGCCTGGCCAGGCTGCTAAGAAAGGAAATGTAACATTGGTCAGAGAAAACAGAAAAAGAAATATGGGGACCACGGGGACCTCCCGTCTACCTCAGTTAGCCAGATCCTTACATGGTTCATCTACTTGCTCCTTGGGCGAATTATACTGACCTTATTAACTGAAGCTATTAAGCACTCAAGGCATGTTCTCCACCAGAATGAAGGTATGGAACATGACCTTCCCCAAGAGCTGTGTGCCTGAAAGGACTTAGGGCGTTTGCTTGAATGAAGCATAGATAATGCAGGCTAATTATGATTTTGTTTAAAAACATACATACACACACACACACACACACACACACAGAGTTTTTGAGTCATGAGTAAGTGTAGAGGTTGTGCTGGAGAAGAAAATGTATGCAGTCCCAGATACTTAAAAAAAAAGTCCATCTTGGTGTTTTTATAGCCTAGTTTTAGTCTTTTATTTATGGTTCCAAAAAAGATATGTGATTTCCCTTCCACTTTTCTAATTTTGTTTAGAAACTGAAACAAAGGAATGTTATCCCAGAGATAAGTGTAGATAAGCACTAGGCCTTATATAATTATGTGGGAGATATTTATATAAGAGCAAACATGTAGGATTCTACCACCGTATTGGTGCATCTGTGCGTGTCTGGGAAGAGTCATGAGAACTTTGTATAAGTCTTAGTATGAATTTGTCAGCACCTGGAAGATAACTAAAGGCTACAAGCAGTCATTTTGAAATTATTTGGAAAGAAACTCATGCCAAACAAGCCTGCCTCCTTGTATTATTAGAGAAAGTAAAGCATGTGATAATACCTAAATAGGAATAATGCTTTTTTATACTACTATCATGCAAAAATAAGATTCAACCCAAGTCTGAGAGAAACTCGGCCTCTGTGAGAGTGTTAATAAAAATAGAAATTAGGTTTACCCATAGGTAGCTGATATCTAATGTTATAAATAAATAATAGACTCATAAAACAAGGGAGCCAGAGGGGACCAGAATTTGTTGATTCCAATCTACCTATCTACTACATTGTAGTCGACCTCCACAATTCCTAGAGACAAGATGGCTCCACCTGTCTTCAAAGATTTCCAGAGAAGAAGGCCCACAAGAGTCTGTGGTGAGCTGTTCCGAGGATTCGTACCTCCAGGACCACAGTCCCCATGCACTGCTCTGATGTTTCTATCTCCAAAAAGGGGGGCTGCTGTTTTTCTTTTTGCAAGCAAACAATTAATTATTTTATTTCTTTTAAAGACTTTATTTATTTGAGAGAGAGTATGTGCACAAGCGGGGAGTGAGTGGTACAGAGGGAGAGGGAGAGAGAATCTCAAGCAGACTCTGTGATGAGCGCCGAGCCTGAAGTGGGGCTCGATCTCACAACCCTGAGATCATGACCTGAGCTGAAATCAAGAATCAGACGCTTAGCTGACTGAGCCACCCAGGCGCCTCAGCAAACATTTATTTCAAAGTAGCTTTAGATTTACATAAACATTTTGAAGATAGTACAGTAAGTCCCCATCCACTCTGTACCCAGTTTCCTGTATTATTAACATCTCACAGTAGTGCAGTGTGTGTCCAATTAATGAACCAATATTGATGTATTATTTTTAACTAAAGGCCATACTTTATTCAGATTTCCTTAGTTTTTATCTAATGTTCTTTTTCTGCCCCAAGACCCCATCCACGGGACTATGTTGCATTTAGCTGTTACGTCATCTTACGCTCTTCCTGTCTGTGACAGTTTCTCAGGTTTTTTTTTTTTTTTTTTTTTTTGATGATTCTTGAGTTGAGGTTTTCAGGAGTACTTATCAGGTACTTTGTGAAATGTCCCTCAGTTGGAATGTATCTGATGTTTTCTCATGATTACAGCTAGCTGAGTTATGGGTTTTGGGGAGGCCGACCATTGAAGGAAAGTGCTATTCTCATCACATCCTATCAAGAGTATCTGCTATCAATATGACTTATTACTGTTGAGGGTGACCTTCATCACTCGACTGAGGTAGTGTTGGTCCGGATTCTCCACAGTAAGTTATGCCCCTCCCCCCTGGCCCTTATACTGTTCTCTCTGGAAGGAAGTCCCTAAGCCCTGCCCACACTTAGTGTGGGGTGCTGTGTTCCATCTCCCTGAGAGTGAATTGTATATAGAAATTATTTGGCATGCTGTTTTTTAGGACAGTTCTTCTGAAAGTTTCTTATTTTTCTAATGTTCTATTTTGTCACCTAAATTTACTGAACTGGGTTACATATCTTATTTCCTGAAACTATGATTTTTTCGTTTAAAAAATTGGACCTAACTAGGTATTTTTCCTCTTAGAAATTTGAAATACAGTAATTAAAAAAGGCACTAAAGGAAGAAAAAAAATCCTTAAGTACAATCAACTAAATCAATTTAATCATTTTAATTCTGTTTTTGTTTTCAAATACTGACTTAATTATTTTCCCTCAACTATGGTTGTCTTAGGTCATTTCCAAGGTATTTAATCTTATCTATTCCAGTGTATACTCAGCTGCTGTTTAGAATGCGGATGTTAATAACTTCTTTAACACACCATGGCTGTTTATTCTGATCACTAACCGGTCTGTCCCCAGCTTCCCCTAGTTCTTCCCTACCTATAACACCTCCCTTGTTTTCTCTAGCCCCACACCCCTACCACCTGACTCTATTCTTTTCTTCTCTCAGACCTAAAAACATAAAAAGAATAAACATATTCAGTTATGCCATTTTGGGTGCCAAGACTAATTTTATCACTTGGGTTTAGAGTTCCTAGATTAAGAATAGCAAAGAGATTTCATTTCATGTACCTACTTCAGTGAATTATTAGGAACTACTTAAAGAGCTATATGGCGGATTCCAAGGAAGTGGACTCATAGGGGAGGACTTATAAGACTGATACGCTATGGGCGTGGGAGAGAGAAAATGTGGAAAGCTACCTCTAGATGAGAACTTCATACCATCAGATATTAAGATCTCATTAAATAGATCACAAGCTAACCCAATTTTTTTAAAGACTTATTAATGGCTGACTTGATTCCTCTCTTCCATCAATTTATCTTATTTTATCATGGGGAAAAATCTAGTAACCATTTTCCATTGCATAGCTTAGCAACATATTTGTCTGTGGAAGAAACTTGACCTAATTATCATTACATATGGGAAGATAGTAATTGAAGAAGACAGGAAGACTTTTCCATTAAGAGTGAAGTTCTAGCTTGTGTTAGACTTTCCCATCCAGACCAAAAGGTGGAATGGAACTATGGTAGAGAGGAATCTGATATTCAGAGCAAGGAGTCAACCTTCAGAGTGGGGGAAAGACATAGGATCAAATAATCTGTTTTCTTTTCCGTTCCTCCAGCCACTGGCCCCATCCAGTCCTGGCTAAAAGTATTAATGAAAACTTCTCAAATTTAAAATTATTTACCATAAAGATGAAATAATCCTCAATTAAGTTTTTTTTTTTTTTTTTTAACTGGTACTCAATGGACCAGCCCAGTTCAGTTATAAATGTCACATGCATGCCAGTATCACGTATTTGAGGTGTCTGGGACGTTTCTGCTATACCACAATATCTACTTAACTCAAATTATAGTGTCTGAAACTTCTACTGATGTACTCCTGTGGAGAGTTCCTTGTACAAAAGTTTTCTCAAATGTGAATTTAACCAGGAGGGGTAATACATAAATTCACTATAAAATACTGCAATTACTTTTTTCCTAGAAGAAACAGTCTAAGTTAGCTGAAGAATACTGTAAATATGAGGTGGAAATGGCAAGGTTAAAGCAGAGAACTAAATTTTGAGAGAGTTGTTAAAAAACTCTCTGGCCTCTTAGCAACAATAACAAATTGTAGTACTTCCCACATTCTTCCTAGGGTTGGAGATGAATAGCCTAATATAATATGTTATACCAGACTTAAAAATATTTAATGTTCCAAAATGATTTGTCAGAAGAATGAAGAAACTTACTTTAAAATTTGCAGATAATGGAAACTGAAAAGGGTTGCCAGTGCTATGGAGTTCAGAATTGAGATGCAAAACAAAATCATCTTACCACATTGGACACATAATCCAAACCAGTGGGAAGGAATTTGATAACTACTAATGTGAGCATATTTTATTGGGGGGAACAGAACAATATAATACACATGTTTATCAAAAGGCACGTATATACATTGGGCATCAAGTATACTCATAATAATGAAAAATCAACTCAAACATCCATGTTCAATAGAATGCATAAATAAATCATGACATTCGTATGGGATACTATACAGAAAATGCTAAATGGAAGTACAGTAATTTATAACAACATGGATGATTCTCAGAAATGTTATGTTTAGTGGGGCACCTGCGTGGCTCAGTCGTTAAGCGTCTGCCTTCGGCTCAGGTCATGATCCCAGGGTCCTGGGATCGAGCCCCGCATCGGGCTCCCCGCTTAGCGGGGATCCTGCTTCTCCGTCTCGTTCTGCCTCTCCTATACGCTTGTTCTTTCTCTCAATAAAATCTTTAAAAAAAAAAAATGTTATGTTTAGTGATTAAAAAAAATCTACTCACCAAATAGTTCATATTGCATGATTCTATATATGTAAAGTTTAAGACAGGCAAAACAAATCTTCATTTAAGAAGTCACAGGAGAGAGGTTACCCTGGGGCAGAGTGGAGGTGAGTGAACAAAATTCCATGAAGAGGCTTCTGTGGGTCTGGAGTGGTCTGTTTCTTGATCTAGGCGCTAGTTATACAGGGATACTCACTTTGTAAAAATTTATTAAATGATAAATGTATGGCTGTATACTTTTCTGTATGAATGTTATTTTTTAATGTTTTTTGAAAAAATATATTAGATAAATAATCAGCAAGGCTAACGTGGCTCACGTGTAAACAACCAAAAGGTTAGAAAAGTTTAAGTTGCATTTATAATTCAGCTCTCCTAGGACTTTTTGTCCATTCTGTAGCCAGTCTTCCTTAACATCAGTGAAATTTTTTTGATTTTAGCTTTAGGTTTTTTTGAAGTAAAAAAGGTTGATCTGCCTCTGTTAGCTGCAACACTATCTTCTAAAGTATATCATCTTCTTTGCTTCTAATGGTTTTGCTCTGAAACCTGGAAAATTCAGAGAGAGGGGAATGCAGGGCTTGAGGGTCTCAATCTAGAAAGAAACAAGACCATCCTAATGGCTGAGTGTTTCCTTTAGTTGATGGGGGTGTATTGTGTCATGGATACGAGGAATGAAATAAGCACTTTGTTATTTTAGCTGTCATATGAACATGACAGAAACTTTGTGTTCTCAGCCCGAGACCAACGTGGCTATAAATTGTGTTCATTGGAGGATGAAGAATTACTTATCAAGACATGGTAGGGCTCATGGGAGAAAGAAGAAATACCTTTATATGGTTGGGCTTGGTGCACGATGACAAAATTCCAATGTACAGTGCCAAGGGGTTTAGGGAACTCTGGGATGATCCAGTTGGCTCCACCTCTGAGGGGACCACGCTTGTGACAGGAACAGGACATGTATGTTCAGATAGATGGTATAAGTCCATGGGTTGGGCTGATTTTTGTAACCCCTTAAGTCTTAAAAGATAGAATGACAAATATACAGACGCTGTTGGAAGGAGACCCAGGTAAGGTTGAGTTTCAAACCCATCGGGGGTATTAGTTGAGTTTATAATTTTATTTTTTTCTCTTTTTTTACAGATTTTATTTATTCATTTGAGAGAGAGAGAGAGAAACAGAGAGAGCACAAGAAGGGGAAGAGGCAGAGGGAGAGGGAGAATCAGACTCCCTGCCAAGCCAGGAGCCTGACATGGGGCTCGATCCCAGGACCCTGGGATCATGACCCAAGCCGAAGGCAGATGCCCAACCATCTGAGCCACCCAGGTGCCCTGAGTTTATAATTTAAAAAATGTGAGTGTGTGCTGGGTGGGAAAACATGTGGAATGGTATGTGGTTCTCTGTGGTGGTGACTAGCATGCCCTTTGTTCCCTAGTTCCATGACTTACTAGTTGAGTGTCCTGGGGCACATCACTTAACCTCTTGGAACCTGTCCTCACTCCCCACAAAAAGAGAGTGCAATACCTATCTTAGAGGGTTGTTTGAGATTGAAAGATGATACTGTATATAAAGTATTTAGAAAGAAAACTGGCAGAAGCTCAATGCTGAGTACATTTTAGCCAATTTTATTCCTAGCTTTGGACAACCCCAGGCAGGCATCTCAGATACCCATATTGGCAGCAAGAAAAATTCCAGACACTACTGATTAGGGAGGATGGGATCTCTAAAATAATGTTCAGACTTAGATTGAACTCAGGGCAGGGGTGAGTTTAAGTGTTGGACATTTTTAGCATCTGCCCCTGGGCGGGGCTAGGTCAGAAAGGGTCTGAGTGTATAGACACATCATTTGTCTCCATAGTCTTTCATTGTCTCTTACATATTTGTAGATACGTATGTGTTAAGTTTTCCAAAGAGATTATTCCCTGTTGAATTTTGGCTGATTTTGATTTTTTCCCTAATATTTAAATAATACAGTTATACAAAATTTCTCTCAAGAATCTTATTGAAGATATTTAATATCCTTCTACTTCAGCCCATAAAAAGCATTCCAAATTCTCTTATGATTTATTTCTTTCTCTGAAAACTTACAACATTTGCTATTTCCAGAGGGTGCATTATCTCTAACCCACTCACTCATATTTTGGAACTAATATTTATACACTCATCTATCTTCCTTCACCCCCATTTCCTTACCCTGTAAATTCTCATCCCTGTATTTATTTAGAAAATGAATGTTTTTCCCAGTGCTCTAACCAGCAGGTCAGCAACTGGGGTATTGTAAACTTGTGACTAAATCTGCCTTCATGGATTTGCATGATTATCTTCAAGACCCAAAATATTCTTTTCTTCAATGTGTAGAGTAGTCTCCTCTCCTATGCTTACTGTCTGGGAAAGTGTGGAGTAGCTTTGCCCTTGACAATTCTCTAAAAGGTTAATCAGCTCTGCTCTTTGCAGTGTCTCTCTGATCAGAACTAGTAGCCTTTGGCTATGAGTCATCATTTCTACCTTATAGAAGAACAGAGTCTTGTAGGAGGTGCATATGATTTCTTTTCCATGTGGGCTTGGGAATTTGTGTTCCTTGGCATATAAAGGGGAAAGAATCTGATTCATTGTTTCCCCAAAGATCAAGACATTGTTGAGAACCTTGGGATGGGCCAACTTGCTTTTGCTGTGTACAGAGGGAAGTTTACCCCCCGGGTTATTTACAAGGAGTTATAAAATCCAATCTTCAGAATCTCCCCCCAGTAAATCATCATCATTCATATATTTGCATGCTATTTCACATACATTTATATGACGAACTATGTTATTTCTACAAAATTATCCAAAATTCCTAACCCCAGGGAGGTCAAACAATTAATGAGACAGTTGTGTTCAATTTCACTGTCTGGTCAGAGCCAAAGAAAGTGTGGCACAACCAAGAGACCTATGCAACACTGTCCCATTCCTCCTGGGCTGGTTTTTCTTACTCTTTGCATGGACACTTATTATAGGTTTGGGTTAAAAAGTCCTAAAGATGAACAATAGTAGCAATAATTCTGTCTGTTTCTATATCTTACATGGATGTTTGTATTATCTTATTTATGCAGCAACTCTTTTTTAATTTTTAATTTCATTACCTATAACTTAATTGCATTCATTTCTAATAGTTCTCCCCATGATAAAACTTCAAGTCCCAGCTTTAATATTTCTTAGATATGTGACATTAGCAAATAATTTAAATTCCTTTGCTTCAGTTTCCTAATCTGTAATTTGGGGATAATGCCTTATGGTCTTTTTATGAAGATTAAATATAAAATAATATGAGGGAAAGTCTGACAAAGGAATAGGCAACTCAAAAATTTCTCATCTTCTCTTTCTACCTCTTATTGTACCCTATTCCGCCTTCTGGAGTAAGAGCATCTACTTTTTATCTAAGCCATACCTCAATAATTTCAGAACATCTGGCTAAAAAGTGAAAATGCATGCAATCATCCAGGTGTTTGGCCCGCATGATGACAGATATCAAACACTTAGAGCCATCTGGGTGATTGGCATATTATTTTCCACTTTAATCCAGGTGTATGTGGATACAGCCTTGGCCCAAGGAAAAATAATCATAGGGGTTTTGCTTAAATTCTAAGCTAATAACATTTTTAAGTGCTATTCTTTGGATATGTTTTGTTTCCTTTGAAATATGTCTTGTTCAAGCCACTTTTAAGAAAAAAAAGCATTATTTAATTTCATCTTCTGGAATCTAGGAATTAAAAAAGAAGAAGCAGAAAGTGACTTCAAACCCCCATGTTTCTATTTAAGAGAATTAAGGGCAAGAAAAGCTAAATAATGATTCCAGGACATGAAGTTAGACAGTAACAGAGCTAGGACAAGAGTAAAGTCTCTTGACCTTCAACTAAAGAGTCCATTTCACCTGTCGTCTGTCTTCTTTCATTCAAGGCATATTTGGTTTCCCTATATGCACACGAACCATATACACACAGCTTGTATGTGCACAAACACACATAAATAACACCACTTTTCTTCCTAACAGTCATGTTACTCTGCCGTGATCTTTTCCCAAATATTTTCTCAAACTTTTGCTGGTAACTTAGAATAAACCCAACTTCAGCGCACTTGGTAGCACATGCGTTCAGTAACCATGCTTCAACATCTGCCACCCAGGGCATCGCTTAAATAGATGTTGTATTGAGATCTGGTATCCTGTGCGCAGCTGATGCAATTTTCCTCAGTCACAGGGATGAAGCTTGGATAACATTTCTGGCTCTGGGAAATTCCCAAGTCACAAAGAAATGATTCCATTGACCTACGGCTTTGCACTCCCAATACAGCATGTTCTTGAGCAGCTTCCCAAGGGAGAGAGTAACGTGAGAGTTTTTCAAGAGTGCCGAAAGCCTCCCCTCTAATCATCCTATGTGGATTCTGCTAGCATTCCAAGTCATCCCAGACAATCCCAAGGAAACTTGGGGGATTCGCTGAGGTTTTCTAAGCATTTTTTCTGCCTGAAGACACTAACAGTAAGCAGCTTCACATAATAACATTGTTATTTGTACATGAACACAACTTATCAACTGCCGTTTCTGCCACAAAACAATTATACAGCTCAAAGAAGGCCTCCTTGAAAAATTCCCAACAGGGAATGTTTTTCCTTTTTTTGTTTTATTTCTTGTTTGGGGGATCTTTTAAAGGAGGGAAGTCAAAGGACTGGCATCTTTGGGGGCTGTTACTTTAAAATCTTCTGCTAAATTCATGTCTAAAAGCAGAAGTGGGTAGCTGGTCTTTGGGGAAGGAAGAACATTCCTGATGAGTGGATCTGTTGGTAATATGGCAAAATAGTCTGGAATACAGGGGTCGCCCACTTTCAAAGGTTACAGGGGGTGATGATTGTGTTCTAGATATTGGTGGGATCTTTGGCCACCAAGACAGGACTAGTAGCCTGGCTAGCAGCCTTAGCTCAGTCGAAAACACCCTAAGGGACGCCTGGGTGGCTCACTTGGTTGAGCGTCTGCCTTCAGCTCAGGTCATGATCCCAGGGTCCTGGGATCAAGCCCCACATCGGGCTCTCTGCCCAGTGGAGAGCCTGCTTCTCCCTCTCCCTCTGCCTGCCGCTCCCCCTGCTTGTGCTCTCTCAAATACATAAATACAATCTTAAAAAAAAAAACAAAAACACAACAACACCCTAAGCTTGAAGTGAAACTAGTGGTGTGGTGAAACCAGCACACAGCAGCTTGCAAGAGTCTATTGTTAAATTTCGTGAACCTGTTGATGTTACCTTGGTAGATTAAAATTGACCATGGTGGGTGTATTTACGTCATAGAAATTGGCACACGCTGCAGATCAGGGCTTTTGTTTCCCATAGAGCTGGTTGTTAAACCTTTACCTAGACATCACTGAGACAAACCTGAACTGAAATTTCTACCTCTGCCACCTATGACATAGGAATTTGGAAAGCCAACAACACTCTGAGCCTTGGTGTCCTGACATGTGTTTTAAGAATGGTAATACACTTTTCATAATGTTGTGAGGATTAAATTAGGCATTGAGCTTAACCAGGTTTAGTGCTCATCAGATGTATTACTCATTTAATAAATATTAATAGAGCACATATTTTATGCTAGGAACTGTGACCAGTGCTAGAGACACGAGGATAAATAGACTGGCAAAGACAGATTAAATACTAACTGCAATAGACTTTGCAAAGCACTATAGGATGAGGTGCAAATGATCAGGGTTAGAGCAGAAACAAAGGAGCCATCATTGTTAATATTCCTTTGAAAGATGTACCAGTAGTTCATGATGGACGCAGAACAGTTGTCCAGCCATTTCTAAACATGCCAAATCATGGATATTTTCATATTTGGACATGTAGAGGATCAAGACTCCTGGGAATATGTAGAAAAATCAGGGCAACACTTTAGACTTGATGAACTATTGATTTGTACATTGTGAGTACTACCTCAGAATTCAGTCTTCCCTGGCTGCTAGTCTACCATTGCAGTGGATGCCTTTGGGTCTAAAGGTTGTGGTCCAGTGGAATGGACATGAGTTATGAACTCAAGATGGACCTGAGATCCAAAGCTGGGTCTGCTGAGTCATAAATATTAACTTGACCTTAACATTTAATCATTTTAACAACCTTATGAGATCCCATCATGAACCTCATTTTATTTTATTTATTTATTTATTTTTTTTAAAGATTTTATTTATTTATTTGAGAGAGAGAGAATGAGACAGAGTGAGTACATGAGAGGGGGGAGGGTCAGAGGGAGAAGCAGACTCCCTGCTGAGCAGGGAGCCCGATGCGGGACTCGATCCAGGGACTCCAGGATCATGACCTGAGCCGAAGGCAGTCGCTTAACCAACTGAGCCACCCAGGCGCCCTGAACCTCATTTTATAAATGAGAAAATTGAGGAGCAGAGAAGTTTAGTGATTTGCCAACTAGTAAGTGGCAGAGTTGGGCTCACATCCATGCTTTTTCTGATCAACACCATACTTCATATTTTAGTTACCACTTTAGCAGTGATCAGTTAACAACCTGATCAGCACAAGAATGGCCCTGCTGTAGGATGGACTACTCCACAGAAAGGGATTAGGGTAAGGGACTGGGAGAGAAGAGAGGGGCATGGGAAATAGGAAGACATCAAAGGAAGCTTGGTCCTGTCCTAGTATTTGCTGAAGGATTAATACTATAGAGAAGAAATTGTGATTTTCTGTGAAATCCACAGTCACTTGAGACCTATAGAGAGGTGAGAACATCTGGATGTGGCTGTTCCTTGCAGGACTTTCAATATGGGAGAATCACCTACAATGATAGATAAGAGCGCAGACTGATTTTGAGTGTGCATTGGTATGATCCATAAGTATTATAGGGTTTTTGTAAAGTATCATTTCTTCACAAAGCATTATAGCATCATCTGAAAACTTATAAGCTACCTTAAGTCATTTGAGGGATAAAATGGAAAATAAAAAATATATATAAAGAAGAGGTAAAGATCCACAGCAAAATATGGTAAAAATTCAATAATTGTACTACTTGTGAAGTGGTATAGTATTATTTGAATGTGGTCTTGGATTAGTTGTAAATGCATATGCAAACTCTGGGGCAATCACTAAAAAAATGTTAATATATATATTATAATTGCATATATAAAATAATATAGAATTTCACATATATATATATATAATTGATATGCTGAGAAAGAGAAAATGGAATCACATAAAATGGTCAGTTAAAACCACAAATGGCAGAGAGAGTATAAAAGACAAAAATAAGAATAAAACCAAGGGCAGCAGATAGAAAACAGTAACCAATATGGTTGATAACAATCCAACTATATCAATACTCCCTTTAAACAGGAGTGTCTAAATATACCTATTAGAAGCCAGAGATTGACAGAGTAGATCGAAAAACAAAGACCCAAATATATGTTGTTTATAAGAAGCCCTTTAAATATAATGACACATATATTAACCATAAAGGGATAAAGAGATATATACCATGCTAACACTGATCAAAAGAAAGCAATAGTCGCTATATTAATTTCATATAGAGCAGACTTCAGAGTAAGCAATTTGTCAGGGATAAAGAGAAATATTACATAATGATAAGGGGTCAATACTCCAAGAAGACATAACAATCCTTAATGTGTATGTGCCTAAAAACAGAGCATCAAAATAAAAAAAAATTTAAAAAACCCTGATAGAACAACAAGAAAAATAGATGAATGCACTATTATAGTTAGACTTTAACATGCCCCTCTCAGAGACTGATAGATTCAGCAGGCAGAAAATTAATAAGGACAGAATTGAACTCAACAGTACCATCAATCAACTAGATATAATGAACATCTATAGACTGCTTCATCCAAAAACAGCAGATCACACATTTTTTCTCAAGCTCCATGGAACATTCACCAAGATAGACCACATTCTGGGCCATAAAACACATCCTAACAAATTTCAAAGAATGGAAATCATATTATGTCTGCTCTCAGACAACCATGGAATTAAACTAGAAATAAATAACTGAAAGAGAGCTGGAAAACCCCCAAATACTTGGAGATTAAACAATGCACTCCTAAAAAACATATGGGTCAAAGAAGAAATCTCAAGAGAGGTTTAAAAATATTTTGAACTAAATGAAAATGAAAACACAACTCATCAAAATTTGTGGGATATACAAAAGCAGTGCTTAGAAGGAAATTTATAGCATTTAATGCAAACATTAGAAAAGAAGAAAGTTCTAAAGTTGATAATCTAAGCTTCCACTTTAAGAAACTAAGAGAAGAAGCAAATTAAATCCAAAGGAAGCAGAAGAAAATTAATAAACACAAGAGCAAAAATCAATGAAATAAAAAATAAGAAATCAATACAGAAAGTCAATGAAACCAAAAGCTGGTTCTCTGAAGAGATTAATTAAATTGATAAGACTAGCCAGGTGAAACAGGAAAAAAAGAGACCACACAAATTACCAATACCAGAAATGAAAGAGAGGACATTACTACAGATCCCATGGACATTAAAACATAATTTATGTTCATAAATTTGAAAACATAAATTAAATGGACCAATTCTTTGAAAGATGTAATCTACCAAAACTCATAAAAGAAGAAATAGACTACATGAATAGGCCTTTAGTAAAAAAAAAAAAAAAGAAGAAGAAGAAGAAGAAGAAAGAATCAATAATTACTAACCTTCCAAAGCAGAAAACTCCAGGCCCAGATGGTTTCACTGGTGAATTCTACCAAATATTTAAGGGAGAAATTGTACCAATTTTCTCCAATCTCTCCTAGAAGATAGAAGAAGGTGGAATACATCCTAACTCGTTGTATGAGGTCAACATTACCCTAATACCAAAACCAGACAAACACATTACAAGAAAAAAAAAAATAGGCGAATATCTCTCATGAATATAGATGCAAAAAATCCTCAACATAATATTAGCAAATCAAAATCAACAAAGGGGGGGGCGGAGCAAAATGGCGGAGGAGTAGGAGACCTGGATTTCGTCTCCTCTCAGGAATTCAGCTGGATAGGGATCAAACCATTCTGAACACTTACAAACTCAACAGGAGATCGAAGAAAAGAATAGCAACAACTCTCTGAACAGAAAAGCGACCACTTTCTGGAAGGTAGGACGTGCGGAGAAGTGAATCCGAGGCGTTATTCGGGAGGATAGACGGCGGGGGAGGGGCCTCCGTCGGCCGCTTCTGGCAAGTGATAGAGCCACGGAGCACAAAATCAGAACTTTTAGAAGTCTGCTCCGCTGAGGGACGTCACTCTGGTGGCGAAGTGGGGGGTGGAACCCTCGCGGGACAGTGTGGTCTCAGGACCCTCGGGGTCACAGAAAGACCGGGGGTGCCTGAGTGCGGCAGAGCTCCCAGGTATCGGAGCAGGGAAGCCGGCTGCAGAGACGGAGCCCAGGCGCGGGCTCTCAGCTCGGGGTTGCTATAAACCGTGATCTGCGGCACAGTCGGGCCACTGCTCCTCCAGCAGGGACCCAACAAGCGGCAGATCCGGGGAGACTCACCTTCTTCCCCCGGGAGGAGAGGTGCGGGAGTGCACCGCGGGGATCTGCTGGGTTTGGAGACTCCACCTGGGGTCGGGTGCCGGATAGAAAGGCGCGGTCACAGGCCGGGTGAGCGCGGAGTGTGGCCGGAGACCGGGGAGACGGGAGTGACTGACTGCTTTTCTCTGGGGGCTCGCTGAGGAGCGGGACCCCGAGTTCTCGGCTCCGCCGGGGCGGAGACTGGGAGGCCGCCATTTTCACTCTCCGCCTCCAAAGCTGTACGGAAAGCTTGCAGGGAACAAAAGCTCCCCAGAGCAAACCCGAGCAGATTACTTAGCCCGGACCGGCAAGGGCGGGGCAATTTTGCCTCCGGCAAAGACATTTGGGAACCACGGCAACAGGCCCCTCCCCCAGAAGATCAGCGAGAACAGCCAGTCAAGACCAAGTTTACCGATCAATGAGAATGGCAGAACTCCAGCGCTAGGGGAATACTGCACATAGAATTCATGGCTTTTTTACCATGATTCTTTAGTCTTTCAAAGTTAATTATTTTTTTTAACTGTCTTTTTTTCTTTTTTCCTTTTTTCTTTTTTTTTGAATTTTTCTTTTTCCCTTTTTCAACCAACATCTTATCAATCCCTTTTTTAAAAAAAAATAACATTTTTATTTTTCATTTTTAAAGTCATATTCTATCCCTTCATAGTAGTTACCTGTATTTTTGGCATATATATATATAAGTTGTTCTCTCTTTAAAATCTTGAGATAGTTTCTTCTAACAGATCAAAATATACTCTAAATCTCTAGTGTATGGTTTTTTTCTACTCCCCTGCCTGATCACATTCTCTCCTTTTTTTCTTTCTTTTTTTTTTTAATCCTCTTCTTTCTTTTTTCAAACAACTTATCAAATCCTTTTTTAAAATTTTTTATAATTTCCATCTTTACAGTCATATTCCATCCCTTCATCATATCAACCCTTATTTTTGTACATATATAAGTTTTTCTTTCTTTAAAATTTTGGGAGGGACTTTCTTTTAACAGACCAAAATACACCCAAAATCTAGTGTGTGGCACTGATCTATAATCCAGCCTGATCATATTTGATCACATTCTGTTTTTGTTTTGTTTTGTTTTGTTCTGCTTTTGTTTGTTTTTATCTTTATCTTTTTCTTTATTCTTTTTTTCTTTCCTTTTCTTTTTTCTCTCTTTCCCTTTCTTTTCCCACTGCTTCAGGTCTTTTCTGATTTGTTTAGAGTATATTTTCTGGGGACGTTGTTACCCTGCTAGCATTTTGTTCTCTCATTAATCTATTCTCCTCTGCACAAAATGACAAGACGGAAAAAAATCACCTCAACAAAAAGAACAAGAGGTAGTACCGACTGCCAGGGACCTACTCAATACGGACATTAGTACGATGTCAGATCTAGAGTTCAGAATCATCACTTTAAAGATACTATCTGGGCTTGAAAAAAACATGGAAGTTATTAGAGAAACCCTTTCTGGAGAGAACTAAAATCTAACCAAGTAGAAATCAAAAAGGCTATCAATGAGGTGCAATCAAATATGGGGGCGCTAACTGCTAGGATAAATGAGGCAGAAGAAAGAATCAGTGAGATAGAAGACCAAATGATGGAAAATAAAGAAGCTGAGAAAAAGAGAGATAAACAACTACTGGATCACGAGGGCAGAATTCGAGAGATAAACGATACCATAAGACGAAACAACATTAGAATAATTGGGATCCCAGAAGAAGAAGAAAGAGAGAGAGGGGCAGAAGGTATAATGGAGCAAATTATAGCAGAGAACTTCCCTAATTTAGGGAAGGAAACAGGCATCAAAATCCAGGAAGCACAGAGAACCCCTCTCAAAATCAATAAAAATAGGTCAACACCCCAACATCTAATAGTAAAACTTACGAGTCTCAGAGACAAAGAGAAAATCCTGAAAGCAGCTCGGGAGAAGAGATATGTAACCTACAATGGTAGAAACATTAGATTGGCAACAGACTTATCCACAGAGACCTGGCAGGCCAGAAAGGACTGGCAGGACATATTCAGAGCACTAAATGAGAAAAATATGCAGCCAAGAATACTATATCCAGCTAGGCTGTCATTGAAAATTGGAGGAGAGATAAAAAGCTTCCAGGACAAACAAAAACTAAAGGAATTTGCAAACACGAAACCAGCCCTACAACAAATATTGAAAGGGGTCCTCTAAGCAAAGAGAGAGCCTAAAAGCAACATAGACCAGAAAGGAACACAAAGAATATACACTAACAGTCACTTTACAGGCAATACAATGGCACTGAATTCCTATCTTTCAATAGTTACCCTGAATGTAAATGGGCTAAATGCCCCAATCAAAAGACACAGGCTATCAGATTGGATTAAAAAACAAGACCCATCGATATGCTGTCTGCAAGAGACTCATTTTAGACCCAAAGACACCCCCAGATTGAAAGTGAGGGGGTGGAAAACCATTTACCATGCTAATGGACACCAAAAGAAAGCTGGGGTGGCAATCCTTATATCAGACAAATTAGATTTTAAACCAAAGACTGTAATAAGAGATGAGGAAGGACACTCTATCCTACTTAAAGGGTCTATCCAACAAGAAGATCTAACAATTGTAAATATCTATGCCCCTAACATGGGAGCAGCCACTTATATAAGGCAATTAATAACAAAAGCAAAGAAACACATCGACAACAATACAATAATAGTGGGGGACTTTAACACCCCCCTCACTGAAATGGACAGATCGTCTAAGCAAAAGATCAACAAGGAAATAAAGACTTTAAATGACACACTGGACCAAATGGACTTCACAGACATATTCAGAACATTCCATCCCAAAGCAACGGAATACACATTCTTCTCTAGTGCCCATGGAACATTCTCCAGAATAGATCACATCCTAGGTCATAAATCAGGTCTCAACCGGTACCAGAAGATTGGGATCATCCCCTGCCTATTTTCAGACCACAGTGCTTTGAAACTAGAACTCAATCACAAGAGGAAAGTCGGAAAGAACTCAAATACATGGAGGCTAAAGAGCATCCTACTGAAGAATGAATGGGTCAACCAGGAAATTAAAGAAGAATTAAAAAAATTCATGGAAACCAATGAAAATGAAAACACAACTATTCAAAATCTTTGGGATACAGCAAAGGCAGTCCTAAGAGGAAAGTATATAGCAATACAAGCCTTTCTCAAGAAACAAGAAAGGTCTCAAGTACACAACCTAACCCTACACCTAAAGGAGCTGGAGAAAGAACAGCAAATAAAGCCTAAACCCAGCAGGAGAAGAGAAATAATAAAGAGCAGAGCAGAAATCAATGAAATAGAAACCAAAAGAACAGTAGAACAGATCAACAAAACTAGGAGCTGGTTCTTTGAAAGAATTAACAAGATTGATAAGCCCCTGGCCAGACTTATCAAAAAGAAAAGAGAAATGACCCAAATCAACAAAATCATGAATGAAAGAGGAGAGATCACAACCAACACCAAAGAAATACAAACAATTATAAGAACATATTATGAGCAACTCTATGCCAGCAAATTAGATAACCTGGAAGTAATGGATGCATTCCTAGAGATGTATCAACTACCAAAAGTGAACCAGGAAGAAATAGAAAACCTGAACAGACCTATAACCACTAAGGAAATAGAAGCAGTCATCAAAAATCTCCCAAAACACAAAAGCCCAGGGCCAGATGGCTTCCCAGGGGAATTCTACCAAACATTTCAAGAAGAATTAATACCTATGCTTCTGAAACTGTTCCAAAAAATAGAAATGGAAGGAAAACTTCCAAACTCATTTTATGAGGCCAGCATTACCTTGATCCCAAAACCAGACAAAGACCCCATCAAAAAGGAGAATTACAGACCAATATCCCTGATGAACATGGATGCAAAAATTCTCACCAAAATACTAGCCAATAGGATCCAACAGTACATTAAAAGGATTATTCACCACGACCAAGTGGGATTTATCCCTGGGCTGCAAGGTTGGTTCAACATCCGCAAATCAATCAACGTGATACAATACATTAACAAAAGAAAGAACAAGAATCATAGGATCCTCTCAATAGATGCCAAAAAAGCATTTGACAAAGTACAGCATCCTTTCTTGATCAAAACTCTTCAGAGTATAGGAATAGAGGGTACATACCTCAATATCATAAAAGCCATCTATGAAAAACCTATAGCGAATATCATTCTCAATGGGGAAAAGCTGAGAGCTTTCCCCCTAAGGTCAGGAACGCGGCAGGGATGTCCACTATCACCACTGCTATTCAACATAGTATTGGAAGTCCTAGCCACAGCAATCAGACAACAAAAAGAAATCAAAGGCATCCAAATTGGCAAAGAAGAAGTCAAACTCTCACTCTTTGCAGATGATATGATACTTTATGTGGAAAATCCCAAAGACTCCACCCCAAAACTGCTAGAACTCATACAGGAATTCAGTCAAGTGGCAGGATATAAAATCAATGCACAGAAGTCAGTGGCATTCCTATACACCAACAACAAGTCAGAAGAAAGAGAAATTAAGGAGTCGATCCCATTTACAATTGCACCCAAAACCATAAGATACCTAGGAATAAATCTAACCAAAGAGGCAAAGGATCTGTACTCAGAAAACTATAAAATACTCATGAAAGAAATGGAGGAAGACACAAAGAAATGGAAAAACGTTCCATGCTCATGGATTGGAAGAACAAATATTGTGAAGATGTCAATGCTACCTAGAGCAATCTACACATTCAATGCAATCCCCATCAAAATACCATCCACTTTCTTCAAAGAAATGGAACAAATAATCCTAAAATTTGTATGGAACCAGAAAAGACCCCAAATAGCCAGAGGAATGTTGAAAAAGAAAAGCAAAGCTGGCGGCATCACAATTCCAGACTTCCAGCTCTACTACAAAGCTGTCATCATCAAGACAGTATGGTACTGGCACAAAAACAGACACATAGTTCCATGGAACAGAATAGAGAGCCCAGAAATGGACCCTCAACTATATGGTCAACTAATCTTTGACAAAGCAGGAAAGAATGTCCAATGGAAAAAAGACAGTCTCTTCAACAAATGGTGTTGGGAAAATTGGACAGCCACATGCAGAAGAATGAAACTGGACCATTTCCTTACACCACACACAAAAATAGACTCCAAATGGTTGAAAGACCTCAATGTGAGACAGGAGTCCATCAAAATCCTAAAGGAGAACACAGGCAGCAACCTCTTCGACCTCAGCCGCAGCAACTTCTTCCTAGAAACATCGCCAAAGGCAAGGGAAGCAAGGGCAAAAATGAACTATTGGGACTTCATCAAGATAAAAAGCTTTTGCAAAGCAAAGGAAACAGTCAACAAAACCAAAAGACAACTGACAGAATGGGAGAAGATATTTGCAAATGACATATCAGATAAAGGGCTAGTATCCAAAATCTATAAAGAACTCATCAAACTCAACACCAAAAGAACAAAGAATCCAATCAAGAAATGGGCAGAAGACATGAACAGACATTTTTCCAAAGAACACATCCAAATGGCCAACAGACACATGAAAAAGTGTTCAATATCGCTCGGCATCAGGGAAATCCAAATCAAAACCTCAATGAGATACCACCTCACACCAGTCAGAATGGCTAAAATTAACAAGTCAGGAAATGACAGATGTTGGCGGGGATGCGGAGAAAGGGGAACCCTCCTACACTGTTGGTGGGAATGCAAGCTGGTGCAGCCACTCTGGAAAACAGTATGGAGGTTCCTGAAAAAGTTGAAATTAGAGCTACCATACGATCCAGCAATTGCACTCCTGGGTATTTACCCCAAAGATACAAAAGTAGGGACCCGAAAGGGTACGTGCACCCCGATGTTTATAGCAGCAATGTCCACAATAGCCAAACTGTGGAAAGAGCCAAGATGTCCATCGACAGATGAATGGATAAAGAAGATGTGGTATATATATACAATGGAATATTATGCAGCCATCAAAAGGAATAAGATCTTGCCATTTGCAACGACGTGGATGGAATTGGAGGGTATTATGCTGAGCAAAATAAGTCAAACAGAGAAAGACATGTATCATATGACCTCACTGATATGAGGAATTCTTAATCTCAGGAAACAAACTGAGGGTTGCTGGAGTGGGGGGTGGGGTGGGAGGGATGGGGTGACTGGGTGATGGACACTGGGGAGGGTATGTGTTCTGGTAAGCACTGTGAATTGTGCAAGACTGTTGAATCTCAGATCTGTACCTCTGAAACAAATAATGCAATATATGTTAAGAAAGAAAAAAAGAAGAAGAAGAATGTAGCAGGAGGGGAAGAATGAAGGGGGGGAAATCGGAGGGGGAGAAGAACCATGAGAGACAATGGACTCTGAAAAACAAACTGAGGGTTCTAGAGGGGAGGGGGTTGGGAGGGTGGGTTAGCCTGGTGATGGGTATTGAGGAGGGCACGTTCTGCATGGAGCACTGGGTGTTATGCACAAACAATGAATCATGGAACACTATATCTAAAACTAATGATGTAATGTATGGGGATTAACATAACAATAAAAAAATTAAGAAAAAAAATCAACAAAGGTAAAATTATACACCATGACCAAGTGAAATTTATCCCAAGTTCTGAAAGGGGGTTCTGTATTAAAAAATCTATTAATCCAACACATCAATAGGTGCAAAACTACATGATCATAGCAATAGATGTAGAAAAATCGTTTGACAAAATCCAACACCCTTTCAAGATAAAAATTCTCAGCAAACTAGGAGTAAGAGGGAAATTTCTCAATTTGATCAAGTATATCTATCAAAAAACCTTATAGCTAACGTCATACTCAATGGTGGGAAATTCAACGCTTTCCTGCTCAAATCAGAAACAAGGCAAGAATGTCCTCTCTTAACACTGCTTTTCAAGATTGTGCTAAAAGTCCTAGATAATGCACTAAGACAAGACAAGAAAATAGATGGCATACATATTAGAAAGGAAGAGATAAACCTGTCTTTGTTCTCAGATAAAATAGTTATCTATGTAGAAAATCTGAGAGGATAGACAAACAAACAGAAACAAAAGCAAAACCTCCGGGAACTAATAAGCAGGTTGCAGGATATAAGGTTAACATGCAAAAGTCATTCACTTTCCTATGTGACAGCAATGAACAAGTGGAATTTGAAATTGAAAACACATTACCGTTTGCATTAGCATTCAAAAAATGAAATATTTAGGTATAAATCTGACAAAAATATGTACAAAATCTATATGAGGAAAGCACAACTCTGATGAATGAAATCATAGAAGAACTAAATATATGGAGAGATATTCCATGTTTGTAGATGGGAAGACTTAATATTGTCAAAATATCAGTTCTTCCCAGCTTGATCAATGTGCAATGCAATCTCAATCAAAATCCCAGCAAGTTATGATGTGAAAATTGACAAATTGATCCTAAAGTTTATATGGAGACGCAAAAGACCCAGAATAGCCAACTCGATATTGAAGAAGAATTAAGTCAGAAGACTGACACTACCAGACTTCAACACTTACTACAGAGATACAATAATCAAGACAATGTGAGATTGATGAAAGAATAGACAAATAGATTATGGATCAAAATAGAGAGTCCAGAAATAGATCCACATATATATGATCAACTGGTTCTCTGACAAAGGAGCAAAGGCAAGACAATGGAGAAAAGATAGTCTTTTCAACAAAGGGTGCTGGAAAAATTGGGCATCTGCATGCAAACAAATGAATCTTGACACAAACCTTATGCCCTTCACAAAATTTCCCTCAAAATGGATCATAGAACTAAATGTAAAATGCAAAACTATAAAACCCCTAGAAGGCAATGTAAGGGAAAACTTAGATGACTTTGGGCATGGTAATGACTTTAGATACACCAAGAAAGACACAATCTGTAAAAGAAAGAATTGAGTAGCTAAACTTAATTAAAATTAAAAACTTCTGCTCTATGAAAGACACTGTCATGAGAATGAGAAGACAAGCCACAGACTGTCAGAAAATATTTGCAAAAGACACATCTGTTAAAAGACTGTTATGCAAAATATATGAAGAATTCTTAAAACTCAGCAGGAAGGAAACGAACAACTTGATTAAAAAATGGGCAAAAAAGTCCAACTACAGGACATTGTGGAAAAGGTGAAACTACAGAGACAGTGAGATGACCAGTGGTTGTCAGAGGTTGGAGGGAGGGTGGGTGGGATGAATAGATGGACACCGAGGATTTTTAGGGCAGTGAAAATATGGTGTATGATACTATACTGATGGATACATGTCATTATATATTTGTCAAACCAATAACATGTCCAATACAAAGAGTGAACCATAATGTAAACTATGGACTTTGGATCATTATGATGTGTCAATATGAGCTCATCAAATTATAACAAATGTACTACCGGTAGGAGAATGTTGATAATGAGGAAGGCAATATTTATGTGTGGGCAAGGAATGTATGGGAAAGCTCTGTGTCTTCCTCTTAATTTTGCTTTGATCATAAAACTGCTCTAAAAAAGGTAAAGTTCTAAAAAAAATGGGCAAAAGACCTGAACAAACATCTCACCAGAGATGATATACAGATGGCAAGTAGCATATGACAAGATGCTCAACATTATATGTCATTAAGAATCACCAATTAGGAGTGCCTAGGTGGCTCAGTTGGTTAAGCATCTGATTTCAGCTCAGGTTGTGATCTCGGGGTACTAGGATTGAGCCCTACATAGGATTCCATGCTCAGCAGTGGGTCTGCTTGTCCCTGTCCCTTTCCCTATGTCCCCCGCCCTGCTTGTGCTCTCTCTCTCTCTCAAATAAATAAATAAAATCATTAAAAAAAAAAAAAGAATCACAAATTAAAACAAGATTCCACTACACACCTATTAGAATGGCCAAATTCCAGAACACTGACAACACCAAATGCTGACGAGAAGGTGAAGTAACAGCAATGCTCATTTATTGCCGATGGGAATGCAAAATGATATGGCCAATTAGACAGTTTAGCAGTTTCTAGCAAAACTAAACATGTTTTACTACAGGATCTAGGAATTAATTGTACTCCTTGGTATTTATCAAGAATTTACCAAGAATGGATTGAAAACTTTTGTCCAAGAAAAGCCTGCACATAATGTTTATAGTAGCTTTATTCATGATTGCCAAAACTTGGAAGCAAACAAGATGTCCTTCAGTATGGTAGTGGATATTTAAACTGTGGCACATGCACGCATTGGAATATTATTCAGCATTGAAAGGAAATGACCTATGAGTTCATGCAAAAACATGGAGGAAACTCAAATGCATATTACTAAGTTTAGAAAGCCAATCTTAAAAGGATACATACTGTATCATTCCAACTATGTGCAATTCTGGGAAAGGAAAAACTATGGACACAGGTAAAAAGATCAGGGATTGCCAGGGGTGGTGGGGAGGAAGGAATGAAGAGGCAGAGACCAAAGGATTTTTAAGGATCTGAAACTATTCTGTGTGATACTACAATGAGGGAGACATACCATTATAAATTTGTCTACCTCCATAGAATGTAAAACACCAAAAGTGAACCCCAAGGTAAACTGTGGACTCTGGGTGGTAATGATGTGTCAGTGTAGGCTCCTGGGTAGTAACAAGGGTATGACTGTGGTCGAGGATACTCATAGTAGAGCAGGTTTTGGGTGTGTGGGGATAGTGGTACAGGGAAACTCTTTAACTTCCTGCTTAATTTTGCTTTGATCCTAAAGATGCTCTAAAAAATACTATTTATTAATCAAAAAATTTAATAATTTACACCTAGCATATTACATTACTGAAACACCAGTATATCACATATAGCTATGTTATTGCATTTACATTGTTAAAAGTATATAATATATATATATATATAATGTTGCAAAATTATACTATTATAGTATGTATATATATATATATATATATATATATATATATATAATATCAAAAAGCTAATTATATTCATGTTAAACCATCCTAAAACTTAGGCTTTAATTCAGGCTTTTTAAATCAACTGATAATAATTAAAAGCATTTATAAAGAGATATAAATTGGCAAAGCATGTTCTCCGCCAGCCAGCACTACCCTAGAGCCCTTTTAAGGTAGGATCATTTTCCATTTCTATTTTTAAATGAGTAAACAAAGTCATGGGAAGGTGAGTAACTATCTCAGAGCTACCCGGAGCCTCATAAGTTCAGCTAAGTTTAGACCTAGCCATCTGTGAGCTCGAGAACTTAGCCCACTGGCTAGCTGTGTAACTTTGAGTGAGACCCTCAGACACGAAGCTGCTCTTCCCTCATCTTTCGTATGGGAGGGTTGCCTTATGTAATGTCCACGCTCGCCTCCAGGCCTCGTATCTATGTGGCTGGTAGGATGGAAAAGAGCCAATGCATAAAGGAAAGAGAAAGGAGCCCCTTGCATCATTTACCTTACACAGGATATCGAGTTCAGAGGGAAACCTGCCCGAGGGATGGTTTTATCAGCAAAGTGCCCAGCTCCTTCATCCCACCAGCTCCCACACATGCAGAGGCCAAGGGGCACAATAATCTGAGGATGAGGCAGGAGCGATGTCACACTGAGGCTACAATTTTTAAAATCTCCTCTTGTCGACAGAGACCCAAAACCCCCTAGAAATTACCCTAACATGAAAGCTGCCCTCCAGCAAGAGATTTTCTAAAATCTCTTCTCCGCAAATCTCCACTGGGCTAAAAACTCTCCGGTTTGTTTGTACAGAACTTTATGGTTACAAAGTCCTTTGTGTCCCTAATGCTCTCCATTCGACACTCAATGCCAACCTGTAAAACGGAGAGGAAAAGAGCTGTAATTCCTATTTTACAGATGAAAAAACAGAAAAAATCCAAGAAAAGTAAGCATTTGCCCGATGTCATTGTAAAAGCAAGTGGTGGAGTTGGAATTGGGACTCAGGTTTTTTGACTCTCCGTCAAGTGCTCTTTCCATGGCACCAGATGTATTTGACCTAGAGCTTCTTTCACTAGATGGAGAACTAGTCAAGTCAAGCCATGGCCATGAGCACTATGGTGTGGCATTTTGCTTCAAAGCCACCAGTGACTGAACTTGGGCCAGAAAGAGTAGGAGTGGATGTAATTTCCAGTTTGAGATGATGGGTCCCAGCTTTTCAGAAGCTTCCTAGGCCAGCAGGTGGAGCCTCTTGTCATGCTCATTTCCAAAGACAGGAAGAGATTTTTTTTTTCCTCTTTAAAAAAATGTCTGTGTACACACACACACACACACACACATGCACACACACACACAATTAGTCAACTAGCTCAGGGCAGAAGCGAGGTTCTTATGCCCTTTGCTTTCATTTAACCTCCTCTCAGGTGCTGAATGGGAGGCTCCTGATCATTGGCCCAGAGGTTCAAGTACACACAGAGGCACAAAGGCATTTCAAAAAGGAATCCGAGGGTTTTGTGCAAGGTATAGAACAGTGAATGTGCTCGGTGAGGCATGCCAGCTTTGTAAACACAGTAAAGGAATGAAGGAGCTGCCCATGGGGTGGTATGTGCCTCCAAACTGCTGTCAGCAGGCATTGGATCCAGAAACAGCAGGAGACAGGCTTTCTCTTAAAAGAAAAAGACAGTTGGAGCCCCTGAGTGTTCCCCTGGTAAATAGCAGCCCTAGCCATGTGAGGGGGCGATGCCCCCTTTATACAGATCTGCATAACATCTTTCCTTTCCAGTGGGGGGAGAGGAAGAAGGGAGGCAGCTCTCCTCTCAGGTTTTAGGCATAAACATTCCTTCCCTGTATGTATTAAATGCTGTGAGTGGGTCATTTTTCCCACTCCCTTCTAAAATATTTTGTTTTCCATCTCTCTCTTCTTTTCCATGTTGCTTTGAGAAAGATCCAAAACTTTCTCCCTGGTTTCCTTAGCTGCTTTTTGTTGTTGTTTCAAACCACAGCCTAAATTTAAACAGTGGCCCAGGAGAGGGAAGTAACTGGTGGTTATGGGTGTGGCTTCATTGTTGCACTGGGGACAATGACCTTAAGCCAATCCTTTAACTCTGCGTACAGGTAAAATGAGGTTAAGTCTGTTATATCACAGAGTCATTGTCTAGAGTCCTTGGGGAAGAGCCTTCTAACTATTTTTTTTTTTCTTGCTTTTCTAATTTATCCAGCAAAAGACAGCCAGATTAATCTTCCTAAATAATAGCTGTTATCATAGCATTCCTCTTTCCAGAAACCTGAAATACTTCAGTGTTCAACCTTTTGTCTCTAAGATAAAGAATTAACCTTTTAGCCTGGCTTCTGGTGCCTCCAATGTCTGGCCTCCACTCACCTTTTTGGCCTTCTTGCTTACTCTTTCATCATAAGGCTGGCTTACTCTTTTCCTTAAATTTTCATGTTACATTCTTCCCTTACCCCTCGGTTTGCAATAGGCCTTGACCGCTAGGAATGACCTCCTCATTCCTGTCAACTTAACTTATATCTTCTGATCTTTGTTCAAGGCCCAGCTGCATATCCCCTTCTCTGTGAAGCCTTTCTGAATTTCTTCAGACCCCATCACGGCTCCTGGCTTTGAAGCTATGAGAATATCGATTGTACTGTGTGACACTCCTGAGCCTGTTCTGTATCATTTTGGCCCTATATAACTGCTTTTATTGAACTGTGCTCTGTCATTATACCATTGGCCCACATAAAAAACTCAGTAAGAAACCACCCAGCACCAAGTGCTATCGAATTTACTATATAGTTGTTGTTGGGGACATGGTTTGCTACATTTCACAGTGTCCTTTCCATGTTGACCCATGGGAAAAATGTTTCTCAGTCCTCAAAACCAAGAATAGCTGGGTTCTCCTGAGCTGCTGTTTTGTTTTTATCTTGTGGTTATCATGAGTCATGTCTCCCTCTTTTCATAGGCTTGGAGCCAAAATTGCAGCCCACCACAAGTAGCAAGTAAGAATGGCATGTATTTGGGGGGTAATAGCATTAACTCTGGCTTCTTATTTTTATTTCCTGTCTTTATTTTTCTTTCCTCCAGTTTTCTCCCCTATTTATTTTGTAATCTGGTAATTGTGTATATCTTTGTAAGAAGGTTCAAATAATTTTTGGAGTTTGATGAGGAGATATATATAGAGAGAGAGAGAGAGAAAGAGAGAGAGCGTGCAAATAATGCCTTGCATTTTTTTATCTTTAGTATACAAATCTTGAGTATATAGCTTAGTGAATTTTTACATATGTATACACTCATGTAGCCCCCATCTAGATCAAGATATGGAACATACCAGAACCCTAAAAGACACCACCTACTTTCATTATTAATTTATCATTTTATGTCTTTCTACGTATCCTGGCTCCCCACCTATGCTGAATACTGTTTGGGGAAAAGGTCTGCATGTATTTGTATCCCTATAAAGCCTAACATGGTTCCCTGGGCATAGCAGGTAATCAAGAGGTAGTTATTGACATAAGGAAGGGACTTGTTCTAATAAGGAAAGGCTCTAAGGGCCTCTGCCGATCTAAAGCACCTCGTGTAGTCCCCAGGTGGAGATCGCAAGCTGTGTGTCCCGTTTGTCCCTGGCTTTCTTGTCTCTGGCACAGGGCCTGTCACAATGCGGGCCCTAAATGCGTATCTGTTAACTGATTCATTGAAGCCTTTTCATACCTGTCACTGCCTCAATTTGAGGGAGCATCAGTTTCCTAATTCTAGAAATCAGGCTGTAGAATTTCCCATGATACCACTGGGCATAATTTCCTTGGATGGCACATCACTACTGTTTCCTCCTCTGCTTTCTAAATACATGGAAAGAACAGGGTGCCCCACAGAGTACCTGCCAATGAGGGTTAATAAACTGTCACAGTTCTGTACCCAGCTGCCCCAGAATTCTTTGTGGTTTAATCTCTGATTCTTGGCCTTGTGTAGAAGGATCTCTCTAGATGGTGAACCAGGTGAAGAGTTTCAGTTGATAGCCTCAAGCCTCACCAGCTCATTCTTGTCTGACTTTAGGGCCTTGGCAAAGAGAAATCTGCAGAGGGGGATGAGAACACTCTTTCCCTCTTTATGCCCAGAGGCTGCTTTTTCCTGGACACTGTGAAGAGAATAGCCTTGATTGAGATTTTATTTTGGAGTGAACATTTCTACAGCATGTGAGTGAGGGGGGAAAAAAAAACAAGCACATATTATTAGCAATAATGGAAATAAACAATACAAATTTTTCAAGAATGATTTTAATTTATTTTAGTCTCTAAACTCTGGGCCATCTGGTAAAGAATCTGGTCCCAGAGCAAAAGCTGAATGGTAGGAAGGTTGGGAACAGTTATTCTAATGAAAAACTAGGGCAAGGGGAAGAAAAGAAATTATGGAGGGAAAAGATAAGTGGACCTGGTGACTTGAATGGTGAGTGTTTCTCACTTCTACCCAGAACTTCATCTAATTTCTTGAGGCCTAGTTTCATCAATTATAAATTGGGGGATTTTATAATAATCTCTTCCATCTCTTTTCACTTTACAAAAGAAAAAAAATCTCCAACTCTGTATTCTATATTTATTTCTCTGAGGGTGTTGAGGCCACACGATTAACAAATACTGTAGATTATTTTCACTAATTTCTTTGTCCTTAAGAGAAGAGGACTAACTTTTTTTTGTGGAAGGTGACCCGGGGAGCAAGTGCTATGTAATAGCTAATCCTGCAGTTCTTGTAGCTAATCGAGTAACTGTAGATTTGTTTCTCATTTGAGGATCTTAGTCAGGATTTCTTTTCTTTTGTTGGTGGAGAGTTAGAGCAAAAGAGAACCTTTGGGAGCAAGCTTCCTGAGAGGAGGCAAGGAAAGTGGCATTTCCATCTTTTAGCCCTGATGAAATATAGCTCAGTCTTTGCAAAGTGAGTTGTTTATTTTCATTGGAAAAAAAAAACAATAATTAGCTGAGACCAGAGATTCAGATGTCTCGCTCCAATTCATAGCTTGTCAAATACCGTGGTTAATATTTCTTAGCACAATATATCTTGTATTTCTAGCTTTCTATTACTAATCTGCTTTAAAAAATAAGAGGGTATATGGGAAAAGGTAATAATATCAACTTTGGATAGTAGAGTGTTTTGAGGTATATAGTCATTATTTATTATTTATTTATAGTATGTTATTTCTTATATGTTATTATGTTTATAGGTAATATTTCTCGTCTTTCAGAAAGTTTCCAAACATCAATAGTAATCTTTTGGCTACAACATTTAAATATCATTTCTAGCAATTCAATTGTCCTCTACATTTAATTCCATGATTGCTGCACTTGGGGGAGGTTATCAACATTTACTGATGTTCCCCGTGGGCGAAGAATTGAGGAAGACCCTTTACATATGTTTTATTCATTTTACTCTCAAACCAAGCCTGGGAAGTAAGTTATCCTTCTCATTTATTCAGCAAATATGAATATGCATGTGTGTCAGACACTGTGCAAGGCAGCAGGTGTGTGAGGTGAACAAGAAAAAGTCTTCATGGATGCTAAGAGGGTAGTGCGGAAGGTAGGCTAGTAAGGAGTCAATCAGCAAAATAAGTATACTACTGTAAATTGTGATAAGTCTTATAAAGAAACTATAAAAGGGTATTATGACACAGGACAAGACTGGGGAGATAATCTAGAATCAGTGGTCAGGGAACGCCTCTTTGAAGAGTGAAGACATGAAAGACAGTAAGTAGCCAGCCATGTGACTAGCTACAAAAGAGAATTCTTGGTAGAAAAAATAGCACACGAGAAGGCCACAGAGGGAGAAAGAACACAATGGATTCAAGTCACTGAAAGGAGGTCTGTGTGGCAAGAACCCTAAGTGAGGAACAGAAAGATGGCACTAGACAGGAAACAGAGGTTCAGAGAGGTCACGTAAAATCTCCGTGGCCATGCAGCTATTAAGTGGCAGAGCCAAGAATAGAAGTCACCTGCCTGATTCCACGGTACCATTTCACCTGCTCTGGTATAAATATATGGAAACCGGTTTAAACTATTCTTTTCTGTTGTTGTTACTTTTTCTGTTGTTAACATTTTAACCTCTAGAATAATAACCTAGTTCTTTACAAATCTCCGGCTTTTGGAGGCGGAACCATCAACTAGACACAGTTGACTAAACTAGAAGCTTTAAGACTTGCCTGGATATCTTAGTTGCTCACGACTCAGTGTGCTTCACTATTGTAACAATGGATATTTCTAGCAGTGGGTCCGCGTTTGGGTAGCAGAGAAAGCACGGGTCTCTCTCAGAAAAGCCTATGAAGCATTCATGATGTGTAAAGAAGGGGAAACTTTGTTCAGGTTTCTCTATACAAGGAAATGGCTTGCATGGCTTCTCTATTTTGGTCACTAGAATCCTGACAGCAGTTGATAAAGCTTAACATTCTTTTTGAAGTCACCTAGCATGGTCATTTTGGGGGATCTTATAAAAGGGAAGGATTATTCGGCAATGAAAGGGGTTAATTTTGGGGAACAATCTCAATAAACTTTATTAAGTATTTAAGCATAAACTCATCTGACTAGAGAATGGCTCTCTTATTAACCCCAGGCCTCTTACTTGGGAACTGGTACAGTGCTTAGCCAAGAACAGCAAAGGGAAATGCCTCTTTCCAGGTCCTGGTTCCCTTCTCTTGTCATCCATGGTCTCCCTCAAGCAGAAGCAATGAGTTATATTCCCCATGACTGCAGTTGCTTAAAGTTCAGATTTTTCAAGTACAACGTCTGTGTTTATGTAATTTTGGCTATTTCTGTTCCTCATTGCTAGAGTTCAGAGCCATGTGTTCTGGAACTTAAAGAGATATGATTCTTTGCCAGTGACTGACTGCTGCTGCCTGCTAATAGTCTAGAGTGGCTTCTTCTCCCAGTGAAAGCTGCTGTTCATATGGTTTTATATACCACCCTGAGTTTAAGTGAGTAGAAAACAATTTCTGGTGTTAGTAAAACACAGCTTCTGGTCTGATAGAACATCAAGAAACACTTCCCTTGACCCCTTCCTTTAATTCAGGCCAAACCATTCATGTACCAATAAGGCTGTGACCTAATATAAGGGACCTTTGTACCTTTTTTCCTTGTTTATAATTGAAGTCTATGATCGAGTCATTTAATTTCCACCTTTGTGTCTTCTCATTCTGTTATCTTTTTGCTAACTCTTCATCCTTTAGCTTCAGATCCCCACTCTTTAGACATATTTGGCTTCTGTGGCTTTCAACTTTGACCCCATTTCTTGGCCAAGATCCATCCCCCATATCTGTATGTTGCTATTCCAGATTACCAGCCTATGTCACCTTGACCCCAAGAACTATTAAAGATGGATTAGTTTAACCAGTATATTAGCCTACTTTCCCATCAGGAAAAAAATTAGTCAAAAATGTTCCCACATTGCTTTTTGGCAGCATCACCGAAATGTGTTTTCTTGACCATGAATACTACAGGAGATAATCCATAGACAAATAATTAATTTTAAAATGTGGTATAGAGACCTGGTGAGTTCTGTTTCCTCTTGGCAATTCACAAGGTACGTTTCCAAAATAAAGGCCTTGTGAATTCTTGGAGGAAAAAAAAATACAGAATTTCCAAATTTATTTGACTGTGGATCCTATTTTCAATACAATAATGCTCTCAGATAAGTACTCTTCCAAGAATAATGCTTCAGGAAATGTTATTGAGTGGTAAATTCCTTTGTTGTACTGTTAAATATATTAAATGCCCTTTTATGTGCAAAAGCCCAAATGATTTGTCTTTATACCATTCCATCCCTGTTTATGTGTTGAGCTACATTCTCCAGCAATCTAAAACTTAAGCAAAAAAAAAATTAGATAAAAGGAAAATCAAAGGGCAAGTTAAAATTTTAAATAGCTATAGAGCTAAATAGCTATAGACTGGTGTGCTCATCTCAGGATGTCCCCTCTGGGGTTGTTGAGGGCAATAGGATGCCTCTCTACAACCCAATTTACTCAAAAGAACTTCAAATTTGTAACTTTCAAAATTAATGTTTACATCTGGCATTGGAGAGAGGGTGATCACCCTTATTCCTAATTTCCTCTCTGGTAACAAATAAATGTCCCAGATTGAAGATTGCACAACAGTATTGTTAAGGAGAAGAGTACAGACTTTGGAACTTGATGGAATTGAAGATTTTTTTGTGCCTCCTATGACTATGGAAATGCAAGAGTAAAATATCCGAGAAGGGACTTATACCAGGGAAAATGTGTATCATTTTTTTTCTAATTAAAACCATTCTGTCATAGGTAAATCAACTCTAAAACAATTTTAGAGGAATAAATGAATGCATGGATGAGCAAATAAATAAATGCATTGATGTTTTTAGGAGCCAGGTTCTCACTAAAGAAGAAGAGACGTTAAATTTATGAAATGGGGAAAAGCAATAAAGCACCCTGTGATGATGAATTGGAATTGGAGGTGCTGTTGTGAACTCACCGTTTCTAAAATTTGGATATATATATATGATATATGCATATATATGAGAATATATGCAGATACATAGTGTGTACGTATCTATGTATATTTGTATGTTTGTATATGTATACATGCATATATTGGTGTATGCATTTGTCTGTATACATGCATATATTTCCTATCTCTGTCTTCTGAAAGCACCAAGAAGCAAAGACATTCCAACTGTGCATACCTAATGCCCAGATCTTGGTCTTTAATACTATTCACCACTAAAATGACTCCAACTCAATGGAGAATTGGCTGATTCCTGGGCTAGGATAGGATAGATAAAAGATGAACCTAGAATATTTTGTTATTCCAGAATGTAGGGAAGAAGTCAAAACAATAGTAAGGCTATACCAAGAGGACAGAGAACTAGACTAATAGTCTCCGTCTAGCTAAATCTGGGGTGGCAAATTGATCATCAAAATTATTTAGCACCATAACAAGTTATAAACCATTAAAAAATAAGAAGTCGTGAGTCCATATGATTGATAGATAGAAAGATAGATAGATAGATAGATAAATAAATAAATAAATAAATATTTTTAGAGTGGGAAAGAATTGGGGAGACCCTACTGACCGTAGGTTGCTGAGAGCCAACTGGTAAAGGTGGAAGGTGTGCTGGAGTTGTAAAATCAGCACTTTGTAAACATTAATGACAGCTAAATTTGGATAAGGAGATGGATATCTGCATCATCTTAGTCATTTCCCCACACACTGCTTCTAAGTTTCAAGAGAAATAATAATAATAACATAGTTGAGAAATCAGACAGCACTTTGGTGATCAACATGAATATCACCAATGAGAAGCAGAATGCTATCGTGTGTCTCCAAATATGGTATCACTTGTGTTATAGTCTAGCTGAGAGTAGGTAACATGAATCTAGTCATGAGAAAATATCAGACAAACCTAAAGTTAGAAGAATTGTTTTAATTTAAAAATCAGGGAAGGGATTGTATTCTTTGAAAATGGCAGGGTCATTAAAAACAGAGAAACCAGAAATATTCCGGATTAAGGTAGACTAAAGAGACACAACAACTAAATACAAAATGTGAATTTAGACCAGATCCTAAATCAGAGAAGGTGGTGGGGTGGGTGAAGTGCTAGGATATTATTGGATTGATTGAAAAATTGAACCCAAAAAATAAATAATCAAGTCAAAAAATGGGCAGAAGACATGAACAGACACTTCTCTGAAGAAGACATACAAATGGCTAACAGACACATGAAAAAATGTTCATCATCATTAGCCATCAGGGAAATTCAAATTAAAACCACATTGAGATACCACCTTACACCAGTTAGAATGGCAAAATTGACAGGGCAAGAAACAACAAATGTTGGAGAGGTTGTGGACAAAGGAGAACCCTCTTACACTGTTGGTGGGAATGCAAGTTGGTACAGCCACTTTGGAAAACAGTGTGGAGGGTCCTCAAAATATTAAAAATAGAGCTACCCTATGACTTAGCAATTGCACTGCTGGGTATTTACCCAAAGACACAGTTGTAGTGAAAAGAAGGGCCATTTGCACCCCGATGTTCATAGCAGCAATGTCTGCAATAGCCAAACCGTGGAAAGAACTCAGATGCCCTTCAACAGATGAACGGATAAAGAAGATGTGGTCCATATATACAATGGAATATTACTCAGCCATCAGAAAAGATGAATACCCAACTTTTACATCAACATGGATGGGACTGGAGGAGATTATGCTAAGTGAAATAAGTCAAGCAGAGAAAGTCAATTATCATATGGTTTCACTTATTTGTGGAACATAAGGAATAGCATGGAGGACATTAGGAGAAGGAAGGGAAAAATAAGGGGGGGGGGAGTTGGAGGGAGAGATGAACCATGAGAGACTATGGACTCTGAGAAACAAACAGGGTTTTAGAGGGGAGGGGGGAGGGGGAATGGGTTAGCCCGGGGATGGGTATTAAGGAGGGCACGTACTGCATGGAGCACTGGGTGTTATACGCAAACAATGAATCGTGGATCACCGCATCAAAAACCAGTGATGTATTGCATAGTGACTAACAATATATGATAAAATAAAATTAAAAAAAGAAAAATTGAACTACAGAGGACAGATTAGATCTACCTTAGATTTATTAGATATATCATTGTTAAATTAACTGAGGTTGATAGCTAACTATATTTGATTATTCTTAGAAAAATTTACACAGAAATACTTAGGAGCAAAGGGCAAAGGTATATGTAACTTAACCATAAATAGTTCAGGAAAAAAATATTATATACTCTATCTAGCAAGTGATGAAGCAAGTAGAAAGAGGTATTTAGAATAAGTGAATGTTGGTTAGAAGTATAGGGGTGTTCTTTATATTATTTTTATTCTTGCAAATATTCTTTAAGTTTGAAACTATTTCCAGGTAAACTTTTTTTTTTTAATTACAAAAAGTTGTTATCCCCCCAAAAAGTTGTTATCACCAATTACTTTACCATATATATATATTGCATTTATGCTACATATAAATACAGTATGTATACTTAGGATTTAAGAATGGTGAAAAATAACATAAATGAGAAATTTTAAAGAAAAAATTCAAAGTGATACTCTCAGGACTCATGATTAAGCCTTTTTTTAAAAATAGAGAATGGCTATTCTCAGAAAGCATAGCAACTGGTTAGAGCTTACTGGGAGGCAGAAAGAACGAGACGTCTGGCTTTAATTCCTAGACATGGGTTGACAGTGAACTGGGACATATGTTTCTACATAAGACACTCTGTAGTCAAATGTCCTCCAATTCAAATGTCCTTTAATCTAATCCTTGGAAAATTTATCTTAGATTCCTAGAGACAGGGACTCTATAAAATGGGGTAATCAAGGGGACTCTTTTTTTAAGGTCAGGAAGAATTAACATAATTTTTGTGGGGAAAAAAAACCTTTCCCCCATTTCATCTAAAGTACTGCTAGCAGCTCAATAAAGCAACTGGATTCGTGTGGGCAGCCATGTGTTTCACCAGCAATGAGAACAACCACACTGATCCACCCGATCATAGCAGTGGCAATGCGGATAGAGGGAATGCAGCAAATGGAGGTTGGTAGAAGCAGCAGAGTGGTCACCCACCAAGAAGAAGGTATAAACTATCCTAAGCTTTACCTGGCAAAGGGACCATTTTTGTGATCTGTGGGGTAAAAATCAGAGCCAAAGACTACTGTCAACATCACGGTGGGTGGTTTTTTCCTACACATTCTATTGGATGCCATCACAGCCTTCCACCAACCCTAAACTCAAGCAGCCGTGGCCTTGGTGTGCAAGGTTGCATTTGCCTTTAACAAGTGGCCTTAAGACCAACTTCTTTCACAAAGTCATTGCAAATTAAGCAAGGGCTCAGATAGGTTTGTTCTGGATTTGGAATCACTTGTTCTCAGTATATACCTCTTGCGAGCATTACTGGGTTGTGTTCTGGGAAATGCCAAGAAAAGCTTTTATGAGTGGCAGCATCACTGAAGTTAATAGAAGAGTCTGTTCTTTTTCTTTCAACACCCACCTTTATACTGCAGATGCTGCCACAAATAGAATACACCTGTGCTCATGAAACATCTCCTGACGCTGGTTCCTCAAAATAGCCACAGAATGTGGCACAGCAGTGGGCACCTTGCTGGGTGCTGTCTTAGAAAAGAATGAGCTGCAAGGCCTTACACCTTTGCTCAAGGAGTTGCTTCCCCTCTCCAAGTACATAATCTTGTGCATATGCTATGCTGGAAAGAAAGATTCTCCAACCAACTTCACAAGCATTAATAGATCATTGAGCCTTTAAGTTTGACTGAATCTATGTATACAATCTCTATGCTATTGCCTGCTCTGAACTGGATGGAAAGATGTAGAGGTGTGTGCAATGTACAGACAACACCTGTTTTAAATATTGGAGATAGAATTAGGAACTGTAATCTGGACCGTTCTAACTGAAGATACCTGGAGATTACCGTGGTAATTCAGGAACATGCACTCAGACATCTTTGCACAAGTCTTAGAGGTATTGCTGTGTAGAAACACCATCTTCTGTAGGTGGGGAGAGGTTATGATCTCCCTGTGGGAAGTTGTACTTGGGTTCAGGTTGAGTGTGAAGTGATGAGAACAAGGTCCTATGAGAATTGCTATTTGAAACTTGTAGAGTTGTTTCCAGCAGGGTGAGCAGGGAGGAGAATTTCTGAGCAGAGAGGACACAGAGTTTAAGTGGTTGTGGGATAGCCTCGAACTTAGGAAGTTTATATCTTAACCATGTCTTGGGACATGTGCCATTCATCTACATACTCAGCAGAAGCTTGATGAACATCTGCTTGTTGGACGTTGGATATGTACAAAGAAGTTTTGGGAAAGCACTGTCAGCTAGATGTTAAAGGACTCATAAGACTTCACCAAAACTAACGTAGACCAAGGCAACAACATCAGCACAGACTAGAGGTACAAAACAACAAAATAAGGAAAAGAACTGCAAAAAGTGTTAGTGATACTTGGAGTTGATGACAAACATGGCAGATGATTGGCCTGAATTGGAAACAGAGACCACAGCATGGTCATCCTCATAGATCACAGTAAGAAGCCTTCTGTGGTCATGCTGTAGAAGGTGTGGATTCAGCAGATGGCATTAAGCTGATCAGAATGAATTTTAGGAGGGCAGGACTGGAGGTTGGAAGGCTGCTGCAGGATTCCCACAGCAAAGTGGCCAGAATCTGAAAAACATAAATAGGAGTGGGAATGGAGGGGAAGGCAGATATGACCAAGAGAAATTAGTAATTAATCAGTGCAGGGGAGGAGGACACACTGGTGAGAGAAAAGTAGATCCAATCCCAATTCTCTCTTTCTTTGTTGTATAAATTACAAGCTAGTACCCTGTCTCTCTATTAAATGGGTATGGCAAAATCAAAACTCTTCATGTGCCCTTCAGGTCTCAAAATAAGCCAAACTCTTTCCCACCTCAGGACCTTTGCACATACTGTCTCCGCTACCTGAAATAGGAAAATATGGTTTTCATCTTCTGCTTTTTTTTTTTTTAACCTTTAGGTCTAGGTTAAAAGGTCAATGAGAGTAGCTTTCCATGACTACACTACTTAGATCACCAGTTCATTATTCTCTTTCCTTCCCTGCCCGGAACCTTCAAAACAGATAAACTCATCTCTAATTATACTATAACGTGCTTATTTGCTGGGCTGGCAATGACCATTCCTTTTTTGTTTTCTAATGTGTCAGTGCTGGCAAATGGTGATCATTCAACTAATAGTGTTTGAATGGAGCTGCCATCCTAGCAGTATATTAAACCCTGTGGCCGCAAAGCAAATGCTATGAGTTGAATTGTGTCTCCCCGAAAAGATAAGCTGGAGTTCTAGTCCCTAGTACCTCAGAATGTGACCTCATTTGGAAATAGGGTTTTTATAAAAGGAGCAAGTTGAATAATGTCATTAGGGTGAGCTTTTATCCCTGTGTCCTGATAAGAAGGGAAAATCGGACACAGAGGCAGACACGAAGGGAAGATAACATGAAGAGACATAGAGAGAAGATGGCCATCTATAAGTCAAGGAAGGCCTGGAGAGATCCCTGGGACAGATCCTTCTGTAGTGCGTTCAGGAGCATGGCCCTGCCGACACCTTCACTGTGGATTTCTTGCCTCTAGAACTATGAGGCAATAAATACAGTTTTTGAATCTGCCCCGTTCGTAACACTTTGTTACAGAAACCCTAGGAAACTCATATATCATACTTCAGAGGGTGAGCCAGGTCCTGGGATTATAAAGGTAGGTCTAAATGAGCCTGTGATAGTCAAATCTAGAGATCCAGAGGTTAATTTGACTCTATGGTTTTTTTTTTTTTTTTTTTACCCACAAGCTGCGGCTTGGAGATATTCTTTTAATCTAAACCTTGCTTGTTCTTCAGTCTTGCAGAGTCTATATTCTGAGCAATGGGTGCTGAGGGATAGCCCATAGAAAAATGTCATCAACCTAGTTGCTAATCCTTGGAAATCTGGGCAGAAATGATTAGTTTGTCACTGTTCAGACCAAGAGCAATGAAATTATATGGAGAAGAATGGAATAATTATGCTAAGAATAGTGGCTGCTTTTATACTAAATATAGGTAAAAGAGTTATCTACTGAGAACTTTTAATAAGTGTGTTCTCTGAAAACTACCTCAAGATTCAAATACTTAAATCACACTTTCTGCAACAACAAAAAAGAGAACTAATCAATGATTCTCATCATTTTGTTTTTAAACTTGTCTCCATTTCTTCCCTTATGCTAACAATTAGTCTTTTAACTGGTACACCCACAACATATTAAAATACACTCAGAGTCCAATCATGTACTAAAAGACATTCGCTAACCACCTCCGCTTGTGTTCCTTCACACTTTCTTCCAACTGGCTATGTAGCTAGTTCTAAATATACTTTTAATATTTTGTAAAATACAGAAGATTATTTGTAAAATTTAACTTATTGTAAAGACAGTTGCAAATCTGCTAATAATTTTTAAAACATAATATTGAAAACCCAATTTGTAATACTTACTGCCAACATCTAGATTCAAGATATATTGTTCTAAGTAAAAGCAAAAAAACAAGAAAGGAATAAATTTAATAAAATCAAATGATTTTGAGCCACATTGATATTGACATTTAATATCTACATACTTAGCGTATAATTTGGGGGAAGGAAACTTAAAGACCCTTGTGTTGTATATATACTGTCATTCCAGAAGTTGATGAAGCCTCAGATACTTATCTGATAAATTGACCCTTTTAAGATATTAACCTGAACTGGATCTTTCATACATAGATTGCTTTAGTGTATGCTGTGTATTTTTTAGGGAAATCCAATTTAGTCAGTATGGTTGTCGGGCTGCCTGACATTCACTTCCTCTTCTTCCTTCCTAACTCTGTCCCGGTTTTGTTCAGATAGTCATCCATTCTCCAGTTTCAGGGGAATCCTGATTGGAGTAAATTAATCGATTTGTAATTCCTTGTGATTCAAGAGTGGACTTGACCTAAAATGGCCCAAATGAAGTAAAAGAAAGATATATTTACATGGTGGGAGACAAGTCTCTCTCTCTCTCTCCCCGCTACAGATCACAAATCTAAGCCTTTCTGCTTGCTTCTTACAGCCATCCTGTGATCATTGGGAGAACCAACACGAGGACAAAGATAAAAGGGTGATGGACAAAACATAGCCAAACACAAAGATAGACATGTGTCTTCATTAAATTGCTAAGTAAATCTCAGAAACTGCCCTATCTCATTTCTTTTTATGTGGCATAATGAATGTCTGGATTTTTAAAGACTGTTCTTGCATATGAAAGCCTCCTAAGTGATATGCCAACTTTGCTACGGAGTCACACTAGATTGGGCCTTGTATTGATCAGAGCATGAGCCAAAGTCAAATTATTTATAGGAAGAGCATGAGAAGAAACTCATGTTTCCCCATGTTGGCATAGTTGCACACTGCCCTTCAGCGGTGCCCTTCAGCCTTAAAACAAGTTGATTTAAGCACACTGTATCTTAGGGGGAAAGAGAAATATACGTATCATTTATTGAGTGCTTATTATGGGCCATACACTTCTTGAATATATTTATAAGGAATAATCTCATTAAATCTGTCCAAAGTCTCCCATGAAATATGGAAAATTAACTCTATTTTACATATGAGGAAATTGAGGCAAAGAGAGACTAAGAAAAATCACCTGGGCCATACAATTGGTAGGTGATGGAGCAGCAAGTTCTGAGTCCCAAAGATATTTGTGAATTCAAACACCATGTTTTAAAAATGAGTGTTTCCATGGGAAAAGGAAGAACTGGGAATCAATAGTCATACTCACTGACATTCCTGACACACTCACATTAATAATGATATTTTTCCGGGGCGCCTGCATGGCTCACTCGTTACGTGTCTGCCTTCAGCTCAGGTCATGACCCCAGGGTCCTGGGATCGAGGCCCCCATCGGGCTCCTTCTCAGTGGGGAGTGTGCTTCTCCCTCTGCCTCTTCTCCCCCTTGTGCTCTCTCTCTCACTCACAAATAAAAAAAAATAATGATAATTTTCCTACAAATATGTAATAATAAAATTATTTGTAGGGTTTTATGTGAACATGTGTGTAACCTAAGATCTCTGAGAAAAAAAATCTGTGCCTCTGGATTATATCAAGGTTTGGCTCAGTACACTTCTTTTTCTAATAACCTGGGCACTATCATAAGCACAGATGTTCTGATATGTTCTTTTTTTTTATTGTGTTAACAAACACATAACATGAAATCTTCCTTCTTAAATTATCAAGTATAGAGTACAGTGTTGTTAACTATAAGCGCAATGTCATACAGCAGTTCTCCAGAACTTTCTCATCTTGCATGACTGAACCTTTATACCCAGTGAATAGCAGTCCCTAGTCTTCCCTCCCCTCCAACTCCTGACAACCAACATGCCATTTTCTGCTCAATGACTTTGGCTACTTTAGATTCTATAATAAGTGCAACCATGCAGTATTTGTCCTTCTGCGACTGGCTTGTTTCACTTAGTACAATGTCCTCAGGGTTCGTCCATATTAAGCCATAAGACAGGATTTATTTCCTTTTTATGGCTGAATCATATTCTATCCAATGTGCATGCCACATTTTCTTTATCCGTTCCTCTGTCAATGGATAGTGAAGTTGTTTCTACTTTTTGGCTATTGTGAACAATGCTACCTTTAATGTGGGAGTGCAGATATCTTCTTGAGATCCTGACTTCAATTGTTTTGGATAAAGACTCAGAAGTGGGATCTTTGGAGCATATGGTGGTTCTGTTTTTAATTGGTTTTGAGGAATCTCCATGTTCCGTTTCCCCCAACAGTGCACAGGGTTCCGATTTGTCCACATCCTTGCCAACACATTATTTTTATTTTTTAAAAATACATGTGAAGCTATGTTTCATTGTGATTTTATTTTGTATTTCCCTTGTGATTAATGATGCTAAGTATCTTTTCATATAGCTGTTGGCCATTTGTATGTCTCCATTGGAGAAATATCTATTCAACTCTTGTCCATTTTTTTAATTGTTGTTGTTTATTTGTTTTTTGTTACTGAGTTGTGGGAGTTTCTTTTATATTTTGGATATTAAACCAGTGTCAGATATATAGTTTGTAAATATTTTCTCTCGCTCTGTAGGTTGCCTTTCACTCTGCTAATGTCATTCTGCTGCTTTTCACTCTCTGATTCCTTTGTTGTGCATAAGCTTTTAAGGTTTTTTTTCAATTTTTATTATTTGACATACATTTTCAATACAATAAATATTACTCCAGAGATTTGATTATACACAAACTTTTTGATATATCTGATTATATGTATATAAATTTTGAATTAACTTTGAATATATAATTCATCTGGAATTGTGGAACTAAAAGTTAACCTTTTATTTATTGCTAATTTCATCTTGGGTATCTGTTTTATTTTTTAAGTTTTTATTTAAATTCCAGTTAACATACAGTGTAATATTAGTTTCAGGTATATAATACAATGATTCAACAATTCCATACAACAAACGGATACAACAAACTAAACTTTTTAATTTGATATAGTCCCACTTGTTTATTTTTGCTTTGATTACTTATGCTTTTGATGTCATATCCAAGAAATCATTACCATGAAGATTTTCCCTTATGTTTTCTTCTAAGAGGTTTACAGTTTCAGGTCTTAACGTTGAAGTCTTTAACTCATTTTGAGTTGATTTTTGTGTGTGTAATGGTCCAATTTCTTTTTTGTTGTTGTTTTCTTTTTTTGTACATGGGTATCCAGTTTTCTCAGCACCATTATCAAAGAAATTATCCTTTCCCCATTGTGTATTCTTGGCACCCTTGTCAAATATCAGTTGACTTTAAGTATAAGTGTGTTTTCGTTGTTGTTGTTGTTTTTTCTGGGCTCTTTATGCAGTTCTATTGGTCTGTGTCTCTCTTTGTGCTAGTACTGTACTATTTTGGTTACTGCAGCTTTGTAATATGTTTTAAAATCAGCACTATGAGGCATTCAGCTTTGTTCTTCTTTCTCAAGATTGTTTTGGCTATGTAGGATCATTTGTGGTTCCACATGAATATGAGAAATTTTTTTCCTCTTTCTGTAAACAGTATCATTAGGATTTTGATAGGGATTGCATTGCATTTGTAAATTGTTTTGGGTAGTATGAACATTCTAACAATATTAAATCTTTCAATCCATGAACACAGGATATATTTCCATCTATCTGTATCTTCTTTAACTTCTTTCAACAATGTTTGTAGTTCTGTGTCAAAGTCTTTGCCTCCTTGGTTAAGTTTATTCCTAAGTATTTTATTATTTTGTACGTTATTATAAATGAGATTGGTTTCTTAATTTTATTTTCACATTTTCATTGTTCCTGTGTAAAAATGCAACAGATTTTTGTATGTTGATTTTGTATCCTACCATTTTACTTGATTAGTTTATTAATTCTAACAGTTTTTGTTGCATCTTTAGAGTTTTCTACATATAAGATCATGTCATCTGTAAACAAAAATAATTTTATTTCTTCTTTTCTGACTTGAATGACTTTATTACTTTTTCTTGCCTAATTGCTCTGGTTAGGGCTTCCAGAACCATGTTGGATGGAAATGATGAGAGGGAGGATCCTCGAGTTGTTCTGGATCTTGGAGGAAAAGATTTCAATTTTTTACCAAGTATAATGTTAGCTGCGGGCTTTTGATATGAATAGTCTCTATTACGTTGAGATAGTGTCCTTTTATTCTTAGCTTCCTTGAGTGATTTTTTTATCATAAAAAGTTGAATTTTGTCAAATGCTTCCTCTGCATCTTTTGAAATTATCGTGATTTTATTCCTCATTTTGTTGATGTGATATATCATGTTGGTTTGTTTTTATACATTGAAACATCTTTGCATTCCAGGGGTGTACCCATTGGGGGTAATGTGCTATTGAATCCAGTTTGCTAATTTTTTTTTTTTTTTTTTTTTTTTTTAGGATTTTTGCGTCTATAGTTATCAGAGATATTGGCCTATACCAATATTTTTCTTTACAATGTCTTTTTCTGGCTTTGGTATCAAGGTAATGCTGGTCTCATAAAATTGGATGTATTCCATCCTCTTCAAATTTTTTGGAGAGTTTGAGAAGGACTGGCATGAATTCTGTAAACGTTTGGTAGAATTCACCAGAGAAGCCACTGGGTCCTGGGGTTTTCTTTGTTAGGAGATTATTGACTACTGATTTAATCTCTTATTAGTTATGATCTATTTTATATTTTCTATTTCTTTATGATGCAATTGGTAGGTTGTGTGTTCCTGGAAATGTATCCATTTCTTCTAGATTATACAACTTGTTGATGCATAATTGCTCATAGTCTTTTCATAATCCTTTACATTTCTCTCTCATCAGTTGTAATGTGTCCTATTTCATTTCTGATTTTGCTTATTTGAAACTTCTCTCCTTTTTCCTTAGTCTACCTAAAGATTTATTAAATTTGTTGATCTTTAAAAAAAAACTCCGAATTTCATTGATTTATTTTCTAGTGTTCTCCTGTTCTCTTTTTTAAAATTTCTCCTCTATCTTTATTATTTTTTCCTCTTGCAAACTTTGAGCTAGTTCTCCTTTTTCTAGTCCCTTAAGGTGTAGAGTTAAGTTATTTGAGATCTTTTCTCATTTTTAATGTGTTTATCACTATAAACTTCCTTCTTTTTTGCTACATCCCATAATTTGTATTGGTATGTTGTATTTCTATTTTTGTTTGTCTCAAGATATTTTGAATTTCCCTGTTGATTTCTTCTTTGACCCATTGGTTGTTCAAGAGTGTTTAATTTCCACATATTTGTGAGTTTTCTAATTTTTCTTCTACTATTGATTTCTGGTTTCATTGTATTTTGGTAGGAAAAAATACTTGATTTCAAGCTTCTTGGTTCTTATGTGACCCAATGTGATCTATTCTGGAGAACATTCCATGTGTACTTGAGAAAAATATGAATTATGCTGTTGTTGGGTGGAATGTTCTATATATATCGGTTAGGTCCATTTAGTATACATTGTCATTCAGGTATTCTGTTTCCTTGTCAATCTTCTGTGTGGATATTCTGTCCATTATTAAAATGGAGTAGTGAGATCTACTATTATTAGGTTGTTGTCTTTTTTACTTCTGTCAGTGTTTGCTTCATATATTTAGGTGTTCTGATTTGGGGTACATATATATTTATCATTGTTATATCTTCCTGATGAATTGACTTTTTAATCATGATATAGTGTCCTTCTTAGTCTCTTGTGACAGTTTTTAACTTAAAATCAATTTGTCTAATACAATAATAGCCACCTCTGTTCTCTTTTAGTTACCATTTACATGGACTATCTTTTTTCCATCTTTCATTTTAGTCTATGTGTGTCCTTAAAATCTAAAGTGAGTCTCTTACAGACAGCAAATGGTTGCATCTTGTTTTTGTTTTTGTTTTTAATCCACTTAGTTACTCTAAGTCTTTTGAATGGGGGAGTTAAAACTGTTTATATTTAAAGTAATTATTGATAGAGGAAATATTAGTATTGGCATTTTGTTAGTTGTTTTTGTCTTATAGCTCTTTTGTTCTTATTTTTCTCTCTTGCTGTCTTTCTTTGTGTTTTGTTGATTTTTTTGCAGTGACATGTTTTGATTCATTTCTCATTTTCTTTTGTGTATCTTCCATAGGTATTTTGTGGTTACCATGGGGCTTATATAAAACATCTTATAACAATCTATTTTAAGCTGATAACATCTTTTTTAAAATTTTTTTATCGTTATGCTAATCACCATACATTACATCATTAGTTTTTGATGTAGTGTTCCATGATTCATTGTTTGTGCATAACACCCAGTGCTCCATGCAGAACGTGCCCTCTTTAATACCCATCACCAGGCTAACCCATCCTCCCACCCCTCTCCCCTCTAGAACCCTCAGTTTGTTTTTCAGAGTCCATAGTCTCTCATGGTTCGTCTCCCCCTCTGATTTCCCCTCCTTCATTCTTCCCCTCCTGCTATCTTCTTCTTTTTGTTTTTTCTTAACATATATTGCATTATTTGTTTCAGAGGTACAGATCTGTGATTCAACAGTCTTGCACAATTCACAGTGCTCACCATAGCACATACCCTCCCCAGTGTCTATCACTCAGCCGGCCCATCTCTCCCACCCCACCCCCCACCCCAGCAACCCACAGTTTGTTTCCTGAGATTAAGAATTCCTCATATGGGGTGCCTGGGTGGCTCAGATGGTTAAGCGTCTGCCTTCAGCTCAGGTCATGATCCCAGGGTCCTGGGATCGAGTCCTGCATCGGGCTCCCTGCTCCTTGGGAGCCTGCTTCTCCCTCTGCCTCTCTCTCTCTCTGTCTCTCATGAATAAATAAATAAAATCTTAAAAAAAAAAAAAAAGAATTCCTCATATGAGTGAGGTCGTATGATACATGTCTTTCTCTGATTGACTTATTTCGCTCAGCATAAGACCCTCCAGTTCCATCCACGTCATTGCAAATGGCAAGATCTCCTTCCTTTAGATGGCTGCATAATATTCCATTGTGTGTGTATATATATATATATATATATATATATATATATATATATATATACCACATCTTCTTTATCCATTCATCTGTTGATGGACATCTTGGCTGTTTCCACAGTTTGGCTATTGTGGACATTGCTGCTATAAACATTGGGGTGCACGTACCCCTTCGGATCCCTACATTTGTATCTTTGGGGTAAATACCCAGGAGTGCAATTGCTGGATCGTATGGTAGCTCTATTTTCAACTTTTTGAAGAACCTCCATACTGTTTTCCAGAGTGGTTGCACCAGCTTGCATTCCCACCAACATTGTAGGAGGGTTCCCCTTTCTCCACATCCCCACCAACATCTGTCGTTTCCTGACTTGTTAATTTTAGCCATTCTGACTGGTGTGAGGTGGTATCTCATTGAGGTTTTGATTTGGATTTCCCTGATGCCGAGTGATGTTGAGCACTTTTTCATGTGTCTGTTGGCCATTTGGATGTCTTCTTTGGAAAAATGTCTGTTCCTGTCTTCTGCCCATTTCTTGATTGGATTCTTTGTTCTTTGGGTGTTGAGTTTGAGAAGTTCTTTATAGATTTTGGACACTAGCCCTTTATCTGATATGTCATTTGCAAATATCTTCTCCCATTGTGTCGGTTGTCTTTTGGTTTTGTTGACTGTTTCTTTTGCTGTGCAAAAGTTTTTATCTTGATGAAGTCCCAATAGTTCATTTTTGCCCTTGCTTCCCTTGCCTTTGGCGATGTTTCTAGGAAGAAGTTGCTGCGGCTGAGGTCGAAGAGGTTGCTGCCTGTGTTCTCCTTTAGGATTATGATGGACTCGTGTCTCACATTTAGGTCTTTCAACCATTTGGAGTCTATTGTTGTGTGTGGTGTAAGGAAATGGTCCAGTTTCATTCTTCTGCATGTGGCTGTCCAATTTTCCCAACACCATTTGTTGAAGAGACTGTCTTTTCTCCATTGGACATTCTTTCCTGCTTTGTCAAAGATTAGTTGACCATAGTGTTGAGGGTCCATTTCTGGGCTCTCTATTCTGTTCCATTGATCTATGTGTCTGTTTTTGTGCCAGGACCATACTGTCTTGATGATGACAGCCTTGTAATAGAGCTGGAAGTCCGGAATTGTGATGCTGCCAGCTTTGTTTTTCTTTTTCAACATTCCTCTGGCTATTCGGGGTCTTTTCTGATTCCATACAAATTTTAGGATTATTTGTTCCATTTCTTTGAAAAAAGTGGATGGTATTTTGATGGGGATGGCATTGAATGTGTAGATTGCTCTAGGTAGCATTGACATCTTCACAATATTTGTTCTTCCAATCCATGAGCATGGAACATTTTTCCATTTCTTTGTGTCTTCCTCCATTTCTTTCATGAGTATTTTATAGTTTTCTGAGTACAGATCCTTTGCCTCTTTGGTTAGATTTATTCCTAGGTATCTTATGGTTTTGGGTGCCATTGTAAATGGGATCGACTCCTTAATTTCTCTTTCTTCTGACTTGTTGTTGGTGTATAGGAATGCCACTGATTTCTGTGCATTGATTTTATATCCTGCCACTTTACTGAATTCCTGTATGAGTTCTAGCAGTTTTGGGGTGGAGTCTTTTGGGTTTTCCACATAAAGTATTGTATCATCTGCAAAGAGTGAGAGTTTGACTTCTTCTTTGGCAATTTGGATGCCTTTTATTTCTTTTTGTTGTCTGATTGCTGTGACTAGGACTTCTAATACTATGTTGAATAGCAGTGGTGATAGTGGACATCCCTGCCGCGTTCCTGACCTTAAGGGGAAAGCTCTCAGTTTTTCCCCATTGAGAATGATATTTGCTGTGGATTTTTCATGGATGGTTTTTATGGTATTGAGGTATGTACCCTCTATGCCTATACTCTGAAGAGTTTTGATCAAGAAAGGATGCTGTATTTTGTCAAATGCTTTTTTGGCATCTATTGAGAGGATCATATGATTCTTGTTCTTTCTTTTGTTAATGTATTGTATCACATTGATTGATTTGCAGATGTTGAACCAACCTTGCAGCCCAGGGATAAATCCCACTTGGTCGTGGTGAATAATCCTTTTAATATACTGTTGGATCCTATTGGCTAGTATTTTGGTGAGAATTTTTGCATCCATGTTCATCAGGGATGTTGGTCTGTAATTCTCCTTTTTGATGGGGTCTTTGTCTGGTTTTGGGATCAAGGTAATGGTGGCCTCATAAAACAGGTTTGGAAATTTTCCTTCCATTTCTATTTTTTGGAACAGTTTCAGAAGAATAGGTATTAATTCTTCTTGAAATGTTTGGTAGAATTCCTCTGGGAAGCCATCTGGCCCTGGGCTTTTGTTTTTTGGGAGATTTTTGATGACTGCTTCAATTTCCTTAGTGGTTATAGGTCTGTTCAGGTTTTCTATTTCTTCCTGGTTCAGTTTTGGTAGTTGATACATCTCTAGGAATGCATCCATTTCTTCCAGGTTATCTAATTTGCTGGCATAGAGTTGCTCATAATATGTTCTTATAATTGTTTGTATTTCTTTGGTGTTGGTTGTGATCTTCCTGATTTTGTTGATTTGGGTCATTTCTCTTTTCTTTTTGATAAGTCTGGCCAGGAGTTTATCAGTCTTGTTAATTCTTTAAAAGAACCAGCTCCCAGTTTCGTTGATCTGTTCTACTGTTCTTTTGGTTTCTATTTCATTGATTTCTGCTCTGATCTTTATTATTTCTCTTCTCCTGCTGGGTTTAGGCTTTATTTGCTGTTCTTTCTCCAGCTCCTTTAGGTGTAGGGTTAGGTTGTGTACTTGAGACCTTTCTTGTTTCTTGAGAAACGCTTGTATTGCTATATACTTTCCTCTAATAAGCTGATAACATCTTCAATTGCAGACAAAAAAATCACACTTATACTTCTCCCATCCCCATACTTTAGGTTATTGGTGTCACAAACTACATCTTTTTATATTATATATCAATTAACAAATTTTTATAGTTATAGGTATTTTTACACTTTTATCTTTTAACTTCTATATCAGAATTAAAAGTGATTTATGCACCACCATTGCAGTTTTATGTATTTGTCTATATATTCATTTTTGTCAGTAAGCTGTATATTTTCCTGTGCTTTTGTACTTCTGTCTAGCATCTTCTCATTTCAACTTGAAGGATTCCCTTTAGCATTTCTTATAAGACAGGTCTAGTAGTGATGACCTCCCTCAGCTTTTCCCTATCTGGAAAAGTCTTTATCTCTCCTTCATTTTTTTTTTTTTTTCATGCAGCAGAAGGTTTACAGAAAAAATGAGGGGAAGGTACAGAGATTTCCCTTATAACCCTGCCCCCACACATGGATAGCTTCCCCATTATTAACATCCCCACCAGAGTGGCACATTTGTTACAATTGATGAAACTACATAATCACCTAAAGTCTGTAGTTTACATTACAGCTCACTCTTGGTGTTATACATTCTATGGGTTTTGACAAATGTGTAATGACATGTAACCATCATTATAATATCATATATCATATCATATCATATCATACTGCATCATGTCTTTGCCTTAAAACTCCTCTGTGCTTTGCCTACTCCTCCCTCCCTCCCACCTAACTCTTGGCAACCACTGATCATCTTTATTTCCTCTGAAGTAAAACAGCACACTGTTCAGTTCTTTTTTTGTTCTCAATAGCCCCCAGGTATCTGGTGTATGCTGGGCCCTATCCAGCACTCTTGGACAGCTGAGACAGACCCTAGTCCCTCACTCCAGTAGTCAGAATGTTTTATATATAGCCTAGTATTCTCTTTCTCTCCCCAGAAAGAAGCCAGGAATGGGAAGTTTCCTCCAGATCATGTGGCATTGCCCAGGGGAAGGGACTATGGTGAGAGGGTCTCATGAATTTTCCTACTGGATTTGATACAGCTGTTTTTGCACTCACCTGGAGGACAAGAGTCTCTTAATTGGTTTCTGCATTTCTCAAAAAGGGAATTGGTCCATGTAGTATTGTTGTATTGGTGTCTTCATGGTAAGTGTATCTGGGACTTCCTATTCCACTAACTGCTGATATCACTACCTTTATACATTCTTATCATACTTATAACTTATTCTTGTGGTAAAGCATATTGTCATCCAAAGCACTTGTGTTACCTTTGAAATGCCTTTTCTTTGCCTTTTCCCTTTCCCAAGTTGTAAGTACTGGAGTATGGGGATTATAGTCAATTATAGTGTGTATAAGAGATCCTAAAAGTTGGACATAAAGATGTAACTAATAAAAATTTGACATGGCATTTGTAGTATAATCAAAAGGTAGAAGAGAATTCACCATAAAGAAATTACCAAAATAGCTCAAAATACAGATTACAAATCAATGGAAGAAATGAATAGTGGGCTTGCAGAGCTCAGAGAAAGCATAAAAAGCAAAATTGATTATTACAAAGATGGAAACCACATTCGAAACCACAAGCATAGGATAAAATATGACTTAAAAGAACACGATGGAGAAAATTCCTCTGGGAAGATGGAGTAGACTAGCTTTTACCTATCCCTATCACTGAGTACAGCTAAAAAGCTTGGATGTTATATATAAAACAAAAACTTTAAAAATGTAAAAAGTGAAGAGAATGGCCTCATCCCAAGGCAAATCCTTACCCAAGTGATATTAGAGAAGACTGAATATGGAGCTGGGCTTTCATTCTCACTTGGCAGAAACAAGTCCCCACCCTCCTCCCTGAAGTATTGGTAGAGATGACATGGGAGCCTGGACTTCCATCCCCACTCACAGTAACAAGGACACTCTCTTTTGTGTTGATGGAAGCTAAGTGGAGAAACTAGACTTCCAACTCTCAATTATAAGGCAGCACCCCACCCCCCTCCACTTCCCTTGATGGAGCAATGTCACAGAAAAACAGATAAAACATGTTTAAATAAGATTTAGAGTCTCATAGTATAGTATTAAAATGTCTGTTTCAATTCAAAACCACTCATCATTCCGAGGACCAAGAAGTTCTAAACTGGCCGAAAAAAGGCAATCAATGCATGCAAACCTTGTGATGACAGAATGCTAGAAGTATCTAATACAAATTTTAAAGCAGTTATGATAAGAAAGCTTTAAAGAGCAATTACAAATACACTTGAAATAAATGAAAATAGAAGGTTTCAACAAAGAAATAGAATATATACAAGTATAAAGAAGAATCAAAGGGAAATTTTGAACTAAAAAATACAATAACTGAAATTAATAACAAAAATAAAAACAAAACCTAGTGAATGGGCTCAACAGAATGAATCGCACAATGGAGGGCACAAAAGAAAGAAATTATACAGCCCAAACAAAAGAGGAAAAAATATATTAAAAATAAAAATAGACTCAGGGGCCTGTAAAATTATAACAAAGATCTAACATTTGTTTCATCATAGTCCTGCATGGAGAAAATAAAGAGAGCAGGCCTGAAATGGCCCTTGAAGAATAATTGATTAAAACTTTTGAATTTAGCAAATGACACAAACTTATGAATTCAAAAGCCTACATAAACCCCCAAATTGATAAAGCCAGAAAATTCCACCCACAGAAACAGTAGAATCAAACATATGAAAACTAAGAGCAAAGAATAAAATCTTGAAAGCAGCGAGAGAGAAATGACACTTGATCTATAGAGGAAAAACTATTTGAATGACAGTGGACTTCCATCAGAACTCATCGGAGCCAGAAGTGATGCAAAATTCTTCAACTCAGAATTTTATATACAATGAAATTATTCTTCAGAAATGGAGGATAGATTCAATACCTTCTCATAGGAAGAAAAAGTAAGATAGTTTTTCACTTTTAGGGTAGCAGACCTACCCTAAAAGAAGAGGAACTTTTCTAAACAGAAAGGAAATGATACAAGAAGTTATCTTGGAAAATTAGCAAGAAAGAAAGTACATAATAAGCAAAATATGAGTAAATACAATAGACTTCCTTTTCCTATTGAGTTTTCTAAATTATGTTTGGTAGTCAAAGCAAAAAATATAACATCATCATGTGGTTCTAAATGTATGTAAAGGAAATAGTTAAGATAATTATATTAAAACCACTAGAGGGTAAAGAGAGGTCAGGTTTTTATATTTCAGTTGAACTTGTAAAATGAAAATACTAGTAGACTGTGTACGTTGTGTATGTATTATTTAATACATCAAGCAACCACCAAAAAAAGAGAAGATATAAAAAGAGATATACTCAAAACACTACAAATGTATCAAAACTGGGACGCTAAAAAAAATATTCAAACCAAAGAAAGCTAAGAAAAAAATACCAGAGGAAATAATAAATAGCGAGTATAGTAAAAATGAATAAATAAATAAATAAAATGCAGAATTGAACCCTAATATATACAGGTAGAACTGAAAAGAAATATTAACAGTAAAAATAGAAAAATTCACATAAAACAAACCTCAACAAATTTTGAAAAATTTGTATCTTATAACATGTATTCCCTAACTACAATGGAATTAAACTGGAAACCAATAATAAAAGGTAAGAGAAAATCTCAAAACACTTAGAAACTGAATGACACACATCTACATAATCCACAGATCAAAGAGAAGTCTCAAAGAAAGTTTTAAAAAGTACATTTAACTAAATGAAAATGAAAATACAGCATATCGAAATTTGTGAAACATAGCTAAAGCAGTGATGAGAAGGAAATTTATAGCATTAAATACATACATTAGAGAAGGGGAAAAGTCTCAAATCAATGATCTAAGCTTTCATCTGAAGAACCTAAAAAGGAAAAAAGGAAAAACAAAATAACTCCAAAGGAAGCAGGGGAATAATAAAGATAATACCAGAAATCAGTGAAATCGAAAACAGAAACAACAGAGAAAAATCAATGAAACAAAGAGCTGATTCTTTGAAAAGATTGATAAAATTAGCAAGCCTCTAGCAAGATTAACAAAGGAAAAAAAGAGAGGACACAAATTACCAATATCAGGAATGAAACAAAGATAACGCTACAGATCCTGCAGACATCAAAGGGATACTAAGGGAATACTACAAACAAATCTACACGTATAAATTTGACAACTTAGATAAAATGTACCAATTCCTTGGAAAATACAAGTTACCAAAACTCACCTAACATGAAATAGATAATTTGAATAGTCCTTCATCTATTATGAAAATTGAACCTATTATCTAAAAATTCCCCCAAACAGAAATCTCTAAGCCCAAGTGCTTTCACTGGGGAATTCTACCAAACTTTAAGAGGAATTAACACCAATTCTACACAGTCTCTTTGCTACAGTCAGCATGTTTGGTTCCTCATCCCGAAAATTCACTTTAAAATTCTAATACCCAATATGATGAAGTTAGGAGGTTGGACCTTTGGAAGGTAATTAAATCATGAGGGTTGAGCCCTTGAATGGAATTAGTATTTTTTTTTTAAAGATTTGTTTATTTATTTGAGAGAGAGAGAGAGAGAGAGAGAGCAAGCATTCATGCTATGGAGCAAGCAGGGAGGGGCAGAGGAAGAGGAAAAGAGAGAATCCTCAAGCAGACTCCCCAGTGAGCATGGAGCCCGATGCAGGGCTAAGGTCTTGGGACCCTGAGATCATGATCTGAGCTGAAACCAAGAGTTGGCCACTTAACCAACTGAGCCACCCAGGTTCCCTGGAATTAATGTTCTTAAAAAAGAGATCCCACGGAGCTTCCTATCCCCGTTTGCCATGTGAGATACATGGAGAAATCTGCAACCAAAGGAAGACAATTACCCAACCATCCTGGCACTCTGATCTCAGACTTCCAACCTCCAGAACTGTGAGAAATAAATTTCTGTTGCTTATAAGCTGCAGAGTCTGTAGTACTTTGTTATAGCGGCCCAGATGGACTAAGATACTCCTCCAGAAAATATGAGTATACATTCCAATTCATTTCATAAAGCTAGTATTACCCTGATACTCAGACAACAACAAAAAAAGACAACTACAGACCAATATCCCTCCTGACTATAGACATAAAAATCTTTAACAAAATATTGCCAATAGAACTTAACAACATATGAAAAAAATGTATATGGCTCCATGACCAAGCGTGGTTCACTCCAAGGATGTAAGACTGGTTCAATATTTGAAAATCACTGTGTCATCCAGTATTTTAAGAAACTAAAGAAGAAATATGACACGATCATATCAACTGGTACAGGAAAAGCATTTGACAAAATTCAACATCCATTCATGATAAAAACTCTGAAACAATAGAAATAGAGGGGAAGTTATTCAATTGGATAAAGTGCATCCACAAAAATCCTACAGCTAATATTATACTTAATAGTGAAGGACTGAATTCTTTCCCCATAACATCAGGAACTAGGCAAGAATGTCTGCTCTTACTATTCTTATTCAACAAAATATATTCAGGACTTATATATTAAAATTGACAAAATTCTGATGAAAGAAATCAAGAATCTAAATCAATTAAGAGACATACCATGTTCATAAATTATAAGACTAGTAAAGATGCACATAGTAAAGATATACATTCTCCCCAAATTTATATATAGGTTTAATGGACCTAATGTGCCCAACAGTAGAAGGCTGGCGAGCTGCTCAGACATAAACTGCAAGGGACAATATTTTGTTGAGATCATTTTAATTTTGAGTGTGAAGTTCAGCTTTGCAAGATCAAAACTTTTAAATCTAGGGTATTAAAGATGCAGTAAAAGATTATTCTATTTTATAATGGCCAAGGAGTAGGAAGGTTTTTTGGACTACTCTATAAATCACATGGCATTAATAATGAAGATGGCATGTTGGCAAGAAATCTGATCTGTAGGCTTATTTTGTTTGAGTATTTTGTTTGAGGATTAGAGGGCCTTCCATGGAGACCTGAATTCTCCTATTCACCACTGTCCCTATTACCCTCTATTGTTTGACACTTGCTTCTGCCTCAGTTACTTATATAACCTATCTGTTCTCCTGTAGATTATTAAAATTTGTAACTCTTGACTTAACCATATCATTGCAACAAAAGCAAATCAATCTCAAGTTCAAATAAATGACCTTAGAAACAAACTTTTATAGTCCATAAGTTGATTAGACAAGGATTTTTAAGATATGCCAATAAAACACACAAGAAAATGGGTATTTAGGTCCATGAGAGAGGGTTTCAGGATTTGGAGTACTAGCTACTGATGGCTTCTTCTTCCAAGGTAACTTGAAAACCAAAATACACATTTTCTTAGAAAAGCTCAGCAAGTATGCTAAGGAAGACTATTGGGTTGTAAAAGGAAATTTATGAATTTAAAAAATGTTTATTTTTTCCATGAAAAACTTTGATCAATACTGTGCCACACCAGTAGCCAGAAAACTTAAATTCATTAGGCTTGGTGATTTTTAAACTGATCATTCTTTGGCAGCTTCTTATTCTTCAACTCTCTCTCTCTCTCTCTCTTTTTAAACCTCTACACCAACATTCCTTCTATGTTTACATCAATTGCTCTGCTAGTCTGGGTGATGCACAATTGATAAAGTTTACATTGAACCAGTTAAAAGATAACTGTGATCCTTCAATTCCATTTGAGACAGCACCACATCTTCTAATAGAGACTTGGGAGGCAAAATGGCCATTTCAGTGGCATACTTACAAGGCATCTCTGAAACTGTGATATTTGCATATGGCGGATATCTTTAGTGTTAGCCTGTGAGTTTCATTTCATTTCAGATACTGCATGTAACATTGCTTTACTTGTTTAGCAGGGCAGAGTGGAATAGTGGGAAGAACAAGACCCTTGAAGTCTGATGGGTACTCATCACTATCATTTCCTGCATTGTAATCTTAGGCAATTTACATATCATCATTGGTTCTTAATTTTCTCAACTATTAAAAGGGATATACTAATGCTGTCTTCAGTGTCTTCAGCTTAATATAAAAATTAAATAGATACATCCAAAAGTGCTTAGCATATAATGATGTACAATACAATTTTTCTACCTTCAGAGTAATTCATTTTATGATTTTATCCCCGAATTAGAGAGTGGGAAGGAAGCTGGTAAGAAACTTACTGGTGTTTTCAAATGTTTAAATATAAACCTTTCACAAAGGTAAATATTTCCTAAAATATTTATGGTCTTATTGGGCATTACATTATATACCATAAATTATGGCTTAAAAATTGCTTTGTCTGTATTTCAAATCACCATTTATATTTCTAAGGGAAAAATACATTCCAGATTTTAAATAATCATCTTGGAAAAAGAAATTTTATATCATAGCCTACTCATAAATCAAGACTATTAATAGTGTTTAATTTTCTTATATCCTTTCTTAATCCTTCTTATATCCTACCTAAGATTTTAAATTTCTTTGGAATAAGATTCTATCAGTGCCTAATGAGGTGTTTTGCTCATAGTAAGTAGTCAGCAAATATTTTTCGGTTTCCTTTGATGTTTAGAAATAAGAATTAAAGGAAACCAAGAATGGCAGGCAGATTGAGTATAAAAATGACCTTAATTGGTCCCCTCTCTGTATCTACACCTCTTATAACATGACTTTGTAGCTTTTCCTCCAAGAATTAGTCTATTTCCCTACCCATGGAATCTGGGCTGACCTTGTGATTTGCTTTCACCAATATAGAATGTGCTAAAGTGACAATTGCCAGTTCTGAGTCTAGACTTTAAGATGCAATTCCTCCTTCCATACTTTCTTGGAACTCTGCCACTATCATTTAAATAAGCTAAGACTTGCCTGCTGGAGAATGAGAGGGCATGTAAGGAAAGTCCAGTTGTTTCAGCCAAGGTCATCCCACCCCAGCTTATGGCCAACTGACCTCCCAATATGTGAAAGCCCTGCCTAGAGCTGCCTACTCAACATACAGCTGATCACAGATATGTGAGTAAGTCCAGCCAAGACCAGAATAACTGCTCACCTGACCCTTAGACTCATGAACATTCTGAATGCTGGTTGTTTGAAGCCACAAGTTTGGGGTTGGTTTGTAGCACAACAATAACTAATGAGTGCATCAACTAGATTAGATTCTGAGCAAGGAATAGGAACTACTTCAGGAAGTACTGTGGTATGTTTTCAGTGGCGATCGTGAAAGAAATGAATTCAACATTTCAGAAAGAAAGAAAAGAAAAAAAATCAGTAGATGACTCAATTTTAGAAAAGGGAACTATAAGAAAAACTTCAGGCATTAGTTTGGAAAAAAATAAAAGGAAGAAACACAGATACATACATGTACACACACATACACACCTATATACATACATATTTTTGTCCAAATACCTACAGAGAACCTGCTGACATCTAAAAGTACCAATTACTTATTGGAAGTTAGAAGGCCCAGACAGATATATGCCATGTAATCTAAAGCTCAGACATTCAAACAAAATGCTGCCTGCTTTATTGGCAGTAACTATCCAAGAGACTATTCTGGAGGAAAGCATCTTTTTAAAAGTAAGACGACTGCCCTAGAGAAGCAATAGGGAGCCCAGGAAATGTGGGAAGTCAAATGCAAACTTAAAAGTAAACAGACCCCTCCAAAAAAAAATTTAAAGAGCTTTCTGCAAACAACAGGAAAGCCCATAATATGCATTCTTTAAATACATTAGAGGGAGCAAGCCAGCCAAAAACAGTGAGATGGACACAGGGCAAAAGGTCCATCGAAAAAATAAGGAGATAGCAGAAACACTCAATTAATTCTTGGCTTCAATCATTCCTAAGGAAGGCTTTAGGGAGTTTCCTACTCTGAAACTGTCTTTTGACAAAGCCAGGTCAGGGGCAAGAGAAAAGATGATGCTAAAAGCACAAGGTGCTAAAATGAATTGGCAAACTGAAGGTGTATCTTTTGTATGTTGGCATCCTGGCAGCCAACCAAATATTTTGAAGAAAGTGGAGGGGCAAAGATCTCTCCCCCCACCAAAATGTGCAACTGTAACGGAGGACTCTTCTCAAAAAGGCATTTGATTTTCTATCTGGACAGTTGGCAGAAACTATATACAAGAGTGGGATCATGTGATATTTATGCAAAATACAACAGAATTATCTATTGAGACTTTTGTTCAGGCTGCTGTATAAGCTGATATAAGTGATAATGTGTCTTTGAGATTTCACAAGAAAAAAACAGAAAGCCAAATTTTCTGCTCTGAATTCTAAGCTTTTTGCCCCCAAGGAGTTATTAACAGCTTTTGCAAGTCAGAAATAAAAATGAAAGTTGAACTCAAACCATGATCCCGACCCAAATTTCTCTTTGGGGAGAGTCTAGGCATATTTGGTGTGAGTTAAACTGAATGGCTCCTACGAGGAAGAAAAAGAAAGCTGAAGGTAAAAGAAAGGGGGAAAATGTGGTCTGCCTGAGGTTAGTGAAAACCCCCCCTAGACTGAGAGAAGCAAGAGGGCTTGGATGGTTTCCATAATCGGCGGACAGGACCTGGAGTAAGAAGAGAGGGAAATGGCTGCAAGGTACCGATGTAGGTTAGCTGTTGAACCAAGAGGTGTTGAGAACAGTAGTGAAAATTTTAGTGATTAGATCTGGGGTTGGCAAACAGGACTGTTGGGGCAGACAATGCTGAGTCCTCACATAGTGTCATGCCTGAGTGATGGCAAGGGCAGGCTTGGCAGAAACATCAACTAATGGGAGCAGGGATAGTACTAATGGTAACTGCCATGGACTAAGAGCTTGGCTCATACCTCTGTTTTTGGTTGTCCAATAATCATTAAGATCGAACGCCTCAACTCTCTTGAGTGGGATTCAAAATTTAGTCTGTGACATTTACTGGATCTGAGTATTCTCAGAAAATGCTTAACCTACTCCTACAGCTTATCAAAGTGAAATCAGGGGGTAATATCTTTTTAAAAATAGAAATCATCACTGATTAATCCATTTGAATTATTTGGAAAAATAGCCTTAGAAAAATCAGCAGATTTAATTTATGTAGCTGTTTAAAAGACCTTTGCCAAAATTCTATAACAAGAGCTATGTAAAATTTTTCCTCTCTATTTTGAATTATGAAACATTTCATATGTCCTAACAGAACATGAAATAACAGACAGTGAAATACTGACCACCCAGATTTCATAGATGTTAACATTCTATTGAATTTGCTTCGTATCCTATTTTTTTTTTAAATAAAATATTATACATGGAGCTGAAGTCCCAACTCCATCTTTTCCTCTCTCATTCCCTAGAGGGAATCCCTATTTTGAAGTTGCATATAATACTGTTTTATTTTTGATCATGTATAAATGCCTCTATAAAAAAACACAGTATTATTTTGTGTTATAATTGTTTTACCTAACTGGTATCATTATAATAGATTTTTATATAGCATTCATTTATAATTTTTAATTTCTTCCATACCTGTGGATCTTCTATTGAATGTGGTGCAGTATCCTTGGCTCCTACCTGGGAGATGCCAGGAGCAACCCCCTCCACCCTAAGTTGTAACAGCTAAAAATGTCTCCAGACTTTGCCAAATGTCCTCTGGGGGACAAAACTGCCCCTGATTGAAAACCACAGATCTAGCTCATTGCACTCTGTCCACTGCATTGCCAGCTCTACTGTGCATTTTCCAGAATCTTGGAAGTGACTGTCTTCTTTGGGTCAGACTAACATTTTATTCTTTTAATTTAAAAGTGAGGCCAATATTGAAATCATTCAAGAAAGTCAAGGACTAGTCAAAGTGGTTTTCCTATTGTCCTTTTATTGTGTACTCAAAACAACATTATACATTACACCATTCAGATTTTATTACATGGAGGTTTTTTTACTTTCTTTTTTTTTTCCTTTTAAAATTTTTATTTTATTTTATTTTAAAGATTTTATTTATTTATTTGACAGAGACACAGCGAGAGAGGGAACACAGGCAGGGGGAGCGGGAGAGGGAGAAGCGGGCCTCCCGCTGAGCAGGGAGCCCGATGCGGGGCTCGATCCCAGGACCTGGAATCATGACCTGAGCCGAAGGCAGACGCTTAACGACTGAGCCACCCAGGCGCCCCTTAAAATTTTTATTTTAATTCCAGAATAGCTAACATACACTGTTATATTAGTTTCAGGTATACAATATAGTGATTCAGGAATTCCATACATCATCCTGTGCTCATCGCAGGTGCCCTCCTTAATCCCCATCACCTGTTTAACCCATCCCCCCACCTACCTCCTCTCTGGTAACCATTGGTTTTGTTCTCTACAGTTAAGAGTCTGTTTCTTGATCTCTCTCTCTCTCTCTCTTTTTCTTTGCTTGTTTGTTTTGTTTCTTAAGTTCCACATATGAGTGAAATCATATGGTATTTTTCTTTCTCTGACTGACTTATTTTGCTTAGCATTATACTCTCTAGCTCCACCCATGTTGTTACAAATGGCAAGATTTCATTCTTTTATATGGTGGAATAATATTCCATTATATATAATATTCATATATTCATATGTATATTCATACAGACCCCCCCCCCGACGCATCTTCTTTATCCATTCATCTATCAGTGGATACTTAGGCTGTTTCTATAATTTGGCTATTGTAAATAATGCTGCTACAAACATAGGGATGCATGTATCCCTTTGAATTACTGTTTTTGTATTTTTTGGATAAATGCCTAGTAGTGCAATTACTGGATCATAGGGTAGTTCCATTTTTAACTTTTTGAGGAAACTCCATACTGTTTTCCACAGTGGCTGCACCAGTTTGCATGAGGGTTCCTTTCTCTCCATCCTCATCAACACTTGTTTCTTGTGTTTTTGATTTTAGCCATTCTGACAGGTTTGAGGTGATATCTCATTGTGGTTTTGATTTACATTTCCCTGATGACGAGTGATATTGAGCATCTTTTCATGTGTCTGTTGACCATCTGAATGTCTTCTTTGGAGAAATGTCTGTTCATGTCTTCTACCCATTTTTAAATTGGATTGTTTTCTGGCTGTTAAATTGTATCAGTTTTTTATACATTTTGGATACTAACTCCTTATTGGATATGTCATTTGCAAATATCTTCTCCAGTTCAGTAGGTTGCCTTTTAATTTTGTTGATTGTTTCCTTCACTGGGCAGAAGCTTTTTATTTTGATGTAGTCCCAATAGTTATTTTTGTTTTTATTTCCCTTGCCTCAGGAGACATATCTAGAAAAATGTTGCTATGACCTATTACATGGATTTTAATGTGTAGCTTAAGTGATGATTATTTTTCACAAGTCTACGTATCAAAACGTGCTCTGTTTTGAAGACGGTAACAAAGTAACCCGAAAGCTAGATTTCTGCCATATATGAAGGAGGTGATCTGCATAGTATATACTATCTTCTCTCATAAAAGTAATTTGCCATGATGTTTCAATTTCACATCTCCATTACTTCATTTGAGGTGATTTTAATAGATAGATTCCATGGCTTTTGATGGCATCATTATGACAGGTTGGCAAAATTGTTGGACAAAGATTTCCTCTAATTTTGCTACCCCTGAATGTTTTCCACTCAGGGAAGTGTTTTCTTTTAATATGAAAACATGTTTCCAGACCTTTACCACTTTTTGTTGTTTCTCCAGAAATACTATTTTTAAGTTGGAACTTAGCTCTTAATCATTCACATGCTACATTATCTATCATTAATTCTCTTCACTTTCCTCTTTCTCTGTATTCTTTGTGAACTAGAAACTTTATTTGTATTTATCAGCTGATTTTCTGTTATGTTCTTTCTATTTTTTTACTCCTGACATGTTTGGGCAATGTTAATGATGTTCTAATGTTTCATTTCTTTTCAATATTTTAAGTAATTTTTTTAATTATATAAGTAGTATATTAGTCTATTTTTAGTTTATATATATTTAGGGATTTTTCAGATGTCTTTCTCTTCTGATTTCTAATTTGATTCCATTGTGTTTAGTGAACTATTTTGTATAACTGGAATCAGTTTAAATTTATTGACACAAAATATGGTTTATATAGGTAAATATTTATGTGTACTTTAAAAGGATGATTATTCTGCTATTTTTGGGTGGAATTTACTATGAATTTCAAGAAGTGACTTGGTTGATAGTATTGCTATAGATTCAGCATCTTTCTAAATTTTTATCTACTTGTTCTTTCAATTATGGAGAAAGGAATATTGAAATCTTTGACTATAATTGTAGATGTACCTGTTTCTCTTGAAGTCCTATCACTTTTGGCTTATATATTTTGAAGCTCTGTTATTAGGTCAATAAACTTCAATAATTATTATGTCTTCTTGATGAATTGTGCCCTTTATCATTATAAAATTGCCTTCTTTATCACTGGTAATATTTTTTTTGTTTTGTTTTGAAATCTGCTTTGTCTGAAATTAACATAGCTACTCCACCTTTGATTTAATTAATATTAACATGATATATATGTGTATATATATTATTCCATCATTTTACTTTTATCTATTTTTGTCTTTATTTTAAAGTACATTTATTGTAGGTGAAATACAACTGGATCTTGCTATTTTTGTCTAACCTGGAAACTTCTGCCTTTTAACTGAGGTATTTAAACCATTTACATTTAATGTGACTATTAACATGTTTATAGTTAACTATCTTGCCTTGTTATTTGTCCCATTTTTTCTTTCTTCAAGTATTCTTCATTTTCTGCCTTTTGAAAATCTTTTCATATTTTGTTACCATTTTTTCATATCTACTTTGTAGCTTATTAGCTATAACTCTTTGTCATTTTATGATTATAATATACATCTTTAATTTATTACAGTATCCTTTAAGTGATGTGGTACCACTTCTCATGTTGTATAAAAGACTTATATTAGTAAATTCCATTTCTCCCTTCCTGACCTTCCTGTATTATTGTCATATATCTACTTTTACATGTTGTTACATACTAGATATTATGAATCCTCACTCAATTTTTGTTTAAATGGCCAATTATCTTATAAAGAGATTGAAATAACAGGAAAAAAAAAAGTATAGATTTACCCACGCATTAACAGTTCCAGTGCTCTTATTTCCTTTGTGTAGACCCTAATTTCTGGTATCATTTTCCTTCTGCCTAAAGGACTTCCTTTATTTTTAATTTTTTATTATTATTATTTTTTTTTTTTTGTAGCATGAATCTTCTGGTCATCAAGTCTGAAAAAACATCTTTATCTGACCATTTTTGAAAGATTTTCTTGCTAAATATGGAATTCTAGGTGACATTGGGTGGGTTTTTTTTCATTACTTAATAAATGTTGCTGCACTATCATCTAATTTCAATGTTTCTGAAAAGAAACCTCATATCATTCTTGTCTTTGTTCCCTGATATTTAACTTAAAAAAATTTCCTCTTGTTGCTTTTAAGATTTTTCTCTTTACCACTAGCTTTGAACAATGTGATATGTAGTGCCTCAATATAGTTTATGTTTTGGATTTGTAGATCTTAGATCCATGAATTTATCATTTTTATCATATTTGGAAAACCTTGGCCATTATTTATTCAAATATTTTTTCTGACACTAAACCTCTCTTCTCCAAGGACAACAATACCATATATGTTAAACTGTGAAGTTTTCCCACAGCTCACAGATGTACCATTCTCTCTCTCTTTCTCTCTCCTTTCTCTTTTTCTTTCCCTCTGTGATACTTTTTTGATAGTTTTTATTGTATGTCTCTAAGTTCATTGATCTTTTCTGGTATATTTTTAAAAATCACAAATTGTAGTTTTCATCTCTAAAATTTGCTTCTCTTTGGGTATTTTAAAAATATTTTCATGTTTCTACTTAAAACTGAATATATGGAATACAGTTACAATTACTGTTTTAATTTCTTCGTTAATTCTAACGTCTGTGTTGGATTTGAGTAATTGATACTCTTCTTCACCATGGGTTATATTTTCTTGCTTCTTTGAATGTCTGGTAATATTTTATTAAATGCCAGATCTTGTGAATTTTACCATTTGAGGTGTGGGATATTTTTGTATTCTCATAAATATTCCTGAATTTTGTTCTGGAGTGTGGTTAAGTTCCTTGAAACAGTTTTATCCCTTTGAGTCTTGCCTTTAAGATTTGTCAGGCGGAAGGGGTGGTCAAAGTAGTGGTCAGTCCGGGGCTGATTATTCCCAACTATTGAGGCAAGATGCTCATGTGTACTCTACCCAATGCCCCATGAATCTTGAGGTTTTCCACTCTGGTTGGTGAGAAAAGGCATTATTTCAGTCCTATATGAATGCTGGGCACAGTTACTATCAATTTTTTTTGTGGGAGTTTTCTCAAGTGCTTGTACTTACCAGTGCTCAGCTGAGGACTAGAGGGGGACTATCTTCAGATGTTTAGAGCTGTCTTTGTGTAGCTCTCTCCTCTCCAGTACTCTGTCCTGCAAACTCTAACCACAAAGTCTCCCTAGACTCTTGGCTCTATCTCCTGAGTGCACTCCACCTGCCTTCTTCTGTTGTGTCCTGGAAACTTTCCAAGTCAGAGATGTGAGACAAAGATAGTGCTCATCTCACTTGTTCCCTATTTCTCAAGGATTAGTATCATTCGTTGCCTGATATTCAGTATCTTGGAACGATTGTTTCATATATTTTGGTCATTTTTTTGGTTGTTTTAGGCTGCAATGTAAATCCATTTGCTGAAATTCCATCTTGGACAGAACTAGAGGTGCTATCAATTCATTTTTAATTTCATTATAAAACATTCATAGTATACACAGTAACATTAAAAAGATCTCCTTAATCATTCTCACCTTCTCATTCCAATTACTCTTCCCATGGTATCATCTGTCAGGAATTCAGAATGTGTCCTTCTACTTCCATTTCTATGTGTTTATACACATATACAGATTTTTAAAAATTAAGTTTTCAATCTGGATGCATCTTTTCAGTGTCACTTTGTTTTTGAAAAGTCTGTGGATATTCTTATGTTTATGTCTTCCATCTGAACATTATACAAAGCTTTTCAGTTCCATAATAAAGCAAGGTAAATATTTTATAGTATATTTTATTTATAGAAAACTATGAAGAGAAGTGACATGTTTATAATATTCAGTAATGATATGCAAAAATCTGAATTTAAAATGGAGATATCATCACTTTTATTTATTTAGATCTTTCTCTAAAGCCTTAAACCCTCTCTCTAATTATCTATATACATATCTATATCTATAGATATCATTTATTCATGTATATCTATATAAAGATTAGACATATATATCTCTATATATTTATACGATCTATAGATAGATACAACAAATGTGCAGGGTCTATCCTTCTATATTTGTAGAGATAGACATCTCTACCAGTATCTCTAGACATCTCTAGATAGAGAGATACATAACATACATATATACATAGATTCTGAACATTTATTGCTTGGTTATTCCTAATTACTTTATTATTTGTGGCTAATTGCAAGTAAGATCCTTTGGTCCCACAAAATTCTACATCCAGGAAGCAGCCTGAGAAAGTTAATCGGTCTCAAAGGTAGAGCTTTGTTAATCTCTCCACATGTGGCCAAAGATGATAATGTAAAAAGAAGGACATCACTGAGGGCCCTCAAAAGTCAAGAACATGGAAACTATTTCAGGGAATGGAATCAAGTGCTAATAAAAGAGCATTTTCTGCCTTCAGAATACAGTATCCTTGTAATAACCTAGAAGGACTTCAGAATTGCTTTGGACCAGGGCCTACAGAATCTCTCCCCCTCTTTTCTAAATGTTTATTTGGATAACCTGATCCTTTTGGCAGTTTCATATTAGGAGCCATGAAGGATAGATAATTGCCATTTTGGTTCATGGATTTCCATATCAAGAGGAGATACATATAGAATTTTATCTCAAGGTAGTGATTGGATAGGTCTTGGGAAGGAGGCAAATATAATGTAGTAATTGGAGAGGACTTGGGATGGGGACAAGTATAATTTGCTGATAGAAAGAAAAGTCAACCATATATTTGTGAGTCAAAGGGTTGATTGTGACAGTTGTTAGAGAAATTTTTAACAAATATCAGTTTTCTCATTTTGAGCACAGAGTAGGATTGTTCTAAACCAACTTGCTCTGAGACCTTAGGCTCTACGACTTGCTTTAGCAAATGCAATGTGAGTGAAAGTAATGCATGTCACTTCTGGGTACAAATTTTAAGAGTCAATGTTTAGTTTTCCATGCTCCCTTTTCCTGGTTTTATGGTCAAGGAAGCCAAAGGAGAAAAGGAAGTTCTATCAGCCCGAGCCACACAAGGCATAAAGATAAGCAGAACTTTCAAGCTGACCTGTGATAGACAAGTAGTATGAACAAGAACTACACTTATTAGTTGGTAGCCACTGATATTTGATCATTGTTTTTTACCTCACATAAGCTAGCTTATAAAAATGATAAATAGGTTTTTCTTGTATCTTAATGCTTGTCATTAACAATTTTCAAGAAATATCCTTATCCTTATCTTATCTTGTGTCTTCAGAGGTCTCTTTTTTATGCATGGTTCAAATTCCCCATGTCTTAGAGTTCTTGTTTTTTTCTTATTCTTTAACTGAATAAAGGTCTATAGATCTGGGCTTTGCCCATAGACATTATTTATGGATTGCCCCAGTACCCTCCATTTTCTACAACCAGGTAAGTAGAATCAATTTGTCATGAGATCAAGAAATGTGGCCACTGTTTGTATTAAACAGGCATCTTCTTAGTATGTGTGTCTTTACTTCTGAGGTGGGAGTTTATTTATACTTCCCAATTTTCTCACTATCATGCTAAAACACTTATGCTTTCTAAACTCTGAAGCCCATGTGTGGTTCTTTTATTGACCCCAAACAAACAAACAGCCCACTATACATGAAATATTGCTCCCAGATATTTTGCTCTCATGCCTACCTACATGATTTGTAGGGCAGCTGCCTAGTATATATATTAAAACAACACACACCTTGTAGATTGGAAAGACTGACTAAAATAACAAAGGTCTGTAATGTACATGACACAGTGCCCTCTACCACCTACATATCAGTGACAATCCTTCTCCCTCCCCAGTCTTGACAACACTTCACTGGTTCAATTTATTATTTTTTCAAGGTCTATTACATTCAAAATTTCTACAGTTCTGTTTATTTTTCCTGTTTACTATTGGTAAAGTTATTTTACTAAACTTTCTTGGAGTCTTTTCCTTTTTGTTGCAAGAGTAACCTGTATTATTCTGGGAGTAAAATCATTAAAGAGTTAAATGCTATATAGTTCAGTCATTTTCAATCAATCCTCTTGTTGCCTAACTGAATATGATAACTCTCAGGATATTATTCTAGAAAAATGCCCGCATATATGAATGCACCAGATTTTTACACCAAGATTCTGGGGTCCAGGATGAATAGAGCAGGTAGCTGCCTCCATTGAGAATTGAGCCTTAACAAGATTTATTCCTGTCTGGGTTCGTTACACATTGTACAAGGACGTCCAAGGAAATGTCAAATGAGATCTTTTCGTTTTCATTGGGATAAAATTAGACTGGGTCTGATGAGCCAGAAGAGTGCGATTGAGGGCCGTGGGCACAAGTTTCATAATGTGGCTGTGCCCACAGACTGATCGGCAGAGTATTTCTCCTGGGATTCTGAAACCCGCTGCCAAATTTACCACTCAGTTCCTGTGCTGTGTTCCATGTGACTTTCTGCTTATCCTGGCTTTGCTTCCAGTTCTTTTGCGCTCAGCTGGTTATCTTGGCGCCCCTGCCCCCAACTTCCCCAATAATCTGATTCTCTGGCTCCCACTCATAGCCCCTCTATTGGAATACAACCTTAATTTGACACTATCCTGAACTTGGTCACTGGTTTCCTCCCCGAGAGAAAGGCCTTTTTCCCAGGCAACTGCAGCCAGAATCTTAACCCAGCTAACTCCAGTTGGCTAGATATTATTAATTGCCAGAGACTCACTCTCTTCCTTTCTCTCTCCCTCCCTTGCCTTCAATAGTTATTATACTCATTCACTTTCCTATTCAAATTAACTCTTTGAAGCCTGGTAACCCCTTAGGAGGGAAGAGTTTTACCATTTGACCTACTATTTTTTAAAGTTTACTTTGAGTTTGGATAACATCATTTGCATAAGACTTTTCTTGGTAAAGCCTTGAAAAATATGATAGTTCTTTTATCGTTCACTTCTAGCCATTCTCATCCACTTCACACACTTACCCAGGCCAGCTTTGACACTGTCATCATTAAGTTACTACCATTCACATTTTAGCTCAGGGTTTCTCAACCTTGGCACTAATGACATTTTGGGCTGGATAATTCTTTGTTGTAAGGGACTACCCTGTGCACTATAGAATATTTAGCAGCATTCTTGCCTTCTACCAACTACATATCAGTGACAATCCTTCTCCCTCCCCAGTCTTGACAATTAAAAATGTCTCCAGACATTGCCAAGTGTCCCAGAAGAGGTGGGTTCAGGGCAGACTTACTTCCAGTTAAAAAGTACCATAGCTGATGAACTCTATTTGATATACCTAGAGAAAATGTTTTAGATGGCCAAGGATCGACTGCAAGAGACTTATCCAAGCCTTAATGGGCTTTTTTTTTTTTTTTTTTTTCATTTTCTGAGGACCATATATGAAGCTTTTGACTGCCAGGTTAGATACAGGATTTCTCTACATATGCCTACAAATGGACAGGTGGAGATTTAGATGCTTTTACACACATCTGCAAGGATCAACCCCATAAGTTAACATCTATTCTTCAGCAATTGTTGACATAACAGTTTATCCCCTCCTGTTTCTCCAAGTGCTCTCTGCCACATTTCAAATTAGAGAGTTGCATTTGACTATAAGAAAGCGGTTGCAGTCATGAAGTAAATTCTACCATGTTTTCTTTATAATAAGAAATAGATACTTGTCTATTTTTAAAGCAACTTTTCAGACAAATTGATTGTGAGCACATGTCAAAATTTTATTTCAAACTTGCCTGCAAGGGAGAAGACTTAAATTTCTCTTTGGGTGGATTTTATAGGAAACTAAAAGTGAACAGAAAATATTGTTAGCTAGGTATAACAAAGAAATATCTAGTTAAAAGTCATTTGGCTTGCTAAGGGAATGATGATTAGTTGGTGAGGAAAATGTAACTTCCCAGAAAAAACTTAAAATTATCAAAATCAGAAATGCTAAATATTTTCCAGAAGAGTCTCCTAATAATATTGTAAAACAAAGTTCTTCTTTTAACACCATTTTCTAAGGTTTGGAAGAATGTTTTTTCTTCACACTTACCAACTTTTAAGAAATGAGTATATATGGGGGTAAGAAAGAGGTGGGAAGGAAATATTAACACATAGGATTGTGTCCTTTTGCTGGAAGTATACTTCTAGAAGATATAATTCCTAAACTTCCTTACTTATCCATAGATCTACCTCTTTGCCTGCTAGAGCATCTTCTTTAGACCTCCACTATGTGATTTTCCACTCACTTTTTTAAACATCTCCACCTACAGAATTTAATTTTGCTTCAGGATTTCTCCTTCCCCTTTATCAAAATGCTCTTTAAGCCTGAGTATTTGACAAGAAGGCTCCAGGTCTACATCAGGAGATTCCATTTGGGGCTCTGATGCACATAGTGCAGTTCCTCATGAGGCATTCCCACTGGTATGGAAGTACATAACCCACTGAGTCTACTCAGTGTGGACCTTTCTTTCTTAGAAACACACAAATATACACACACATGTGCACATGCTCCTAGAAGAACAAACGTCAGGTCTTAGATACTATACCATTTTTTCCTCACTGCTCTAATATCAACAATGTAAGTACAGTCTGCATTACAATGCCTTTTCATTTCCACCTCCTTTCATTCAAATTTTACTCTCTCAGACCTACTAGAAATAAGAATTAGACCATATTACTGAGTGATATCCTCCTCTTATAACTACCCAAAGACAGCTAACGCTTGGGTATTATCACTCCCATGACTTAGTTGAGTTCTTAGGCAAGGCAATGATTGTGATATAGGGTTGAACATTAAGGCCCAATGTTATGTGTTGCCTCAACATCTGGGAGAAACCAGACAACCTTAAATAGCCTAGCTGGAAGTTCTCCTCCCCAATCTGCTCCCATAGCTGAGGTCCTCTCGCCAAGAAAGGGTCTATGTAACTAATAAACGGCTGTTTATCTCATCTGTTCAGTGTCAGCTGTTGTGTGTTCAGCCATTCCCATAACCCTAGGGTGGGAATCCATCCCTCACCCAAAGGGTGAATAGGAGGCCATCAAACAATGGTGACTCTTATCTTTGCATTAATGATGGTGGGAGGTGAGGGCTTTTATTCTAGGAGCGTTTTACAACTTCAGTGTAGTATACACAGTGAAATGTACAAACATTAAGTCTATGGTTCAGTGAATTTGTATATGAGCTCTCTGGTATTCAAGCTTATTTTTCAAACACTTCTAAATTAATCATTTTATTATGGTTACTTTTTTATAGTAAATGCTTAATTATATTTATCCCTATATTTATCTATCTCCTAGTTCTATAGTGATTCTTTAATTCTATTTTTTTTCTTTTTCTTTAAGTAAGCTCTATGCCCAACATAGGACTTAAACTCATAACCCTGAGATCAAGAGTCTCATGCTCTACCGACTGAGTCAGCCAGGTGCCCCACCATTTCTTTCTTTTAAGTTCTATTGCCTTCTTCCTGAAGCACACTCTTTAGTAGTTCTTTCATTGATGGCCTATATATCCAAAGCTTTCTTATTATGCTTCCTGAAGAAGGCTTTATTTTGTTTATATTTTTGAATGACATTGTAGCAAGTTATAGAATTTTAGGCTTTAATTTAGGCTTTTAGTATTTAAAAGACATTCCATTGAATGCTGGCTGGCCTCTATTGCTGTTGTTGATAAATCTCTTGTCAATCTAAATGGGGTTACTTTGGGGGCACCTGGGTGGCTCAGGCCTTAAGCGTCTGCCTTCGGCTCAGGTCATGATCCCACGGTCCTGGGATCGAGCCCCGCATCGGGCTCCCTGCTCGGCGGGAAGCCTGCTTCTCTCTCTCCCACTCCCCCTGCTTGTGTTCCTTCTCTGGCTGTGTCTCTCTGTCAAATAAATAAATAAAAAATCTAAAAAAAATAAAAATAAAAAAAATAAATGGGGTTACTTTGTAGGTAATGGTTCTTTTTTTGGATAATATTAAATTGTTTCTCTTTTTCTTTTGTTTTATGTTCTATACTACAAAATGCAAGTGCATAAATCATGAATGTATGTATGCTTTTATTTAGGAATTTATTTGTTTATTGAGCTATAGCACATTCAGTCAGTTGTACATTTCGACTGGAAAGCTCAGTGAAATTTTAAGTCTGTATATATCCTTTTGTAACCACTACCCCAGTTAAGATACAAAACATTTCCCTCACCTTAAGAAGTTCATTCCCGCAGCTTTCTTGTCAATATCATCCAGAGGTCACCAGTAATCTGATTTCTAGCATCATAGCTTTAGTGTTGCTTGGTTTTAAACTTCACACAGGTAGAATCATACAGTGTGCACACTCATAATATACTATTGTTAACTTTTGAAAAATTATTCTTCGTTCTTTTTTTAGTTTTGCGATTCACATATTTACAATTACAGAATGTAGGTGAGAAATAATTTAAAAGTGTACAGTAAGATATCCATTAATTTAGAACAGGTGTTGACAAATTTTGTCTGTAAAGGATAAATAATATTTTAGGCTTTGTGGGCACATTGTCTCTGTTTCAAATTCTCTCTCTTTCTTTTTTACAACCATTTAAAAAATGTAAATACCACCCTTAGCTCGAGAGCTGCGTGCTATAGGCTCTGCCTATATTTTTGCCAATCCCTGCTTTGAAGTGCTATTTATTTATCTTTTTTCACAAAGGATTATCATCTGCTTTCTCTTTCTCTAATCTGATTAAAATTTGTTCCATTATCATCCCAAATACAAGTTTATGAAGAGTAAATAAAATGTACACTCCTGCTTCCCAAAGTTAACTCATCGAAAATTTTAGAAGCTAATCCAGCAGGAAAAAGGTCCCTAACTTCTAAAAAATAAAAGTCTTTTCTAATAAGATTTGTGAAATAGCATGTGGTCAGAAAACAGAAAAGAATAGATTCAAATTCCCATCAATCATTGAAATCGATTTAAAAGGAATTAGGGTGTTTAATACATTCATTTTGCCAAGTAGTCCCTCCCCTTCTTATTTTATCAGTCTTTTGGAATGATCCTCTATATTGCCTTGGCCTCTGATTGAAAAAATCTTTACAATGCCTTCCAGTAGTCATACTGGCAGGGAACCTTGTCCAAAACTTGAGTAAGGAGCGTATTTCAAGTAGAGTTCTGTCTGCGAAAAGCACTGGTCAGCACAGGTACCCAGGTAATGCTTTCCCACCACAGCTAGGAATGCCTAAACTGGGGAGTAACTTGCCCTATCAGTGCATACCATCTATCTTGCTCTACTGGGTGTTTGATCTTATCTCTCAGAGATTAGGGCCAGGCAATGTGCTCATTGTGACCTTATGTAACAACTTTTAGTAACCCAGGAAAATATAAAGTTTCCTAATAAAAGATGATTCAGTCTTCCTCAGCCAGGCCAAGGGGTTTTATTATTTTGGAATAATCTCTATCTTTGGAAAACCCTAAATCATATTTAGGAGACTCATTTATGTTCAGAGTAAGCATTGCTGGAACCCTTGGCAATAAGCTAATAGAACTGAAGCACAGTAATAATCCAGTTTTTCAGGGCACTTTTTTCTTCTCTTCTCTCTCTCTCTCTCTCTTTTTTTTTTCCAGCTCTGTTTCATAATTAAAAGATCCTTGGGTTTGATTGCCAGTGGGAGGTTGTGCCAGCCACTCTTTTAGCGAGGCCTGATTTTCCAGAAACGCACATGTCTTGTTTCGCATGCACTGGTTCAGGAATCAGATAATCATGTGCTGAAGAGTGATGCCTGTCATTTAAACTACAAGTACAAGATCCAGCTTGCCAAAGGACCATTAAAGTGAATATATGAGAGAGCAAGAATGTTGGGAATTCTATGGAGAGTCCTGATCAACAGTGAAATTTTAATGAACTGAACTCAAGTTATAGTTTGATAGTATCACATCTGGAAACTGCTTATAAACTTTAAGATCTACCAAATAGCCGGAACCCCCTGAACTTGAACTGAGCTCGACTCGAACACAAGCACTTCTCTCCCGGCTGGAACTTATCTTTTAGTCGTGATTATGCTTTTGAAACATAAAGACTTCTGTATTTTACTGTACTGTATGACGTTAGATATTTTTTCATCTCTGCTATTTATTGGTCCACAGGGAGAGAGAGAGGATGTTAGATATGAAACAAGGATAACACATCTTTAAGCTTCTTTTTGAACACCATCTTGCAACATGGCTGATTACATAAATTTGAAACAAATACCATCCTAGAGCATTTTGTAGAGCAGATCCTGTTTGTACATTTAGAAACAAATATGTAAAAATATGTGCCTATGCAAGCTACATGGTTTCTTTTCACTCTGTGCATGTTTTGTCCTTTTCATAATGTGTATGTTTTGTTTTACAAATAAAACATATGAAGATGCTATCCAACAATTGAAGTAAAAAGCGTATCTTTTTCCCTTTTGAGATGACTAGGTGTCCAGGTGGGAAAATAGTGAAATGTTAGTCGTGGCTTTCAAAGGATCTACTGTAGGTTCTAAAGGCATCAAGTTTGATAATCCATATTGAAAGAGTCACAAAATCATAATTTAATTACCCTAAAGACATTATAGCTTCTCAGCCTTAGGAAAATTAAACACTTTTCTATCTGCATCCTCTCCTTTCATGTGCAAAACACATCTGATAAAAGAAAAAAGAAAAAAAAATGAACTAACTAAAAAATAAAATACTTAAGGCGAAGAAATGGGAAGGGTGGGGGAGAAAATCCAAAAACGATCTCTTCCACGGACTAACGTACGCAGGGTCATCTATGTTTAACTTAAAGACCAAAACTTCCACATCTTGAGTATACCCCCTTAAAGAGCATGTTCTCTCTAATACTGGATTTTCTCTCTAACGTACAACAGGAAAAGCGAAAAAGACTCTGCACAGGCCCAGTGCATCATTTAATTAGTCCTGCTTGTAACAAATTTCCTGGTTCTGTGCTATTCCTAGAGCCTGTGCTGAAAAGAAAGTACAACAGAGATACCACAATCACTGAGTATACATACATGTTTTCTGTTTCTCTATCCAAACTTCACTCTAGCAGCTTTGCTTCGAGAAAGAAAAGTCTGCTACGCTAGAGAGTAAGATTAGGCAGCCCCACACTGAAGTAACATCTTCACGTAAGTGTTTCTGGGACCTGCAAAATACTTTAATGCAAATATGAAACAACTATAACCAAATACACCCCATTAAAATAAAACTGAATTGCACTATATATCCTTATGATTAATCACCTTCATGATGGTAGCTATTCTGTTTCAGGTTTTTCTGAGAGATCCTTCATGTATATTTTTTCATTTAATCCTCACGCAACTCCAGAAGGTGAGTATTATGATTTCCACTTTGTAAATGTGAGCAGAAGCTCAGGAAGGTCAAGTGACTTGTCCAAAGCCCCACAGCTGGTCATTGGCAGAGCTCCCGCTACTGTTGGAATTCTATAAGCAAGAAATTAAATCTCACAAGGTTGCCTGAGCGGCCTCTACTAACATGATTAGTTAGCAGAAGAACTGAAAATAGCATCCTGGCTCTTTGAGGTTCTGCCCAGGGTCCCTTCTAATATTTCACACCTTTTCTATCTACCTTTCTACTGCAGCCTACAAAATACGCAGTTCCTTCAGTGAACTGGATGCAAAAGGTAAAATTTCTGAAGTCCGAAGTCTCAACTCATCAATCTTTCAGTAACCCAGAAATTATTAGTTATGAACTATAATGTAGTTGCTTCCTAAATTTCATCAAACATATGCTTCACTTGAATAATCTTTTATCCAGTGGCTAATCTATAGGAGTCTGTACATTTTTTTTCTAATTTAATGAATAACATTGATTTTTAAATGGAAAAAGTATTTTTTTTTCTTCCTCCATTTGGACAATGACATCCTGTAGTTAAACATAAGCAAAGAAACTATTTGTACTGCTGCAACCTCTATACAATATGTAGCCTAATTAAATCCACACAGTCAAATGGCTCAAAGCTGAGCTCCCTCCACCATGTCCAAACCCACCTCCGGAACACAGACACATACCATAGCCAGAGTACATCAACCGGGAAAAGAAAAGACATGCTTCCCATCCTCCAAACAGGAAGACTAAACCCCCTGCCCTTTGGAAAGCCTACCAGACATCCACTCTAAAGAAATCACAGGCTTTCCATGGCAAACTCATACTCTGAGGGCTGATTTGCTTGATTTTCAGTTTTAGTCATACTTCATTTTATTTATTTATTTATTTATTTATTTATTTATTTATGTTCGTTTTAGTCATACTTTAGTATTCTGTTGCTAAATATTAATGTCATATTAAAGATGATCACTTTTATATATACCCACTGCTGGTGAAATTGTGGGAAACATGGCTGTGTATTTTAACGTCTGTTCTTCTGACACAGATTCCCGATTCCCAACAAGCCTGAGAGGACATGTCGGTTTTTGAAAAGTACAGTGTAGCAAACTTCAGACAACCGACCCAGGAATTCAGGGTTTGGGATTTAGTTTCTCTCAAAGGTTCCACTTCAAGTAATTCGTTCCAAAATTAGCAATGCTAAGCACTCCCATGCAGCAGACCCCAAATTAAGAACAGACCAAGTCTTCGCCCAAGAGTGGAGAAAGAATAGGACTAATAATTAGGGCAGATGGAAGAGCAGTATTTTGTGAGAAAAGCCAGGACACCAATTACCTCTGTCACCAGAAGCAACCATTGAGGGCCCGTTATTGGGATGCACTGGGCTTATTTTAAGCACTAATCAGAGGAGAGGGTTACTGACCCATCTCTCTTCCTCTTCCTCTTCTTGACTGAGCTGGGATTTTTTTTTTTTTTTTACACCTGCACTTTCTAGGGTTTTCACTGAAACTTTGGAATGTCTCTGAAAACTTTGAGGGGTTTGGTGACAAAATGCAAGCTAATCACCAAAACTGCAAAAAAAAAAAAAAAAAAGAACACCACGAATCATACTTTTTCTTGTATTATTTAACCACTGTGTTTTTATATTTAATTAATTCTCTCCTGAAAAATAAACTTTGGAGTGATTTATCCCATTTGTGCCAAATTTGTACCATCCCTGGAAGGCACTTAGATCTTCACCTTTATTGGTGACTTAGTCGAGATTTCCTTACAGTGGTGACTACGCTGAATGAAGTTATACTTCCCTGTTTGTTCTAATTATATTGACATGCTTGTAGAAAGCCTTCATAAGCCACGTGGTTTTATATCTTTCACTTCATTATCACCATTTTCCAGGTGAAAAAACTTAAGGTCAGAGAAGCACAGATTTGCCAAAAACTGTATAACTAAGAAGTAGTAAAACTTAAAAGCAGATTTTATCTGATTTTAAGTCCATTGCTCTTTCTGTGTACATGGCTTTAGGATACAGTGTGAAAATTGATTATATTAATTCCATCATGCTTGTAAAAATTCAAAATTCAAACTTGTTCTTATTTACTCAGTCCTTAATCTGAGGTCAGGGCTTAGTCTCCTACATAAAGAAGCGATTAGCCTGAGAGTAAATTTCTAAACAGAAACTTAATCAATTTGCTGTACTTCCTTATTATTGACATTGCCTGACTTCTTAACCCTATTGCTCTGCCAGGATGTAATCAATCACAAACGGAATATTCTTAAGTTACCCTAGCAAAAGTTGGGAAGACAAGATACATGCGGGAGTGAATTAAATGTTAACTGGGTCAGATCCACTTCCTAAAGTGAGTGAACAGGGAAGACTTTAGTATCATCAAAATAGAACATGGACAACTGTGTTATCTGCGTTTGAGAAAACCTCAGAAACATGATTCAAAAAATAAATTGAATATATTTAGTAAATGAGAGACATATATTATCTAGTATAGTCAGAGACCTCTATTAAGCACTATAGAAACAAAATTAACAATAAAATATGGCCTGGAAATCAAAAAGCTAGTGATAAAGTTGATGAAGTGTGTGTGTGTGTGCATGTGTGTGTGTGTGTGTGTAAAATATAAGGAATATATAAATCATGTACCCACATAAAATTATAAGCAGTAATTTCAGGTATTATAAAAGTACAGTAATATATCACATAAGATTTCTGACAGAATTTAAATAATCTGTACAATCTACTTGGTTTATCTCATTTTAGTTTACTTAATTAAATTATCATCTATAATTAGTAATGTCCCATTTATTCTTCTTGCTGTCCAATCCATATGGCCAGCTGTCTACTGGACTGATCTATTTTGCCACCACATAGGAAACTCAGACTCAATGGGTACAAAACTGAGCTGGTAGACTTACCCCACAAAGCTACCCCTTCCTGTCTTCTGTTTCCTTTATCACAGAATGACACCACAATCTATTTAATTGCTCAAGGTATTGCCCTAGTTATTAGCTTCATGTATTGAAGATTCTAACACCTGAATGATATTTTTATTTTCCATCCAAGCTCCTGACATCAGAATCAACTAAATGCCCTCCTATTTCCATGGTCATATTCCAGACATTGTCATCACCTGAAATTGCTCCACCCTGAAAATCATGATTCCAACAAGCAGCTGCCCCATCCTTGTATCTTTTTACTGCAAAATTTTATCTCTTGATGCCTCCAACTCATCAACCCAAACGTTTCCCTTCTATCTATCTGCCCCCTCCTCTCTTCACTTCCCATATTATTGAGCTCACTTCACATGAAATGTCAGTAAAATCACTCATATATTCTTTACTCTCTTGTCCTTTATTTTTGTTGTACTCCTTGGGGAAAACTTAGTGCTGGTTGAACCAAGCTGTTAGATACCCCTACATCTCCACCCTAAGACTGAGTGTTGCTAGAAAAAAAAATCATATAAAATGCCAGATAGATATCATTCATAAATTCATGGCCACCAGCCTGAATTTAATACTCAACATAAGTAGGCGAGGTTGCAACTTTCCTTTGATATGGTCTTGTTTCCATTCTCATAACTTTTCACTTTCCTCAAACCTCCCTTATACTCTTCAGTCGTCCAGATCGTAGCTCCCCTAAAACAGCCCATTAGTCCTTCTGCCTTGTTCTCTGAAGTTGCCCAGTTTCTGTTCTTTTGTAGATTTGATTCTTTATTTTTTTCCAGGTTGAATAGGTTATTTTATTAAGAAATCATCAACTTCTGTTTAATCAGTGGACTCCCATATGGAAAGTTATAACTATGAGTAGGTATGTTTCAAGTGATGTGTCGAATTGATTGAAACAGAGTTAGAAGACAGTGAAGACTCTAGTATGCTAAGACTGGAGATTTGGTGGTTCTTGTAACATAGTAGTGAAACATCTGGTTCAATTATCACTTAGTTTTTGCTCACTGACACTAGAACCTTAGAAAACTTGAAAAATGTTTTCAGAAAATTGGAATTGATTTATTTTTGTGCCATTTAACAAATTCCTTTAATCTGCTGTCTTCACTAAATGTGTTCACATCTATTAACTATGTATATCTTGAATTCTGTGTATTAAAAAAATACCTAAATGATAATATACTTTGGTAGGTTAAATAATGGAACACAAAAATATCCTGGCCCTAATCCCTAGAATTTGTGAATGTTGCCTTATATGACAAAAGGGACTTTGCAAGTGTGATCATGTTAAGAATCTTGAGGTGGGAGATGGTCTGGAATATCCACCTGGAATATCCAGGTGAACCCTAAATGTAATCCCAAGTGTCTTTATAAGAGGAAAGCAGGGGAGCAGTTGACTACAGACAAAGGCAGAGTGGCAATGGAAGAAGAGGGAGATAAGGTAATGTAATGGCATTGAGTGGGTCATGAACCGAGGAATACAGGTGGCTTCCAGAGCTCGAAAAGGCAAGGAAATGGATTCCACCCTAGAGATCCCAGAAGGAACCAATGCTACCAACACCTTGATTTTCATCACATAAGACTCATTTTCAGCTTCTGACCTCCAGAAGTGTAAGAAAATAAATTTGTGTTGTTTTAAGCCACTAAATTTGTAGTAAATTGTTACAGCAGCCACAAGAAATGAATACATGTATTGCCTTTGTCTTCTGTACTTGCTTTTTCACTCATGAATATACTTTAAAAATATCTCCATGTTGAATATATATGTATATATATATATACACACACACACATATATATAATTTATTCATTTTTAACTGTCACCTAATGCTGTAAAATATAAATAAATTGCAATCTATTTGTTTCCCTAATGAGAGAGAGTTTGGTTTCAAGTTTTTACTATTACCATATTTCCAGGAACATTCTTGTATATGTCCTCAGATACTTGAAGAAATGGAAATGGTTATATTTAGAAATAGAAATGCTAGGTTGTCTTAGTTTTCCAAAGCACCGCACACGTAGTGGCTCAAAACAACACAGGGTTCTAGAGGTGAGAAGTCTGAAATGAAAAGGACTAAAATCAAGGTGTTGGTAGGGCTGCATTCCTTTTGGAGGCAAGCTTCCAGGGAAGACCATTTTCCTACCTTTTCCAGCTTTATTTTTTTTTTTAAGATTTATTTATTTATTTTAGAGAGAGAGAACAAGCAGGGAGAGGGGCAGAGGGAGGAGAGAGAATCTCAAGCAGACTCCATGCTGAGTGTGGATCCTAACATGGGATTCAATCCCAGGACCCTGAGATCATGAGCTGAGCTGAAATTAAGAACCCATCACTTAACTGACTGAGCCACCCAGGCGCCCGTCTTCCAGCTTAAAAAAAAAAAAAAATGGGTGTGTGGGAGGGTAATAGTTAACACACAATGTCACATTAGTTTCAGGTCTACAACATAGTGATTCAACTTCTCTATACGTTATGCTATGCTCACCACCAGTGTAGCTACCATCTGTCACCATACAATGCTATTACAGTACCATTGACTATATTCTCCATGACTTACTCATTCTGTAACTGGAAGCCTATTATCTCCCACTCCCTTTGACCCATTCTGCCCATCCTCCACCCATCCCCTCTCCCTCTGGCAACCATCAGTTTGTCCTCTGTTATTTATAGGTCTGATTCTGTTTTTTGTTTGTTTATTCATCTGTTTGGGGCCTTTTTTTGGTTTTTCTTGTTGTTGTTGTTGTTTTAGATTCCACATATGAATGAAATCATATGATATTTGTTCTTCTCAGTCTGACTTATTTCACTTAGCCTAATACCCTCTGGGACCATTTCCAGCTTTTGGAGGCAGCCCACATTTCTTGGCTTGTAACCCCCCTGCCATCTTTAAGGCTAGCAAGTGAGTCAGTCTGACCTCTGTGTCCATCAGCACATCTCCTGACTCTTCTGCCTCCCTCTTTCAACCTCAAAAGTCCTTGGGATTACATTGGGTCCACCTGGATAATCCAGGATACTCTCCCCATATCAAGATTCCTAATCACATCTGCAGTGTCTCTTTTGCCATGTAATGTAACATATTTACAGATTTTAGGGATTAGGATGTGGACGTCTTTGGGGTATCATTATTAAGACTCCCTTATAGGTCATAAACATATGTAGATGTTCAACTTTATTAGCTATTGCTAACTCTTTACAAATAAGTATTCTCATATGAAAAATAGATGAGTTTCACTCTTTGCAAACACTTTGTGTTAACAAAATTTATAATTTTGCCCAGCTGACATGTACATGAATTATTATTTTTATTTGCATTTTTTTCTGACTACTAGTGAGGTTTGTCATCTTTTCATATTTTGATTACACATACCAATTTAACTTTCTTTTATTTCCTCTCATATTCTCTGCTTTACCCTTTTGGTTTAAGTAGTCTGTCCTTTTGATATCGATTTTAGGATCTCTTAAAACTATAATTTATAAATGAATCCTTTGTCAGTTATAACACTTGAAAATATTTCTTCCCCATTGCAGCTGATATTTTCACTTTTATTGTGCATTTAATCTTATTGCTTTTCCTAAGGCATTCATTCATAATTTTTTTCTCTTGAGGCTTTGTTTTATTTTGTTTAATAAATGTCCAAGATATTTTTCTACATATTATTCTAATATGTCTACAGTTTTGCCTTTCAAATTTTGGTGCTTTACCTACCTAAAATATTTTTATGTGATATGAACTAGAAATAGCATGTTTATTTTTCTTCAACATAGACGTTTTACATACAGAATGCTTTCCCTCTTGGTCATATAGCAAGCCCTCATATTTTTACTGATGTATTTTGTTCATGTACATTTATTGTGATAATTGAGATCTAGCATGTAATTTTAAGTATAAAATTCGATGATTTTTAAATATGCATCTTCTGAGTTGTAGTTACTCATAGATTTGGGACATTTCCAGAATCCCAAAAGACTCCCTCTTGCCTTCTCTAAATCTATACTTCCCTTTAGTGCTAACCAGTAATGTGATTTCTATAATCATCAATTAGTTTAACCTGCTCTTGTTTCATATAAATAGAATCATACAGCATACACTCTTATGTATCTGGCTCCTTTTGTTCAACATAATGCATGTCAGATTTATCCATGTTGTGGCATGTACTAATAGTTTTCCTTTAATTCTGTGTAGTATTTCGTTATATGACTATATCACAATTTTTCTGCCCTCTTTTTTTAAAAATTTTTTTAAGTAATCTCTCCTCCCAACGTGGGGCTTGAACTCACAACCCCAAGATCAAGAATTGCATACTCTACCAACTGAGCCCACCAGGCACCCCTATCGGTTCTCTTTTTGTTGAGAATTTTGGCTCTTTCCAGTTTGGGGCCATTTTGAATCAAACTTCTATGAACAATCAACTTCATATATTTAGTGGACTTTTTATTTATTTATTTATTTATTTATTTATTTATTTATTTATTTATTTTAATTTTTTTATTGTTATGTTAATCCCCATACATTACATCATTAGTTTTAGATATAGTGTTCCATGATTCATTGTTTGTGCATAACACCCAGTGCTCCATGCAGAACGTGCCCTCCTCCATCACCAGGCTAACCCATACTCCCACCCCCCTCCCCTCTAGAACCCTCAGTTTGTTTTTCAGAGTCCATCGTCTCTCATGGTTCTTCTCCCCCTCCGATTTCCCCCCTTCATTCTTCCCCTCCTGCTACATTCTTCTTCTTCTTTTTTTCTTTCTTAACATCTATTGCATTATTTGTTTCAGAGGTACAGATCTGAGATTCAACAGTCTTGCACATTTCACAGCGCTTACCAGAACACATACCCTCCCCAGTGTCCATCACCCCAGTCACCCCATCCCTCCCACCCCACCCCCCACTCCAAAACCCTCAATTTGTTTCCTGAGATTAAGAATTCCTCATATCAGTGAGGTCATATGATACATGTCTTTCTCTGTTTGACTTATTTCGCTCAGCATAATACCCTCCAGTTCCATCCACGTCGTTGCAAATGGCAAGATCTCATTCCTTTTGATGGCTGCATAATATTCCATTGTATATATATACCACCTCTTCTTTATCCATTCATCTGTCGGTGGGCATCTTGGCTCTTTCCACAGTTTGGCTATTGTGGACATTGCTGCTATAAACATCGGGGTGCACGTACCCTTTCGGGTCCCTACTTTTGTATCTTTGGGGTGAATACACAGGAGTGCAATTGCTGGATCATATGGTAGCTCTATTTTCAACTTTTTGAGGAACCTCCATACTGTTTTCCAGAGTGGCTGCACCAGCTTGCATTCCCACCAACAGTGTAGGAGGGTTCCCCTTTCTCCGCATCCCCGCCAACATCTGTCATTTCCTGACTTGTTAATTTTAGCCATTCTGACTGGTGTGAGGTGGTATCTCATTGAGGTTTTGATTTGGATTTCCCTGATGCCGAGCGATATTGAACACTTTTTCATGTGTCTGTTGGCCGTTTGGATGTCTTCTTTGGAAAAATGTCTGTTCATGTCTTCTGCCCATTTCTTGATTGGATTCTTTGTTCTTTTGGTGTTGAGTTTGATGAGTTCTTTATAGATTTTGGATACTAGCCCTTTATCTGATATGTCATTTGCAAATATCTTCTCCCATTCTGTCAGTTGTCTTTTGGTTTTGTTGACTGTTTCCTTTGCTTTGCAAAAGCTTTTTATCTTGATGAAGTCCCAATAGTTCATTTTTGCCCTTGCTTCCCTTGCCTTTGGTGATGTTTCTAGGAAGAAGTTGCTGCAGCTGAGGTCGAAGAGGTTGCTGCCTGTGTTCTCCTTTAGGATTTTGATGGACTCCTGTCTCACATTGAGGTCTTTCAACCATTTGGAGTCTATTTTTGTGTGTGGTGTAAGGAAGTGGTCCAGTTTCATTCTTCTGCATGTGGCTGTCCAATTTTCCCAACACCATTTGTTGAAGAGACTATCTTTTTTCCATTGGACATTCTTTCCTGCTTTGTCAAAGATTAGTTGACCATAGAGTTGAGGGTCCATTTCTGGGCTCTCTATTCTGTTCCATTGATCTATGTGTCTGTTTTTGTGCCAGTACCATACTGTCTTGATGATGACAGCTTTGTAGTAGAGCTGGAAGTCTGGAATTGTGATGCTGCCAGCTTTGCTTTTCTTTTTCAACATTCCTCTGGCTATGCGGGGTCTTATTTAGTGGACTTTTTAAAATTTCTTCTTTCTGTTGGGAATGTATGTAAGAGTGGAGTTGCTGAGTCATTTAGAAAATATATTATTACATTCAGTAGGAACTTCCAACTTTCCAGAATATTTGTATCATTTTACATTAGCAACAGTGATATAGGAGAGTTCCAGTTAATTCACATCTTCCCAATACTATGACATCTTAACTATTCTGGCTTTACATAATGATGTAAAGTACATTTTTTAATCCTTCTTAGCCATTTGGATACCTCTTTTGTGAAGTGCCTGTTCAAGTCCTTTTCCTTTTAAAAATTTAGTTTTTTTTGCTTTTCTTATGGATTTATGGAAGTTATATAGTCTGGAGACAAGTCCTTTACTAATACCTCTTCCAGTCTGGATTCCCTTTCACTTTCTCATTGGAATCTTTCAATGACAGATGTTTTAAATATTTATAAAATTTAATTTATCATTTTTAAAAATAATTAGTGTTTTTTGTGTGGCATTTCAAAATATTGGTTACCCGAGTTTATGAAAATATTTTCTGATGCTTTCTTGTAGAAATTTTTGCTTGTACATTTATGTCTATGGCATCTTGAAATGACTTTTGTGAAGAGTTGTGAAGAAGAAATTAAGATTTTTTTTCCCCATATGGGTTCCTATACTTCTACATCATTTGTTGAAAAGACCAATCTTTCTTTAATAAATTCCATTACTTCCTTTCTCATATATCAAGTGGCCATTTAATTGTGGGCCTATTTCTGGACTCTCTGTTCTGTTCCATTGAAATATTTGTCCATTTTATGACACTACTATTTGTCATGCTAATTTAGTAAATCTTTGTAGTAAATCTTGAAATACTGTAGTGTAAGATCAAAAACTTCACTTTTTTATGCCAAGGTTGTTTTGGCCATTATTCTAAGTTCTCTTCATCTTCACATAAATTTTAGAATCAACTCATCAATTTACATACACACACTTACTGGCATCCTGATTTGATTGTATTAAAGCTATAATTCAATCGGAGGAGCATTGACATCTTAATAATATTGAATCTACCAATCCATGAACATGGCATATTATTCTATTTATTGACGTCTTTTATTATTTTTTCCAATTATGATTTGTTGTCTTCATTGTAGAAGTTTTTATTTTTAAATTTTTAAATTTAAGTAGGTTGCTAAACTTATTCCTAGTATATAAACTTTTTTAATGCTGTTATGGTCTTATTTAAAATTTTTGCCACTATTTTTGTTACTAGTATATAGAAATAGATTTTTTGTAATTTAATTTTTAAAATGACATTGTACCTAACAACATTGCTAAATTCATTTATTCTAATAGTTTATAGATTGTTTTGTATTTTTGTTAAAATATAGCTTTATGTCTTTCTTTCCAATTTTTATGCCCTTTTTTATGCCATATTATAATGACTAAAACCTTTATTACAACACTGAATAAAAGTAGTAAAAAGCGGAAATCTTTGTGTTCTTCCTAATCTTAGGGTGAAAACATTCAATATTTTACTATTAAGTATAGGGCTAGCTGTGATTTTTCAAATAGAAGCCCCTTTTTATTTATTTTATTTTATTTTTTAATTTTTTATTGTTATGTTAATCACCATACATTACATCATTAGTTTTTGATGTAGTGTTCCATGATTCACTGCCTGTGCACAACACCCAGTGCTCCATGCACAACATGCCCTCTTTAATACCCATCACCAGGCTTACCCATTCTTCCACCCCCCTCCCCTCTAGAACCCTAAGTTTGTTTTTCAGAGTCCATCGTCTCTCATGGTTCGTCTCCCCCTCCGATTTCCCCCCCTTCATTCTTCCCCTCCTGCTATCTTCTTCTTTTTGTTTTTTCTTAACATATATTGCATTATTTGTTTCAGGGGTACAGATCTGTGATTCAACAGTCTTGCACAATTCACAACGCTCACCATAGCACATACCCTCCCCAGTGTCTACCACTCAGCCGGCCCATCCCTCCCACCCCACCCCCCACTCCAGCAACCTCAGGATTGTTTCCTGAGATTAAGAACTCCACATATCAGTGAGGTCATATGATACATGTCTTTCTCTGATTGACTTATTTTGCTCAGCATAACACCCTCCAGTTCCACCCACATCATTGCAAATGGCAAGATCTCATTCCTTTTGATGGCTGCATAATATTTCATTGTATATATATACCACCTCTTCTTTATCCATTCATCTGTCGATGGACATCTTGGCTCTTTCCATAGTTTGGCTATTGTGGACATTCCTGCTATAAACATCGGGGTGCATGTACCCCTTCAGATCCCTACATTTGTATCTTTGGGGTGAATACCCAGTAGTGCAATTGCTGGATTGTATGGTAGCTCTATTTTCAACTTTTTGAGGAACCTCCATACTGTTTTCCAGAGTGGTTGCACCAGCTTGCATTCCCACCAACAGTGTAGGAGGGTTCCCCTTTCTCTGCATCCCCGCCAACATCTGTCATTTCCTGACTTGTTAATTTTAGCCATTCTGACTGGTGTGAGGTGGTATCTCATTGAGGTTTTGATTTGGATTTCCCTGATGCCGAGCGATGTTGAGCACTTTTTCATGTGTCTGTTGGCCTTTTGGATGTCTTCTTTGGAAAAATGTCTGTTCATGTCTTCTGCCCATTTCTTGATTGGATTCTTTATTCTTTGGGTGTTGAGTTTGAGAGTTTTTTATAGATTTTGGGTACTAGCCCTTTATCTGATATGTCATTTGCAAATATCTTCTCCCATTGTGTTGGTTGTCTTTTGGTTTTGTTGACTGTTTCTTTTGCTGTGCAAAAGCTTTTTATCTTGATGAAGTCCCAATAGTTCATTTTTGCCCTTGCTTCCCTTGCCTTTGGCGAAGTTTCTAGGAAGAAGTTGCTGCGGCTGAGGTCGAAGAGGTTGCTGCCTGTGTTCTCCTTTAGGATTTTGAGGGACTCCTGTCTCACATTTAAGTTTTTCAGCCATTTGGAGTCTATTGTGTGTGGTGTAAGGAAATGGTCCAGTTTCATTCTTTTGCATATACCTGTCCAATTTTCCCAACACCATTTGTTGAAGAGACTGTCTTTTTTCCATTGGACATTCTTTCCTGCTTTGTCAAAGATTAGTTGACCATAGAGTTGAGGGTCCATTTCTGGGCTCTCTATTCTGTTCCATGGATCTATGTGTCTGTTTTGGTGCCAGTACCATACTGTCTTGATGATGACAGCTTTGTAATAGAGCTTGAAGTCCGGAATTGGGATGCCGCCAGCTTTGCTTTTCTTTTTCAACATTCCTCTGGCTATTTGGGGTCTTTTCTGGTTCCATACAAATTTTAGGATTATTTGTTCCATTTCTTTGAAAAAAGTGGATGGTATTTTGATGGGGATTGCATTGAATGTGTAGATTGCTCTAGGTAGCATTGACATCTTCACAATATTTGTTCTTCCAATCCATGAGCATGGAACGTTTTTCCATTTCTTTGTGTCTTCCTCAATTTCTTTCATGAGTATTTTATAGTTTTCTGAGTACAGATCCTTTGCCTTTCTGGTTAGATTTATTCCTAGGTATCTTATGGTTTTGGGTGCAATTGTAAATGGGATCGACTCCTTAATTTCTCTTTCTTTTGTCTTGTTGTTGGTGTATAGGAATGCCACTGACTTCTGTGCATTGATTTTATATCCTGCCACTTTACTGAATTCCTGTATGAGTTCTAGCAGTTTTGGGGTGGAGTCTTTTGGGTTTTCCACATAAAGTATCATACCATCTGCAAAGAGTGAGAGTTTGACTTCTTCTTTGCCGATTTGGATGCCTTTTATTTCTTCTTGTTGTCTGATTGCTGTAGCTAGGACTTCTAGTACTATGTTGAATAGCAGTGGTGATAGTGGACATCCCTGCTGCGTTCCTGACCTTAGGGGGAAAGCTCTCAGTTTTTTCCCACTGAGAATGATATTCACTGTAGGTTTTTCATAGATGGCTTTTATGATACTGAGGTATGTACCCTCTATGCCTATACTCTGAAGAGTTTTGATCAAGAAAGGATGCTGTACTTTGTCAAATGCTTTTTCTGCATCTATTGAGAGGATCCTATGATTCTTGTTCTTTCTTTTGTTAATGTATTGTATCACATTGATTGATTTGCGGATGTTGAACCAACCTTGCAGCCCAGGGATAAATCCCACTTGGTCGTGGTGAATAATCCTTTTAATGTACTGTTGGATCCTATTGGCTAGTATTTTGGTGAGAATTTTTGCATCCATGTTCATCAAGGATATTGGTCTGTATTTCTCCTTTTGATGGGGTCTTTGTCTGGTTCTGGGATCAAGATAATGCTGGCCTTAAAACGAGTTTGTAAGTTTTCCTTCCATTTCTATTTTTTGGAACAGTTTCAGAAGTATAGGTATTAATTTTTCTTGAAATGTTTGGTAGAATTCCCCTGGGAAGCCATCTGGCCCTGGGCTTTTTTGTTTTGGGAGATTTTTGATGACTGCTTCAATTTCCTTAGTGGTTATAGGTCTGTTCAGGTTTTCTATTTCTTCCTGGTTCACTTTTGGTAGTTGATACATCTCTAGGAATGCATCCATTTTTTCCAGGTTATCTAATTTGCTGGCATAGAGTTGCTCATAATATGTTCTTATAATTGTTTGTATTTCTTTGGTGTTGGTTGTGATCTCTCCTCTTTCATTCATGATTTTGTTGATTTGGGTCATTTCTCTTTTCTTTTTGATAAGTCTGGCCAGGGGCTTATCAATCTTGTTAATTCTTTCAAAGAACCAGCTCCTAGTTTTGTTGATCTGTTCTACTGTTCTTTTGGTTTCTATTTCATTGATTTCTGCTCTGCTCTTTATTATTTCTCTTCTCCTGCTGGGTTTAGGCTTTATTTGCTGTTCTTTCTCCAGCTCCTTTAGGTGTCGGGTTAGGTTGTGTACTTGAGACCTTTCTTGTTTCTTGAGAAAGGCTTGTATTGCTTTCCTCCTAGGACTGCCTTTGCTGCATCCCAAAGATTTTGAACAGTTGTGTTTTCATTTTCATTGGTTTCCATGAATTTTTTTAATTCTTCTTTAATTTCCTGGTTGACCTATTCATTCTTTAGTAGGATGCTCTTTAGCGTCCATGTATTTGAGTTCTTTCTGACTTTCCTCTTGTGATTGAGTTCTAGTTTCAAAGCACTGTGGTCTGAAAATAGGAAGGGAATGATCCCAATCTTTTGGTACCGGTTGAGACCTGATTTATGACCTAGGATGTGATCGATTCTGGAGAATGTTCCATGGGCACTAGAGAAGAATGTGTATTCCGTTGCTTTGGGATGGAATGTTCTGAATATGTCTGTGACATCCATTTGGTCCATGTGTCATTTAAAGTCTTAATTTCCTTGTTGATCTTTTGCTTAGATGATCTGTCCATTTCAGTGAGGGCGGTGTTAAAGTCCCCCACTATTATTGTATTGTTTTCAATGTGTTTGTTTGCTTTTGTTATTAATTGGCTTATATAAGTGGCTGCTCCTATGTTAGGGGCATAGATATTTACAATGGTTAGATCTTCTTGTTGGATAGACCCTTTTAGTAGGATATAGTGTCCTTCCTCATCTCTTATTACAATCTTTGGTTTAAAATCTAATTTGTCTGATATAAGGATTGCCACCCCAGCTTTCTTTTGGTGTCCATTAGCATGGTAAATCGTTTTCCACCCCCTCTCTTTCAATCTGGGGGTGTCTTTGGGTCTAAAATGAGTCTCTTGCAGACAGCATATCGATGGGTCTTGTTTTTTAATCCAATCTGATAGCCTGTGTCTTTTGATTGGGGCATTTAGCCCATTTACATTCAGGGTAACTATTGAAAGATAGGAATTTAGTGCCATTGTATTGCCTGTAAGGTGACTGTTACTGTATATTGTCTGTGTTCCTTTCTGGTCTATGTTGCTTTTAGGCTCTCTCTTTGCTTAGAGGACCCCTTTCAAGATTTCTTGTAGGGCTGGTTTCGTGTTTGCAAATTCCTTTAGTTTTTGTTTGTCCTGGAAGTGTTTTATCTCTCCTTCTATTTTCAATGACAGCCTAGCTGGATATAGTATTCTTGGCTGCATATTTTTCTCATTTAGTGCTCTGAATATATCATGCCAGTCCTTTCTGGCCTTCCAGGTCTCTGTGGATAGGTCTGTTGCCAATGTAATGTTTCTACCATTGTAGTTTACAGATCTCTTCTCCCGAGCTGCTTTCAGGATTTTCTCTTTGTCTCTGAGACTCATAAGTTTTACTATTAGATGTCGGGGTGTTGACCTATTTTTATTGATTTTGAGCGGGGTTCTCTGTGCCTTCTGGATTTTGATGCCTGTTTCCTTCCCCAAATTAGGGAAGTTCTCTGCTATAATTTGCTCCACTCTACCTTCTACCCCTCTCTCTCTTTCTTCTTCTTCTGGGATCCCAATTATTCTAATGTTGTTTCATCTTATGGTATCGCTTATCTCTCGAATTCTGCCCTCTGATCCAGTAGTTGTTTATCTCTCTTTTTCTCAGCTTCTTTATTTTCCATCATTTGGTCTTCTATATCACTGATTCTCTCTTCTGCCTCATTTATCCTAGCAGTTAGCACCCCCATTTTTGATTGCACCTCATTAATAGCCTTTTTGATTTTGACTTGGTTAGATTTTAGTTCTTTTATATCTCCAGAAAGGGTTTCTCTAATAACTTCCAAGCTTTTTTCAAGCCCAGCTAGTGTCTTTAAAGTGATGATTCTGAACTCTAGATCTGCCATCGTACTAATGTCCGTATGAGTAGGTCCCTGGCAGTCGGTACTACCTCTTGTTCTTCTTCTTGAGGTGATTTTTTCCCATCTTGTCATTTTGTCCAGAGCAGAAGGTATTAATGAGAGAACAAAATGCTAACAGGGTAACAACGTCCCCAGAAAATATACTCTAAACAAATCAGAAAAGACCTGAAGCCAGGGGGAAAGAAAGGGAAAGAAAGAAAAAAGAAAAAGAAAAAAAAAAAAGAAAGAGGAAAAGATAAAAACAAACAAAAACAGAACAAAACAAAAAAACCAGAGTATGATCAAATATGATCAGGCTGGTGCATAGATCAGTGCCACACACTGGATTTTGGGTGTATTTTGGTCTGTTAGAAGAAAGTGCCTCCCAAAATTTTAAAGAAAGAAAAACTTATATATGTACAAATATAAGGGTTGATATGATGAAGGGATGGAATATGACTGTAAAGATGCAAATTATAAAAAATTTTATAAAAGGAAGTGATAAGAAGTTGTTTGAAAAAAGAAAGAAGAGGATTTAAGAAAAAAAAAAAAAAAGAGGAGAGAATGTGATCAGGCAGGAGAGTAGAACAAAACCATACACTAGAGATTTAGGGTATATTTTGATCTGTTAGAAGAAACTATCTCAAAATTTTAAAGAGAGAACAACTTATATATATATGCCAAAAATAAGGGTAACTACTATGAAGGGATAGAATATGACTCTAAAAATGAAAAATAAAAATGTTTTTTAAAAAAGGGTTTGATAAGATGTTGGTTGAGAAAGGGAAAAAGAAAAATTCAAAAAAAAAAAAAAAAGACCGTTAAAAAAATTAACTTTGAAAGACTTAAGAATCATGGTAAAAAAGCCATGAATTCTATGTGCAGTATTCCCCTAGCGCTGGAGTTCTGCCGTTCTCATTGATCGGTAAACTTGGTCTTGGCTGGCTGTTCTCGCTGATCTTCTGGGGGAGGGGCCTGTTGCCGTGGTTCCCAAATGTCTTTGCCGGAGGCAGAATTGCCCTGCCCTTGCCCGGTCCGGGCTAAGTAATCTGCTCAGGTTTGCTCTCCGGAGCGTTTGTTTCCTGCAAGCTTTCCGTACAGCTTTGGAGGCCGAGAGTGAAAATGGCAGCCTCCCAATCTCAACCCCAGAGGAGCCGAGAACTCGGGGCCCCGCTCCTCAGTGAGCCCCCGAGAAAAGCAGTCAGTCACTCCCGTCTCCCCAGTCTCCGGCCGAACTCCGTGCTCACCCGGCCTGTGACCAAGCATTTCTGTCTGTTGCACCCGACCCCGTGTGGAGTCTCCAAACCCAGCAGATCCCTGCGGTGTGCTCCCGCACCGCTCCTCCCGGGGGAAGAAGGAGAGTCTCCCCGGATCTGCCACTTGTTGGGTCCCTGCTGGAGGAGCAGTGGCCTGACTGTGCTGCAGATCACAGTTTATGAAAACCCCGAGCTGAGAGCACACGCCTGGGCTCTGTCTCTGCAGCCGGCTTCCCCGCTCCGATACCTGGGAGCTCTGCCGCACTCAGGCACCCCCGGTCTTTCTGTGACCCCGAGGGTCCTGAGACCACACTGTCCCCCAAGGGTTCCCCCCCTCCCCCCCCCCCGCTTAGCCACTGGAGCGACGTCCCTCAGTGGAGCTGACTTCTAGAAGTTCCGATTTTGTGCTCCGGGGCTCTATCACTTGCCAGAAGCAGCCGACGGAGGCCCCTCCCCCGCCGTCTATCCTCCCGAATATCGCCTCGGATTCACTTCTCCACACGTCCTACCTTCCAGAAAGTGGTGGCTTTTCTGTTCAGAGAGTTGTTGCTATTCTTTTCTTTGATCTCCTGTTGAGTTCATAGGTGTTCAGAATGGTTTGATCCCTATCCAGCTGAATTCCTGGGACCAGACGAAATCCAGGTCTCCTATTCCTCCACCATCTTGCTCCGCGCCCCCCCATAGAAGCCCTTTATCAGATTAAAAAACAAGTCACTCCTATTCTAAATTGTTGATCAGTTTGTTATGAAGAGGTAATAAATTTTATCATTTTCCTGCATCTATAAAAATGAGCATTTCTAGATATAAAATTTTTTCTCCTTTATTAGTTTAATGTGATAAATTACACGATTGATTTTTAAAAGTTAAATGAACCTTTCATATCTGGGATAAATCCTACTTGATCATGATGTATAATGCTTTTTATATATCACTGTGGTCAATTCTCCATTATTTTATCCAGGAGTTTTTGCATATATCTTCATAAGAAATACTGACCTATAATTTTCTTTTTTTATTAATGTCCATTTCAGTCATCACTGGCCTTTATAAAGTGAATTGGGAATTGTTCCTCCTTTTTTTCTTTTCTGAAGGAGTTTCAAGTAACATTGATATTAATTCTTGCTTAAATGTTTAAAAGAATTCATTAATAAAAACATCTTGACCTGGAGTGTTTTGTGTGTGGGAAGATTTTTTATTATAAATTTAATAAGAGATATAGCACTCAAATTTTTAAATTTTCACTTGTGTTAGTTTGGGTATTTGTGTTTTTATAATAATCTGTTTATTTCATTACATTGTTGAATTTATTGAATACCTTAGTTTATAAAAGCACCTTTTCCTTTTTTAAATATCTACAGGATCTGTAGTGATATCTCCTATTTCATTTCTGATACTGATAATTGTATTCTTCTCTATTTCTTATAGTAAGATATATCCTACTAATTATTTATTATTGTTAATTAATTTATATTACACTTTTCAATAAACCAACCTTTGACTTTGTTGATTTTCTCTGATAACTCTTCTCTAAAGTCACTTTTTTTCTGTTCATTCAACCAACATTTGTTGAACTTCTGCTACCATGCCAGGCACTACCCTAATTATTAATACATACAAAGTAGAAAAGCCATGGTCCCTATCCTGGATTTTACAGTTTAGTGGGGAATAGTCATGCCAGTAATCACAATCCAATATGATAAGCGCACTAATGGAGGTACATACATAGGTCAGTGGAAGCATAGGGAAGCCAGGGAAGCTTTAACAAAAGAGGACATAAATGAGCTGAGACATGGAGGATAAGAAAGAATTTTCTAAGCAGACAAACGGAAAGAGAACCTTCCAGGAAAAGAATACATTTCCCAAGATACAGACATTAGAGCATAGTGTGTTTTTGAAAATACAAATTTTCTCAGAATTGCTTTAGCTTACAGTTCAAATTAGAGAATTGCAGAACATGAAGCTTGACTGGTTAGATAAGGATTGAATCATTAAATTTCTGGTAGGCCATGCCAAGAAATCTACCTTTTATCCTGTTACCAAAAGGCAACTATTGAAGAATATTGACAGGGGCATAATATGACCAGAATTTGTCTTTTCTGAAAAAGGAATAGAGAATTAGAGGTGAAGAGACTGGAGGCAATAAGACAATAAATAGAACATTTACTGAACACTTATAATCTACAGTTACTACACTAAGCCATATCATCTCATTTAACCTTCCCAACAATTTCACAAGGTCAAATTTACAAATATGAGGTTTTTTTCATGAGGTCTATTTTCCATCTACCACATTACATATGAGTAAACTAAGTCTCAGAGTGGTAAATGATCTTGCCCAAGGTTTCACATAGTATGTGGCAAAGAAAAGCCAAGGTTTTCACCCAGGTCTGTCTTAACTCAACCAGTTCTGACTATATTAACATGCTGCCTCTTACTACAATTAGGGGATACTACAATCATCAAGACTAGAAATGAGTCCTGAACAAAGTCAGTGGCACTGAGGATGAAGAGCTGAGCCCAGGTTTGACTCAGACTAAGGTCGAAGGGATAAAATTTAAAGTCAATTAGTTTTGCTCTTATATCTATTATTTCCTTCCTTCTGGTTTCTTCTGAGTCGGATTAATGATTTTTAACATTTCTGAAACAATACAAGAGTCGCACAAGAACCATCTGTGCTTTTTGTGTTGTATGTTTAACATCTCTGTACGTATAAACACCTCAACATATTTCTAATTGTTTTAAAGGCTAGTATTCTCTTATATTTTTATATTTACCCACATATTTGCCACTTGGTTGCTCTGCATTACTTCCTACAGCTTTGTTTCCATCTTGGGACACTTTCCTTCAGCCTGAAAAACTTGCTTATCCTTGCTCTGTGTACCTACTAACAATACATTCTATTAGATTTTATTTGTAGGAAAGCGTTTTAATTCGGTTTCAGTTTAAGGATATGGAGGGGGGCGGTGGTTAAGTCTAGAATTATAGATTGGCAGTTTTTATATTTTCTTTCAGCACCTTAAGAATGTCATTTCGTTGAGTTATGGGTTCTATAGTTGCTGTTGTGAAGCTGACCATTAGAATTATTATTGTTTATTTGAGGGTAATATATCTTTTTTTGGATGATGTTATATTTTTCTTGTCTTGTTTGATTCTCAGCAATTTGTCTATGATGTTCCTAAGTATGATTTTTCTTTCTATTTATCCCTAGTTTTCTCTGACTTTTTTGAAGCCATGGGCTGATTTCTGTCATCTGTTTTGGAAAATTCTCAACCACTATTGTTTCAAATACTATTTTTGTTCCATTTCCTATCTTCTCTTTCTGCAATTCCCTGTACCAAAGTGCTAAGTCATTTGTCCATAATCTACATATCTGTCTCTGTTCTTTTTTTTTAAGACTTTTTGTTTCTCAATTGGATATTTTCTCTTTACCTGTATTCAGGTGAGCTTGAGACATCTTATGTGCCAGAAAGTATGAAATGCTAAAAAATTTTGCTGCCAATGGCCAAATACGACATAATTTGACTGACAAAATAAATAATGATAGTGTTGGATTGCGTACCATAAAATAAAATACATATCCATGAGTTCATGGTGATATATATAGATAGCTGGATCAATCAATAAATGATGAGATGGATAACTATTCAATACAGTAAAATTCCAGCTAATTAATGCAGAAAGAACGATAGCAATAGAAAATCCCCACTTGACAAACAACCCATTAATAATAGTTGGAGATAAAACATCAATGGCTGCTGAAATAAGTAGGTGAAATTATGATGAGAATCAGGATGTTTGCATGGTCCCAAAGTATTTCCCCACATGATACTTATTAATTACAAAGGGAAAAAATAATAACTTTATAGTGGAGAAACCTGGCGGACACACCTCTAATCAAGCAATCAAAGTTAACATCACCAGTAATAAGGCATCATGTACCCAACGATATGATGCACTGCAAAGGGTCCAAAATTGTTTCTGTGATATTTTTGCCAAAAATGTGTAATTTCAATCCAATCATGAGAAAACATCAGATGAACACAAATTGAGGAACATTTTACAAAATAACTAGTCAGTGTACTTCAAAAGTATCAAGGTCATAAAAGACAAAGAAATACTGAGAAACTGTTCCTGACTAGATGAAATTAAGGAGACGTGAAAAGTAAATGTGTTGTGGGGTCCTGGATTGGATCTTGAATCAGAAAAAAAAAAAAAATTAATGAGACAGTTGGTGAAATTCAAATAAAGTCTGGGGTTAATAATATTGCTTCAATGTTAATTTTCTGACTTAGAAAATTTTACTATGATTATTATAAGATGAGATGGTAAAACTGAGGAAAGAGAAGTGAAGGCTAAAGAGAACTTTGTTGTACTATTTTTGCAATGTTTTCTAAGTCTGTAATATTCTCAAGTAAAATGGCTAAAAGAATTAAGTTCCTGTCTTCTACTTAAAAGATCTAAATCACAACAGAAACAAAATCTGCTTCTCTTATTGTTTTTCTTGGTTTCCAGTCAATTTGTACTATTTTAGCATGCTTCATGATTTTGGATGTAATGTCAACGTGGATGAAAAATTAAGATGCTTGAAGATAGAACATCTTAGTTAATTTTTCTTGCAGACAAATGCAGCGCAAGGGGATCTCTTAGCTCCTGTACAGAAGTGCTCAATAAACAGGTCAAATAATAAATCGTCTGGGCTTTTTTTTTTTTCTTTCCCAGAGAGCGGGAGGATGTGGGCATGTAAGTACTCAACTGTTGCTGTAGCATTAAAACAGCCTTAGACAATATCCAAACAGTGGATGTGGTAACTGTGGTCCAATAAAACTTTATTTACAAAAACAGGCAAAGTTTGCAGACCTTGCTATAGAGAATTTATAATGGCTGGCATGTTGTAATCTGCCCTTACTTCTAGTGGATGGCCTTCTGGAATCCCAGTAAAATGCTGGAAATGGTTCCCATGCTCTTTAACTTTACTGGGACTTGAGCTCTAAACTCTGTCTCCCCAGCCCTTGAAATCTCTATTCTGCCCATCTGCCTTCCAGTTAATGCTTTCCACTCAGTTCCTCAAAGTCTGACCCTGAGACAGTCCAGGAGTCAGCCAGTGGTTTGAGGACATTTGTATGTAGATACAGCTTTCTCCTCTTGACTCTGCTTTTCAGGTTTGTCCCCACTTATTTCAAGTCTCTCTGGCAGCCCCAAGTCCCTAGTCTTTCCAGTGCAGTAAGATGCCTCAGAAGTGGGAAGTGCCCTTGGAGGAGAGGACAGGTACATGTGTGGGGGGCTCACTTGGAAAACAGCCCTCCTTTCAAGAACTATACTACCTACGATTTCTGGCTCCTTTGGATGTTCTCTAATGCCTTCAGGGGATCAAGAGTTGTGTTGTGTTGTGTTTCCTTTGTTTTGGTTTTATTTTTGGGGTCCAACTTTTATAAATATATCGATGAAGAGTAAGTCTAATATAAGCTACCTCACTATGACCAGCACAGGAATTCTTGCTTAATTATTTTTCACAATGTTACTTTGTGTTTTCAGTTTACTATGTGTTTTCCTGTCCATTTGATTGGATTTTTCCTGTTGAATCTACTTTATTTTCCTCTCTTTGTTGCAAATTGATCATTTGCTTTCCATCCTTTTTGTGACTACTATTAACTTTTTATTTTTTAACTTTAAGAAGAATAAATTTAAGCAATACGTTTTGCTTCTGTATCAGTCAAGGGTCAAAAGGAAAGCAATGGTATTCTCAAATTAAGATAATGTGAAGAGGGTTGACTCATCCAGGGCCTATTTACAAAGATGAGGTGGGTGAGGGGATTCACACGGGAGGGTACAGGGACTTGGGTCAAGCAGCAATGGGTATCACTATTTCTAGTCTCAAAGCAAAGAGGGAGAAGTGACAGGAGCCTGGAAGAGTTGTGCCTCTCTTTCCTTGATTCCAGGAGTAACCTTATTAAAGGATATGGTAATCTAGGTGAACCCATAAGAAGAGAGCAAGGAGAATACATGTACTTGACCTCCCTTCCCACCCTCCCTCTGATCTTCTGCCAGGATTCCCGATTGACAGAACTCAACCAGAAGTCAGAGGGCTGAGAATCAGGATGATGTAATATATTCAGGTCAGCCTTCCTGGGCAGAGGGTAGATATAGAGTGAAGATTGTATCAGGTGGGGTGAACAGAAAATACAGCACAACCCCTTCTCAGCACAGTGGTATCTTAAATGCTTCAAGACCAATTACTCCCTCTTGACGGAGCACTGATGGTATACGGGTTAGCATAGTTGCCTTCCAATTACCTCCTTCCTGACATTTTTTTTTTTAGAGAGAGAGAGGGAGCATATACACGCATGCACGTGTGAGCCTGGGGGGTGGCAGGAGAGGCAGATGAAGAGGAAGAGAGAGAATCTTAAGCGGGCTGCCCATCCAGTGCGGAGCTGAGGAGGTGGGGCTCCATCTCATTCCCCTGAGATCATGACCTGAGCCGAAATCCAGAGTTGGATACCTAACCAACTGAGCCATCCAGACATCCCCCTCCTTCCTGACATTTAATTTATTGTTCTTCACTATTTTAGTTTCACCTTTATTTTATTCCCCCAAACTATTTATTATTTATTATTACTTTATAGAGTCACTGCTTATTTAAGTTTACCCATATGTTTATCATTTTTTGTTGTATTTCTATTGTTTCTTGTGTGACACACCTTGCTGAGTTTATATTTCTTCTTTCTGAATTAGATAGTAGAGTAGTTCCTTCAGCAAGGGTTTGAGTACAATCCTCTAAATATGTAAACAAAAATATCTTTATTCCACCCTGTCTCTTGGCCAGGAATTCCAGGCTGACAATTATTTGTTCTCAACTCACTCAAGAAATGACTCCTTTGTTATTTGGCTTCTATAGGTGGTGTTGGGAAATCTGTTTCTATAATTTACATTCCTTTGAAAATTATCTTTTTACTCTCCTTGCCTTTAAAATTTCCTCTTTGTCACTTATGTTCAGAAATTTTCGTAAAATGGTTTTGGGTATGGATTTGTTTTTACTCTGTGTAACATGCTGTACTTCTTAAATATGAGAATTCTTCCTTTTTGTTAATTCTTGAAAACTCTCAGTGACTTTCACTGTTGTTCCACTCACAGACCCCTTTTCCCTCACAGCCATTTCTTGCTTGTCTGGTTTTACTCCCTATCTTAGAATGGTCAATTCCTGCAAGCTACTTTTTTCAATTCCTTAATTTATGTCTTTAATAATTTTAATAGTTACATTGTAATCTTTAAAAGCAATTTCCATTAACTGCACTTCTTGGGCATCTGAATGTTATTTCTTTGAATCTGTCAGTTCATGTTCAAGTTGATTGGGATCGTATGTATCTTGTAATTTAAGAGTGGGACTCATACCTGGACAACGTGGGCCCAGAGATGTCCCTCTCGAGAGGTTTTGTGTTTCGTGTTGTGTAGTGTAAATAGATAAAACAAAATCAGTTGGAAGATAATGGCTTCTGAAGGTAGATGGTGGGTACTTAGAGGTTATTATACAATTCCCTCTACTTTTATATATATTTAAATGATACTAAGATAAATAATTTAGCCAGTTCACTTCCTCCTATGGTCATTGAAATTACTTTGATCTCCTAGGTAGTTTCAGTTCCTGTGTATACATAGGGATGGGTTGCATTCTTAGGCAAATATACAGCATGATGATAATGAGTACTCCTTATGCCTTTCTTTATTTGCTTATTCAACAAGTACTCATTCACTGCACCATGCTAAGTGTGAACGACACTGACTTGGTCCCTACCCTTGTAAAGTTCACCATCTAGTAAGGCCATCAGATCATTATCATTAAAGAATATATGCCAAGAACAGAGGAAGAAAGCTGGGATATGAGGCAGCAAGTCAGGCAAGCACAGATACCGATTAAAAGGGAATTATGAATTGGAAGACTAGTATGTGTTAAATACTGTGTGAGGTACTGTCGCTAAAATATGTTGTTTAGAAGGATGAATATCCTGCAGAAATGACTAAACAAAGTCAATTCAAGCAATGGGGTAAAATAATTCCATTTTAACGAACTGAAAACACCCGTATTGGTGTTATTCTTGATGGTCACCGTCCTCTGTGGGGAAGCTGCTGTGTAGTTTCTGTCACCATGTCCAGTCCTCACAAGACACTGCAAAGTAGGTGCTTTTAAATGAGAAGACTAACTGAGAGAAGTGACGGCCCAAGTTTATGGAGCTGTTAAGTGTGTGAACGAGGATGTGAATTCAGGTCTATGAGCCTCTACGTCATGTTCTTTCCCCTACATCATGCTGCCTTCCAAGTAGACAAGTGCCTTCTCCATGGAAATTTGGATCCTGAACTGCCCGGATATTTTAATATTGTGAATTAAAGGCCTGCTTGGTGTAGGTACTGGGAAGCATTTAATTCATTATAATACTGTCTTTTTTTTTTTTGTTCAAATATTTTTCTATTTTTTGATTACTTGCCTTGGTCGCATGTGAAGGAACTTTTGGAAGTGTCCCACTGGAGTGTCAACATCATAGCTAAATGTTAGGCTCTGAATTTTATGATGTCAATATTTATAATGCGTGTGCCAGATCACCGGGGTAACCAGCCAGTTCTTGTCCTGGTTTTGAAATATTGGGGTCTGAAGACAGAGGAAGAAGGTAGAACAAACTTCCAGTGTTTGATGACAGCATAGTGTGGCTCAGAAGCTTGGCCCCTTTTATTTTTCATGGGTTTACCTTCTTCACCTTATTATCATTGGTAATAACATTGTGATGCCCAACACCAGCCTCTCAGAACCTGCACCTGTAATTTACGACTTTCTTCCTGTCAGAGGACCGGCTTTGACCTTGCCATGATTTAAACCTACTGACCACCTTTAGAGACTCAGGAATAGCCCATCGGTTTTTCCTCAGCAGAAAATACGAAAAATAATCACATGTTGGAATGAAAAATCAAAACTTCTACCAGTTCAGATCTTTCTCCAAGCAAGAGATTCTGGGAAAGGAATAATCCACCAGACATTTTTCCAGAAACTCTCACTTCATTATCCCTGTGAAAGAGTTTAAATTGCTGAATTACCTCCTTCTGTGGCGTGTCCGTTTAATTCTGTCAGTAATGTTATAGAGAAATGCCCAGCATCCCAAACTTGGAATTTATTAAAAAGTAGCTGAAAATAGTGCAGACCCTTGCCAGTTACCAAAAATAGAGATTTAAAAAAAAAAAATTCTTATTTTGACCTATCGCAACCCTATAATTTAAACCATTTCTAAAACTCTCAAAGAGATTTAATTTCAATAACAGCATAGTCTCTTATGCAGATTCACTCAATTTTTCTTACCTGATACATAGTATTTTAGAGAACAACATACTTTCTTAGACTGTCAAATACATATAGAGGACATGACTTCATTTGGGTAATTTTTCATTATTTCAATTAGAAAATTTTTCGATCGTTTTGATGGATATAATTCCTTTATTGGGATTGTTTTAAAGTCATTATGTAAGAAAGATCCATATAGGGGATGATGTACTGAATCTCTACATTCTCAAAAATTTTCACATAAGTTTCCAGATAGGAAAGCCCGTAGCTGAAGAGCCCTCATGAAAAAAAAAAAAATCACAGTACAATCATTTCAAATTTGAGAATGTGTACATTTCTTGATTTTGTTCCACTTCCTCACATTTCAAGGGAAATTCTCTCCTGGTTTTGATACTTCGTTGAGGTGATTTTTAAAATATTCTATTAAGCTGATTAAGATAATTCACTGTTGCAGGTGTTACCCTTATACAGTGAGCTGTTAATAACATAATCATTCACACTTGCGAAGTGATTCAGCATCTGGTTCAAAGCTCCCTCTCCAAGGGGGCCTGATAAGTGCTAGGGAATTATTCTGGGGGAAAAATAAGCAATATCCCTCATGGTATGCACCACAGTTGTCACAGAATGTTTATTGTTTCCATCCCAACTTCACTTTGTTTAACTGCAGAAGCCCCTTGCGAAACGTCAGTGGAGAAGCTGACGAGAAGACGTTGCACTTGCACGGGCCCCTTCAGATCACGTAGTGTTATTTTGAGCATTAATTAGCAAAATCACAAGAACAGTCAGGAAGAAGGGAGTGGGCATGGAGTTGAAACACACTTCAGAGCAAGACTCAAGGCAGCAGTTTACAAGAGGAAGCAAAGACGATTGTGTCTAATTAGAACTTCAGGGGTAATTTCAAAAGGCCTGGTGTAATTACCCGAGCGGGAAGTTAGCCAGATGGAGGGCAGCACCTCTAGTTAGGAGAAAAAGTTCTATTTATATTCACGAACTCATTCAACTATAATTTCTAAGTACCCATGAAGGAAAATAAGATTTCTACCTTTCAAAATGTTGTGTTAAGTAGATTTCGAGGTTCCAGGAGCCATGTTTTTACTAAAACTTGACATCATTAAACAACAAATGATCTGCTAATCCAATATCAAATCCTGCCCCATTTTGAGATCAAGGTACAAACTCTGGAATCTCTGTTCTAAAGGGGTCTTGCCTTAAAACCTAATGAAAAATACCTAAGATGTCATCACTTTTTTTTTTTAACATTTTAATCATTGCATATGTTAAAAATGGTTTTCAAATTCAATTCTTTTCTAAACAAACTTTCAAAACTTAGATGGTAGAATATTATATTATAAATTATTTGGTAGATTTAATTTAAAATTTAAAAATATGCTAATTTCTGTTAGTTCACGACAAAAAGAAAATATTATGCTTGAAGAGAAAATTAATGTGGGATAAGTAATTAGCTTCAACGTTGAATAGCAGTGCGGTCAAGATAACTTAAAAATACAATTTTTTTTTTTCTCTGATAGACACATATGTAGCATCTTCCATGTGTGTGCTTCCAGAAAAGGAAAGCTTGCTTTGAAATGTAATGGATCCATGTTGACATGGAATAAAGTGTTAGATCTCTTTATATGCAGCGTATATAGCACATTTAAATTAGTCTAGGCAATTTATTTCATATGCTCAGCCTAAGGACAGCAAATAGTCGGTATTTTAATATGCTATGCAGTGTAGCTGTTTGCTGCTTTTATATTCCAGGAGGGAATTATAGAGTCCTCCACTTTTACTCTTGAGCTCCCTAATATGGTGTGGCCAACCACGGTGTGAGCTGAACTACTTTATCTTGTCAGTGATTTTAACCTGACACCGCTAGTTCAAAGCCATGGAACCACACCATTCTCTTCGGAGAAGAGAGACATTTGCTTTTTCTGCTAGGTCATGTTTATTATACGAAGCAGCTCTACAACACGAGTTACTGTCATCTGCTAGTCCCTGGAAAGTCCGTCCTAATCAGCGATGTTAAACATAGTTGTCCCTGGGGATGAAGAACAGAGTGGAGGATGAGCCCAGCGGCCACATGTGCGTCCTGCTGACCGGTAGCAGACATTTGGGCCATGCAACCAGGACAAGTGTTGTGGTTGGGAACTTAGAGCAGAAGAATGATAATAGAAACTAGGTTAGTTATGGTAAGAGAATGAGAAGGTAAGAAATGAGACAGTCAGAGGTATGCTTTCTCCGACCGTGTCTTACGGTTTTAAAACTCACAAGAGTGACGTTTCCAAGACGGACCTTTATCTTCAAGACCCTTTCTCTTGGCTGCAGTCTCTTTCTCTGCCGTAAAGGAGGCTCACTGCGTGGAGAGGGGCAGAAAGGGGCAAAGTTGCAGAGTCCCAAGCACCACCCAAATTCCCAAATCGAAGTCATTTGAGTAGCAAAAGAAGTAGATCTGTGATTCTGTGAGTTCCCATGTGATAATCGGTTCCCTGGGCTTCTGCTCGGGTGCAAACAGCACTTTCAATCACCTGCCAGCAAACTCTGGCACTTGGCTTCTCCATTGCCATAGGAAAGGGCGTGTGGTGGGCAGTAATGGGAAGGAACCCAAGAAGAAATGGTCAAAGCATTGGCTTAGTGGTCATCTTATGGTTTCATGAAACCAACTCTCGCATCTGTAGTCAGGCAAAATTTAAGTGACTATTACTCTGGGGCTTAGAATCAATAAGAATAGGGCAGAAATTTTTTTTTTTTTCCCATGCTGAGTCTCTTCTTTAAACTGAGCCCTTTGGCTTACGGATTTCTGATTCTAATTATCCTTTCTCTTAACTATTACTAAAGCTTATATTGATCAGCCATTGAGTATGTAATAGCATTTCACTAAAATCAGAGGATTTGGGAAAGATTAGAAGTATTTACTGGAAATCTAATTTGGCTAAAAGCAAAGCATCTGGCGAGTTCCTGACTTCCTTAGCTTAAGATTTCTACACCGAAAAAGTAGAGAGAGTATAACGATCAGAATGTTTAGATCCTCTTGTTGGCAGATTGGGATAATGTGACCGTGTAGCCTTTAGTAACTTGGTAATTCGGGGAGAGAAAGCCTAAGCGTGATGAAATAGGCACACTAGATAGGAGGAAAGTAGGAATGAAAAAGGCAAAACAAATACACAAGTAAACACAAAAAAAGGGCTACTTCCAGGGCCTAAAAATATCTCGACAATAAAAGTGGCAGATAGTGGTACAAAGATGTCAAAATTTAAATCCTAATTATCTTTTCGTACCTGATCACAATAAGGAAGGAAAGTAGAAGCTTATGAAGCAGGAGGATTTCTTGGAAGAGTACGTGTAAAAGGTGACCAGGAAGCCTTCTGACCAGGAAGACTTTAGAAATGGCACAAACCTTTACGAGAGTGCCAGAGACGCTGGATTGTAGGATATGCAGAAGCTTTGGAAAATTAGGGGGAAAACGTAAAAGAATGTTCTTAAACCAATAGAATTATTTTTAGATTTGAAACAAGCTTTACAGGGCAAAGCTGTCTTATTCTCAATCATAGGAATACAGCGCACTTTTTTTAAAGATGTGGAAATGGAGCCCCAGAAGGCAAAGATATAACCAAGAGCATGCGGCTGATGAATGGAAGAACCCACACCACATTGTGGTTCTTCTGAGTGTGGACTCTGTGTTTTCCTCACTGCTGAAACGATGACCATCTTACCAGGTGACTTGTAATATGTAAGGTGCTGCTCTTCGGATTAAACCCCAACTAAACAAGTACTGCAACTGGGTGATGGACATTAAGGAGGGCACTGTAATGAGCACTGGGTATCATATAAGACTGATGAATCCCTGACCTCTACCTCTGAAACCAATAACACATTATATGTTAATTAATTGAATTTAAATTTAAGAAATAAAAATAAAATAAACAAATACTGCATAAGGAAGGCCTGGCTTAAGATCAGCAGGTCTGAAAATAACTTAGCTTTTGGGGCGCCTGGGTGGCTCAGTCGGTTAAGCATCTGCCTTCGGCTCAGGCCATGATCCCAGGGTCCTGGGATTGACCTCTGTGTTGGGCTCCCCACTCGGCGGGAGTCTGTTTCTCCCTCTCCCTCTACCCCTACCCCCGCTCATGCTCTCTTTCTCTCTCTCTCAAATAAATAAATAAAATATAAAAAAAAAAAAAGAAGGAAAGAAAAAGAAAAGAACTAGCTTTTTCCACAGAGTTATTCTATTCCTTAAGTATAAACAATCTTTGATGATCCTTGTTCTACTATACTTTGGCTAGACAACTTCAAGAACACTGTATCATTTCTGGGTCACATTTAAAGCACAGAGAGGCCATAAACCTCATTCAGAAGAGTCTAGAATTAAGATTTGAAACGATGTCATCTGTGCAAGTTTTAAAAAGCATGAGTTTCTCATTCAAGCACTTACAGTACCCGGGCTACTTACTGATATAAATAACTGAAATGGAATGGGAGCAGAAAAATATTTCTCTACTACTAGGGAAAAAATCAGTGTAAGCCTGATGAGAAACAAAAACTGGCAGTCTGCCTTGGGTCGTGCGCCCCCAGAGAGAATGACCGGGCGTGGTACACTACAAGAATTAGGCCCATTCGAACAAAGGCAAACAAACCACCTCTAGCCAATTACCACAGTGTAGGAATGCTTACCCAGTGCTACCAGAACTCCTTATTTTTTTCAGGGGAAAACTGAACTTTGGGTATTTATGCAAAGTCGCCCAATTTTTATGCATTGGCCCAATTAATAAACAAGCCAAAAACCACCACCACAACAAAAATCAGTGTGTACAATGAATACACTATTTCCAAACTTGATCAGGCCCATAAGCCAACAATCTACTACCTCTGAAGTGAAGGACATAGGGATGTTTATTCTGAACAAGAGAGAATGCTAATGGTAACCTCCATTTTTAAAAAGGGATATTGGGTGAAAGAAGGAATCAGTTATTTGTTCTAGGTGCATAATGCCAACTGACACTTACAGAAGGTAGAATCTAAGGAAGAACCTTCTAAGAGAGGTGTCCGAAGGTGTTCTCCAGAAGCCTTGCCTCAATGAACTGCTGATTCTGCTGCCTCCTGAAAGATACAATACAATTTAGATGATAATCAGGAGAGATACACAAAACCACAGGAACATTGCCCTGTGTGTATCCAAACCATGACATATCTTTTTCTCACATATATGTAGAGCTTCGACCACTGGGTTTCAAGAAATGTGTAATTTATCTGAAGGAGGTAAAGAAAAGAAAAAGTAAAATGATGAAGGAAATGGTGCTACTCCTTTCTAGGAACAAATATAAAAGGTTAATAATCTTTTTTTTTTTTTTTTTAAAGATTTTTTTATTTATTTATTTGAGAGAGAGAGAATGAGAGAGAGCAAGCACATGAGAGGGGGAGGGTCAGAGGGAGAAGCAGACTCCCTGCCGAGCAGGGAGCCCGATGCGGGACTCGATCCAGGGACTCCAGGATCATGACCTGAGCCGAAGGCAGTCGCTTAACCAACTGAGCCACCCAGGCGCCCAAGGTTAATAATCTTTAATGGGTAAATATGATGGAGAGGTGGTGACATAATTATAGATCAGCACGATATGCTCACGTGTAATCTACATTTCTTAAGGGTTATGGTGCTCTGACTTTCCCTGACTTAGTTGTCCTGGTCCATTGGAACTTCTTGGACCCCTATGATGTTTAGGGACATTTGTGGGGTCCACAATTCCATGAAAAACACTTAGGAAGCTTTGCCGTGGCTCATAATTTTGGAAAATTTGAATGGTAGGAACTCAGAGATAACCTAGTCCAGTTTCTCATCTTCTGACAAAGTAACTAAGGCTCCGAAGATTTCAGTGATTTTTATCAGTTTCCCAGGTACAGGAAATGAAACTGGAACTCCTAAGTTCAACCCTACACCATTTCTTTAGGCCACATTTCCTCAGTCTTTAATCGTGAACAAGGGTGTCAGCTGAATGTCAATTTCAAGCCAACGTGGAAGTAGGAGAACACTCCTTGAGATTAAGAGAGAGAAAGAGAGAGAAGTAAAAAATGGCAAAAGCACCAAAAACACTGAGAAATAAATAAACAAATATTATAAATAAAATAAATATTGCTCATAGCAGCTCCCCGTGCCTGCCCGCCTTCTCAGTCTACCTCACTGCAGATCTGTTCTAGAGCTAGCTTCTTGTCCAGCCTCATGGTATTAGGTTTAATTAAATAATAGGACCCCTGAGCTCAGGCAGATGTAAAAGTGTTGAACAGAAAGCATTCTAGTGTTCATATTTCTGCTCAGTGGGAGATCAATTTACAGATTAGATGTTAAGCAGGAAATGACTCTTCTCATTAAATGGTGTCTAAGTGCTCCTCCTTTCAGCATTGCCTGTGACTAAAACCTCTGATCCCACAGAAAAAAATATGTGGCCCAGGAGGAAGGCAGACATAGAAGGTGGACTTAGAGACAGCTCTGACTATGCAGCCACACATGTTGTCATTGGCAAATGAAGCTGCCTTGGTCAAAGGAAGTTGGATGTAGGAATATTTCTTGTATTCATTCATCAAATATTTATTGAGTTTCTATGATACACTCTGGGCAAGTTAGGGCTACTGTAGTGGATAAAGTAGAGGGTTAATTTCCTGCCCTCATGAAGTTTTCATTCTTGTTGGGAAAAGGGAAAGAACGGTACACCCATATAAATAAAAATAAATGATATAAAGTCAAATAATAATAGTTGTTAGGAAAACTTAAGTCATGGGAAAAGAGAGGAGAACAGGAAGTATGCACTTTCAGAGGTGATACTTGAACAGAGATCTAAATACAATAAGAGAGTGAACGAATAAATAAATGGAGGAAGAATTTCTGGGAAAAGAAAACCCAAGTGCGTTCTAGAACAACAGGAAGGCCAGGGAAGTGAGCACAGGAGATGCTAGCTATTCGGAACTGATAGCTAATCATAAGAAAGACTGTATTTTCGGCAAGTTTATGAATAAAAATGAAAAGTTAGTAATGGTAGCCTCAAAGCGGGAATGTGAAACTCCAGTTTAGAGCAGATTATGGAGAAAAGAGTTTCATGGAGCCAAGATAAGAAATGTCAGAATTAAAACTAGCTACTCATCTTTCTTACTTGGCGGATTCCTAACAACTTATGGGGCAGAACCGTAAGTTTTTATATATGATAAAAATGATAAGAATTTTAATACACTGTTTGAGTATAATAATTGTGGATAAGCTCTTTATCTTCATAAAATTCAGGGTAAAGAATTCCTTTAGATACTTTTATTCAGAGAATGCCTAACCGACCACAGTCATTATTCCACTGTCCATTTTCATGAGCTATTGGAGTGTAGATTGATAAAAATATTCTGGCAAGCTATTAGGCTTTAGTGTATAAAGAGCCTTGAAAAAAATCCATGCCATTAGACACAATAATTCCACTTCTAGGAACCCATCCTAAGGAAATAAACAAATACAGATGAAGATTTATGTTCAGGGATATTCACAATAGCCCTATTTATAATAGTGAAAAATTAGAAATAGCTTAAATGTCCAACAACAGAAATTATGGTGCATCCATATGATGGAATATTTTGCAACCATTGTAAACTGTGATTTCAAAGATTTTTAGTAAGAAGGGGGAATTCTAATGAGCTCAAATAAAATGGGAAAACCTTTGAAAAGTTATATATATAAAATATACAAAAGATGTATGTGTCCATACCTATCAAGGAAAAAAAAAACGAGAGGGAATAGCACCAAAGAGCTGAGTAGTAGAGGGACAGAGAATTTTTATTTTCTTCATGCTATTTTTTTTTAAGATTTTCCACATTGAGAACCTATCACTTCTATATATTAAAAAGTAAAGAATGTAAACATTTGACTCTCTTCAGATGGCTCCCCTTCGTGGGGGTGGAAACTCACTATTTCTTTTAAATCTTCAAGTTGGCTCTAGCAGAGAGCATCTCGGTATATCTGTCCAGCTGATGTCTAGGTCCAGAAGTTATACTGCTCTGGAGCCTAAGAATTTAGACTTTTTAAAAAAGATGCCTAGGTCCCTGCCAGAGTTTTCCACAGTTTGTCTCATTGTGTTTCCAGGAGATGCTCTTTGAAACAAGTATTTCCTTGGTAAAATAAATTTGGGAAATGCTACATAGTATAGCCTTCTCTTAAAAGCCACAGTGCATAGTAAGATGTTCAAGGTTCCAAGATGTACGATAGTATAGAAACGAAGTGAACTTGTTTACGCAACATATACCAAACTTGATGAGAAGAAGCTTTTTTGTTTGTTTTTTCTTCACATACTTTCTTGTAACATTTCTTCAGCACTAGAGTTCCATGGGAAACACTTTGTAAAATATAGGATTAGATGGTTTTGAGAAAAACAAATTGGTAAAGGACTGTCAAAAATGGAGTGCGTGGGGGAAATGTTTTCAGAATTATTAAGACTAAAACCTTTTAAGTTGATAGTAAAAGTACAACCGTGACTTAACTTAACGTTTCCATTTCACTTCTATTAGAAACCTGATTCTCAACGGGATCAAATCATGTTGCCTGTTTACTCATAGGCCTGGATATAGACTCAGAATGATTCAGTTTAGTTCATTGAATTTGATCACTATGTTTTGGAGGAAGAAAACTCATGATTTGGTTACAGCCCCACTTTCTCTTTGTGCCTAAACACAGAGATAGAACAGCATAGTAATACTTTAACATCTATGGCTCGAATGAGTGAGTTGAAAAATGTGTTATTCCCATCCAGCACCTTGAATACAGCAAGAAGGACACAAACATCACTACATTTTTGTAATGATTTTATCACTGAAAAAGAACTTTAAGTGGTCTTCTGTTTCAACCATTGTGTCTTCAGAGAGCTGAGCATTCTTTAAAAAAAAAAAAAAAGATTTATTTATTTGAGAGAGAGAGCTCACGAGTGGGGGTAGAGGGAGAGAAATCCCATTTCCCATTAGTGGGGGTAGAGGGAGAGAAGCCAACTCCATGCTGAGCACGGAGCCCAACTTGGGGCTCCATTTCAGGACTGGGAGACAGTGACCTGAGCCGAAATCAAGAGCCAGACACTTAACCGACTGAAAGATGAGCATTCTTAACCTCATTTCCAAGGAGAAAAGCGAGGATGCTAAGTGACATGCTCAGGGCCACACAGCTATGCTTCGTCTTCATCCAAGATTTCTTGGCTCTTTGCTTCTGGAAAGGAAGAAATGGAGGCGGCTATCTCTGACCTGCCATGACTGGGAGAATGGCCAGCGACCAGCCCCTGCAGAACATCTCATTTTCAGTCACTATGCTCCCGTGTCCACCTGTGGGAGCCCAAAGTCATCAAGTGATGCAGAACTCAAACCCAGTTCTTCAACATTCCCTTCTGCTCTGCTGTCCTTGGAATTGGCATTTGAACGATGTTCAGGTTTTTAAATCAAGGTGTATTGTTCTGTCATGAATAGAGTCATAAAAGAAAGCCAGGATGGCCAGGATCTCCCCTACCCATTTGGAGCAGATAACTCTTCCCACTTTCTGAATCAGAGACCCTCAGGAACAGGACACACAGCTCTTAGGACTTCACAGAATCTCCTTTGGCAAGTTACAGCTTCTAAAGAGAAATCTCCCTCCTGCCTTCTTCATCAGGATGCCTCAATGATTTCTTGAACGGGTTTAGACTTTACAAAAGACAGAAAGAACCAGTGTCTTCAGGGTGCTTCTCCCTTTAAATCTTCCAAAATTCCTTAGGTAAGGAATTTAAAATGACCAAATTCTGCTTTAAATTACAGGGAGAGGGGCGCCTGGGTGGCTCAGTCGGTTAAGCGGCTGCCTTTGGCTCAGGTCATGATCCCACGGTCTTGGGATGGAGCCCAGCGTCTGGCTCCCTGCTCAGCAGGGGAGTCTGCTTCTCCCTCTGGCTCTCCCCCACCTTGTGCGCACTCTCTCACTCTCTCTCTCTCTCTCAAATAAATAAATAAAATCTTAAAAAATATATAGGGAGCAAAATATAACAACAAAATAAAACGATAATCATTATAGCTACCATTTACTGAGTGTTTTGTCAGTCACTCTATAAACACTTTTTCACAATTTTATGTAATCCTACCTTATGAAATAGATCTTATCCTCATCTTTTGGATGACAAAAATGAGGCTTAAGGGAGTAATAAGTATCCAGCCCTACCTAAGTTAGCCAGCTCATGAAGCTTCTGTGCCAGAGGTTGAAGCCCCCCTATTTTGTTCCTCTTAAACCCACACACTTAATATCTGCATTACTAACTTCCAGAACTTCAGAATGGCATCCTCTCCTCAAAAGCTAAGATGGCGGTATGTTTTGTGTCCATAAAGTTGGTTAGTTCTTAAATTAATGGCACCAATGAAGGCAGATATTAGAGCTCTAGTTCGTGTGTGGGCTTGTTGATTTCTTTCCTCTGGCCACAGAGTGGGTCCCTAATCTCAGCCAGCTGGCCACCATTTAAAATGTGCTATTAAGAGACTAGCTAGCAAAACATTGTAGATAGATGGCTTTGTGAAATCCACCAAAATTACACACACAAAAAGGACGTCAGGTCAAAGTACTGCTATTGTTGGTCAGTGCCATCGTCTCTGCGTGAGAAGGACAGGGTTATGTAAAATCTCGAAGTTAAGTCCAACATTAAGGAACCCAGAGGGTCAAGCACAGACTCTGTTTATGACATGACCTTAGTGGAGTAACTTCTTTCTTGTGGGTATCCGTCCACGTTTCGAAAATTCCAGTTATCACATTTTACTAAATGTGGCTGAGGGCCCCAAGCATTCTATGAGGAGATGCTGGTTCACCCACTGATGAAAATGGGTGGACTTATTAAAATGCCCACTAACAGATATGTAGGAAATGGGCTTTTTTCCTTCAGTTCGATGAATATTGAATCAGTGTTAGAAATAAGGAAATATTAGTTTAGCATGAGATTAGAGAGTTTCAGAGGTCAGTTTGAGGTGTTTATAACAAATCGGAGTCGGAGTGAGGCAAATAAGAAATAAAAATTTCCTTTTTATTCAGATAGAGATAAAAAGTACATGGGTAATTGCCTGAAAATTATACTGGTTTTCAAAATGAAAAAAAAATTAAGCTTCTCTGATATCGCATGAGAATGTAGATGACACTAATAATATAGCACATGACGTTGCTTCTCAAAAGCCTTTAAATTTTACGTTTGGTTGTAAAAATATGCACAAATATAATGGAATCGAAGTAGCTTGACACTGTAAACATTTTTGCAAGTTTTAACTTGAAAACCCGTTAGCTTAAAATCCTAGTTTGAAAAGGACTTGGTCAGAATAATTGTACGCCGTGAAGGAAACCATGAACATCGGTCCAGAGCTAGCCTCTTTCCTTCAAAATTAGTGGGTGATGCTGATTTGCACTCAGCCACTGACCCCGCACACCCTCTAACGACGTCTTCACCGCTGCTGTAACCTAGGGGCCCAACAAGCCATGAATTCCAAACACTTTACCGAAATCGCCACTCCATTTGAGCACCTCTTTTTTTAATTAAAAGAAAAAGGTTTCGATGAAAATGAAGAATGGAATTTTTGTGTGCGTGCAATGTGGAAAATAAAAAGGAGACACACAGAGCCCAGAAAACCCCGAGCTCAATTAATCAGATGGCAAAGTTCTTGCCAAGGGCATGAGAACTAAACGCTTTTCTTTACTAAATCTAAATCAACATTTGTCCGAGGCTATCATTTCATAACTGTACTCCTCATCCCCGCCTTAACTTTTTTTTTTTTCCTTTAAACACCATTCCTCCTCCATATCTACTGCTTCAATACCCCCGAAGGGCGAGCCTCAGAAGGCACAAAAGCTCGCGAACGCTGGGTGAAAGTTGGCACTTCATTCTTCATTCACTCCACTGAGCCTTCATATTTTTCACCCTCAAAGACAGATCTTGGAGATAGATAGAGCTCTATCTTTCCTTAATTTTGCATTTCTTGGCTTTTGTCACTTTAAACCAGATCCTTCATGTGATTTAAACGTGACACCCCTCCCTTGGGGTAAGGGGGAGGGTAAGGAATTTAATGTTATTTTTAACTGAACTATCTTGTTAACCTTGGGGGACATCCCTGGAGCTGAAATCCATTCAAGTAATAATAGCTCAGCAACTCATTGCCTGCAGAGAGCTCTGCGGAGTCAGTCTGGAAAAACTCTTTAAAAGCACAGTCTCTGCCTGGCGCTTTTCTTTTGGTTTCTGCGGAATTTTTCTTAGTAACAATTTTTAGCTGAGGGGGTTAGCAACAATTGTAAACTAAGGAGTGCTGAAAAGAGAGCGTGGTGGGGAGGGCTGCTTGGCGCACTAATTAAAACAAAGCGGGCTTGTGTGAGCGGTGTCCCCCCCCGCCCCTTGGTGCCGAGGGGCAAACAACACAGGATCCTCTCGGAGCACAGGGTTCTCCAGGCTGCACAGACTTATATTTTTAAATACAATTCAAAGTAATGCCCCTTTGTTGATTATACTCGCCTTGCCAACCTTGAGGACCTCCGAAGCTGCCAAACATTTACTTTTAAATCTCGTCTGCCAAGCTGCCTTCCAAATGCTGTCATTCTCACCGAGGGTAGGGCAGCCTGTGATTACCAGCTTCCCCAAATTCTAGTAAGCTGCCCCGACGATATTTCACAGGGAGGCTGGTTCTGAGGCTGAGCAGAACAAGCCAGAATTTGGTGTCACTTTCATCTTTAAGAGGGAGATAGAATTGTTCTTGCTTCCTGATAGTGCAGGAGCTTGAAAGAGGAGAACACCAAAGCAAACTTCCCAGCTCCCTGTGTGCAAGCGGCAGAGAGTATACAATCCAGACCCAATTCAAAAAGACTTGTCAAATGAAAGAGAAATGCACAAACATGTCTGTACTTTGTCCTCTGAATTTTAAAAGCATCTAATGTTACATAGCTCATGTGAACTTTATTTAAAGCACAGCCATCCACAGAGTATTCCCTTTATGGTTTTAGTGGCTGTCCTCCCTCCTTGCTGTTCACGACTGATTATTTTATAAGCTTTTTTGTAGCTGGGTTTATTTGACTTAACCTTTTAAATGTAGCTTTGTTTCTGACAACACAGGAAGTAGAATGCCAAAGGAAAACTCTGCATGGGGGGGAAAGTGTGGGTGCAGGAGACGGGCACACGATTTGAAATAAGTCTTGGGAAGACAGTGAACTAATTTGGGGGTTTCTTGATTTTTCCAATGTGACTATCTATAAAAGCTGAACGCCAAGTTTTGATTCCTAGGTTTTATGAGGTTGCAAGAGTATAAAACTAATACTTGGCTAGGTGTTCTTTTTTTTTTTTTTTCTGATGAAAAATGCAGGCATGAAAAACAAGGTGTAGCATCCGTTTTCAATTAAAAAAATAAAAATTTAAAACCTCTCCCTCTGGGCCTGGTACTGAGCCAGGTGAGGGAATGGGATGGGTGTAGTCACTGAGAAAGTAAAAAGATGAAAATATCCTTCTGCTTGAAGTAACCTTATACTTCAGAGGGGTTCCCCCGCCCAATAAAGAAAGTTACACTGTGCTATCATTTTATTTCAAATGGTTTTTCTTTAAAAATTCATTTACTTTACAATTTTACTAATTCCCAAAGGCACTGGATTTGATTTCTATTTTTTCTGTGCATCTCTGATTTCTGTTCGATCCCACAGGGGTAAATATTTGACATCCAGCCATTCCCAGGGGTGGCAGACCAATGTACTAAACACAGAGTCGTTTCAGTTCACCAAGAGATGAAGTCAGGCTCCTGGGGATAAACAACCATCCATAAATAACCTCTCAGAAATAGCCTGAGGAACATGTCCTGCAAAGAAATCCTGGCTCAGTACATTCTATTTTGTTTATTTTGCATAAAAGTTTTCTTTGTCTAGATTTGCACCAGCATAAAAGCACTTTCAGCAAAGCAGGTCGTGAAAACAAAGCCAAGTTAAAAACAAAAACTAAAACAAAAACACAGAAAGTCCCACCTGAAAGGAAATTAACTGTTGCCCCTTGAAATGCCAGGAGAAAATGAGCTTACCTGTCATTCTAGTGACTCAAGAGTGGTAAGAAGAGGAAGAGGACGTGGAGAGCATTCTATGCCAAGTGCTAATATTCATAGCTTCTGCCCGAAGCCCAGGGCCTGAAAGGCACCGTTGAACACCTTTTCAGTATCGGGCTCCTAGTGGCAAATCCAGCTGTTGTCAGTAGTAGGAAGACAGGCTTCAAAACTTAATATTTGGTCCAGATGTAACTGACCCATCAGTACAGTGAAATAGCTTGAGTCACTTTTCGATAATATGGAGGAAATTTACTATTTTAAGACGTTCTTTTGGAACCGAATTTTACTGAGATGAAGTCAAGCAGAGGGAAGGGGTGGTGGGGAAGTGTTAGATGGATCTGTACCATACACTGTAGTCACTTTTGAGCGCTGTCATTGAGCTCAGTTTCACGTTTAGTGCCCAAAGAAGTGATTCAATTTATCTATTTGGATAACTTATGCATATACATCAATTTCAGAGGATTAATAGAACTAGTACAAACTCCAAAGAGCCCGAAAGAGTAAGTATAATTTTTGTATTAACAATTACCTCCTCGCTTTTTAACAGTCAAGTACTTCCATTCTTACAAATCTTAGTCCATTTTCCTTCAATTTCTTTGGTTCCTGTCTTCTTTATTTTATTACCTGCCCCCTAGGTGAAGTTCTTATCATTTCAGAAATGTATCATTATCACATCCAGCTTCTGAGCTGGCTTGACTGCCTTGAAGTTCTCCCTGCTACTCCATCCCCATCTCCACCTCTGGGTTAATTATCTGAAAATCATGCTTGATGTCATGAATTCACCCTGCTCAGAATTTGTGTTGGCACCTGCTTCCTAAAGTCCAACCTCTGACTTTTCTCCACTCTTCTAAATTTCATGTCTACTCACCTTGCTAACCAAACTTGCTAGGAGCAATCCTTTAAAATCTCTCATGATCCACTGCCCTCACCTTTATTTACACAGTGTCCCTGCTTGGAGTGTCCCTTCTTCAGTTTGATGCCTCAAGGTCTAATTTAAGCCCACCCTTATTCCACAATGACCTTTAGTTCTTCTGAAGTGCGATGAAATAATACATCACTTACTTTGGATTATTGGTTTATTGTGCTTACATAGCTCATAACCTTAACTAGATTGCAAATTCCTTGAGGACCAGAACTCGGTCTTCCAAATTTTTGTATTCCTCAGGCAGCGTATGCCCACAATTAGTGTGAGAAAACAATCCCTTCCTTAAGAATATCTGAGCTACTTTATTAATATGTGGTTATCAAGAACATTTCTTTGTGGAGGGAGTTTCAGCTTCCAAAAGAGTGAGACCATTGTCAGCATCTCTTAACCGATAGAGGGGATGAACTCTCCAACCAGAACCAAACATGAGGGACAAAATCCATGGGAATGAGAGAAAAAAAGATGAGCTATTTTCTCTGGTTCTCAACTCAAGAGTGTGTACATCCAAGAAGGTATTCTTACTTACAGGGCTTCAAAAGGATATCTGTCACATAAAGAACCCAAAAAGGAAAGAGCCTGTGTAATGGATAGCTGACCTCAACAAATTAGCCTTATTATGTAGCTCAGGTTGCCTAGATTCTGCTATTAATTTCCTTTTGCTATCTTGAAGCCTTTAGTAAAGTCACATTGAATGTTACAGTTTTGTGCTAGATAACCTACAGGAAATCAAAGGAATGTCCCTTGTTAAGAGAGAGTTTTTCCCATTGGTGGCCAATATGATGGTGGCAACAGTGGATGGAGAGACAGATCAATCTAGAAGTATGTTGTCTAACTCTCCGCCTCACCAGGAGAAGACAAAATCAAGAGTTCTGAGTTTTACATGGCTTTTAATTTAGATAAGAAAAGTGGCAAGTAACATTTCCTTTTTAAATTCTTATTAAAAGATGTATAATCCTGAAGTCTGATAAACAATATTATTTTTCATGTGTTGAATCAGTTGAAGCATGTTAAAAACCTATGCTATATAACAGATATAAAGAGATAATTTCATTTCATCTTCATAAAGAGATAATTTCATAAGTTCAAGCTAGAACTTGTTCATAAGCTTCTATTTCTACATAGCTATGGATAGAAGTTTAAATTTCCCAATCAAATAATTAGTCATTTTTGATTTAAGTTTTAAGTAAGACTTTTCCATATAATCAGTCTGTTGAGGCAAATCCTCAGTCGTTCGGCTTTTCTTCCCCATCTTTTCTTTTCCTTTCTCTTGAGGTTGCAACTGGGCACAGAAGAAACCTTTCATTATATTTTAGACTCAAGAGGATGAGGTGAACCATTGGGCTGTGATTCCTTACTTCACATTATATAAAAAATTAATTTGAGAAACATAAACTTACATGTAAGTGCCAAAATTAAAAAAAAAAAAAACATATCTGTTAAAAAACATAGGAGAAAATCTTTTTGATTTGGGGTTAGGCAAAGATTTCTTAGAAAGGACCTGAAACCCACAAACTGTTAACCAAAAATATTGATATATTAAACTTCATCAAAAATATAAAACTTCAGAAAAGACACTATGAAGAAAATAAATACATAAATCACAGACTGGGAGATAATATAGGCAAAGTACTTACCTTACGAAGACCTGTATCCAGACTAGATAAATAACTGTTACAACTGAATAACAAGAAAAAGAAATTTTAAAATGAGCAAAGGTTTGAAAAGAATCTTTACCAAAGAAGGGCTACAGATGTCAAATAAGCATATTAAGAAGAACCTCAACATCATTAGTCATCAGAGAAACTAAACTTAAAACCACATTCGATACCACTGCACACGTCTTAGAATGGCTAAAATTGACGTCAGGCAATACCAAGTGCTGTGAGGATGTGGGCATGCACAATGGAACAGCGGCTCTGGAGATAGTTTGTAGTTTCTTTACAAGGAGGGAGAGGCGTCCAGCTCTCTTTCCAAGTCTCCCTTCTCTGATGCTCCCTTACAGGGATAGTTGGAGATGGCAATAGGTTTAATCAGAAGACTACATCCTGCAATCCCCCTTATTAGTTATCTGTGGGGCTAAATACTTGTCAATAAAATATAAGCAGAAATTGTTGGGTGGGAATTCCAAGGAAACTCTTTAAATCATCACTTTCAATAGAAATATAAGGGAAGCCACAAATGAGAGTCACATATGTAATTTAAATTTTTCTAGTCACTATATAAAAAAGTAAGAAGAGGGACACCTGGGTGGCTCAGTTATTGGTTGAGCGGCCAGATCTTGATTTTGGCTGGGGTTGATCTTGGGGTTGTGGGATCCAGCCCTGAGTAGAGCTCCACGCTCAGTGTGGAGTCTGCTCGGGATTCTCTCTCTCTCCCTCTGCCCCTTCCCCAACTCGTGCTCTCTCTCTCTCTCTTTCTAAAATAAATAAATAATTTTTTTAAAGTAAGAAGAAACAGGTGAAGTTAATTTTAATAATATATTTTATCTAACACGATATTCTAAAATGTTATTTCAACACAAAATCAATAAAACAAATTATTGAGATAATTTACAAACTTTTTTTTGTATGAAGTCTTCAAATTTTGGTGTGTATTTTACACTTTCAGCACATCTCAGCTCAGACTAGCCATATTTCAGCTGCTCAGTAGTCACATGCAGCTGGTAGTTACTGTATTAGAGAGCACAGTTTTAAATAGATAAGCATTTTTTGCCCTTCTGCCTTTCTTCCTTCGGAAATGGAATAAATTTGTGTTAGCTGGAGTTGCAGCAGCTTTCTCAGACCATGAATTTCCTTGAAGTTGCAAACTGCAGAAAAGAAAGGTAAAAGATGTCTGTTTCAGGACACCTATGTATCCCCTTACCAGCCCCTAGGCTGCCAAATTCTGGACTTAATATCAAACAGTATAAACTATCCAAATTCATTCTTAGTGATAAAAAGGGCCACTAGATAAAAACAGAAGAGAGAAAGGCCGTACATTGTATTGGTTAAAAGCACATTTTTAGGAACCGTGTATCTGGTCGCAGATCCTGATGTTGCCACGTAGTGATGTGTGAACTTGGGTAAATTATTTAAGCTCTTCAAACTTAATCTCTTTACTCAACTCTAAAATGGAGATCATAGTATCTCCCTCTTAAGGTTATTGTAAGGACTAAAAAATGTTAATATATGTAACATACTTAGATTATGTGTATCACATAGTAAGTACTTTATAAGAGTCAGCTGTTATTAATTCATTAAGAAAATGTAATAATTTTGAACTTGTATGCACCTGATAATGTAAGCTCCAAATATGAGTCAAAATTGACAAAATTATACAGAGTGGTTAATAAATCTACAATCCTAGGTCAAGAGTTTGACAGACACATTTCTCAATATTTGACAAATGGAGGAGACAGAAAAATTTAAAAAGACTTACATAAATGAATGTGAATAATGTGTCTTGGGTAAGCTTCACATTTGATGATCTTCAAATTTGAACCCAAGCTTTCTGAAAACTATTACAAATATGAAGACATATCTGTTTAAATAGTTTTTATTGGGGAAAAAAAAGAATGCTATTTTCTTAGGTTTGCCATGTTATTTACATTTGGGGATAAAACATCTATATGCTTAACTCTTTAGTTTCCTTCCATTTCATTCACACACTAAATATATAAAAATCTGTACTTCAATTTGACATAAGTCATTAATTTCATGATTTATTTTTCACATAAATATTAAGATTCTGGTTACAAACTCTTAACTCACTGTGTATATCCCTTAGCAAAGCACCATAAGCAAATGAGTGGATAATGCTTTCTTTGGAGGTTGATGAATGTTCTCTTCAGTGGGAAGTTTCTAGCATAGCATTTTCCCCCACTCTGGGCAGCTATTCCCTTAGTCTGTCTTCCAGTAAGACACAGCAGGTGGAAGTAAACCCAAACTTCCCAAAAGTTAAAACACTTTTTATAATACCTCCTTTAAAGTTTGGGTATTTCCCCCCCCCAACTTTTGACTATCTTTAAAAACTACCTTCTGTTTGCTTGTTTGTTTGTTCCACTGAGATAATTTGCCTCATTTGTGAAGAATCAAATTGAACAGGATTTGTTTAAAAAAAAAAAAAAACAGCATTAGCTAAATATTAGAATAGAGCCTGAGAGATAGAAAAAGAAACAGGACTCAGGTCAAATTTACTAAACAATCTCAATCATACAGAAACCCCAGGCAACTAAAATACCCTCTGGAGAGTAACATTTCATGCTTAGGAAGAAGTTATTTACTTCGTGCAGGAAAGTACTTTGCTCCAAAGAGGGGCCCTGGCTCACCATAATATTGGGTTTGGCCTATCATGGGACTAGACCTAAAATATTTTATGTTCTCAATTTATTTTCTCCCACATCTGGATTAAGGATAATTTTTCTAGACCTGAATTATGGAAAATTTCTCTTGTCAAATATATATGCCATATACTTGACTGTAAACATATTGGTCTAATTGCAAAATTTACCACTGGGAAAGCTAATTATTTAAGGTGTGGGTCCAAAGTAGAATTTCCCCACCTTTATGTAAACCACAAACACATATCTCTGGTAACTTGAAGTGTTGAACTCCCCTGCAAGGCAAAGAGGCATTTCCTGCTGGGCCCTCCCAGGGGGAGGCTCAGGCCTTTGGCTAGGGGTTGTTTCCACAGGCTGGAATCTTTTTTTCCTGGATGTGGGGGTCCTCTTAAACACAGGGGAATTGTGGTGGCCCTTTGAGGTTGCACAGGGAATTATTTGAGTGCCTCCTTTCAGTTTCACTCATATCCCTTGGTGTTGCTCTAACAAGGAGCCCGTTCTCTTGTTAAGGGCTTCTTTGGCAATGTCCTAGGCCCAGCTATTGCTGAACTGCCTCCTGTCTATACCCCCATGTTTGCTGGAGCCAAGAGAGCAAAAGAGAGGGATTCCCTTGTAGCTTTGTGCCAGGCACTTTTATAGTTCTGTCTTGTTTTTATTTTTCTACTGGGAAAAAATTAGGAGTTTTTATCGTCTCAGAGCACTACTTCTCAAGCTCAAACTTTACTGGCAAAAACAAAAAAAAAATCATGCATATTACTAAAATAGAAATATTATTGCTTTTATTTTTTAAAAATGCCAATGCCAATGCAGATGGCAAGTATGAATGCTTATCAAAGAAAATTTCAATTGTACCATATATGGAATAAAATTTTACATATTATTCAGTACATATTCACTAGGTGCATACTGTGTACTAGATCTTGTATTAGGCACAAAGACTGTGAAAGTAAATAACACTTGGTTCTAGTCTGAAAATATTCACACTCTCTCCTGGAAAATGTGTGTAGCAAGGTGACAGGTATGCAAATATATAATTAAAATGAAATGTATGTGCTATTGTAGCTCAGAGAAAGAGTAAACTCTGACTCCTGTGTCTTAGAACAATCGCGTAGTGTAAGCAGTATTTGATGTGGGTCTGGAAGGGTGAGTTGAATTATAACAAGGAGAAAAAGCACTCTTTCTAGGAAGTGGAGACAGTATGTAAAAAAAGGAACAGTGACCAAAAATAGCATGGCGTGTTTGGGGAATAGATAGTATTTTGGTATGGACAGGAGGCAGTGTTTAATGGATAGAGTGATGCTAAGTGAGTCTGGAAAAGAAAATACTATCCAGGTAATAACGCATGTTAGATGAAATGTTAAAGCTTTGGGATTTTGTTCTCTAAACAATGGAGTTTACCTTTGAAGGTTTAAAGAAAGGGAATAATAGGATTTTTTATTGAGTACTTACCATATGCCACACATTGTTCTAAGTGCTCTAGATAAAATTTACTCATATAATCCCATTATAACCGTATGAGGGAAGGGCTACAATGACATCCACTTTACTGATGATCTTGGGAAAGTCATCAGTTTCTTCATATCTTCACATTGATCTGTAGGTCCTACACAATCCCAAGCAAAACCACAGCTGACTTTATGTATGTATGTATGTATATATGTATGTATTTTTCTATCTTCTCCCGAAATTGACAAGCTGACTCTGCATTCATATAGAAATGCAAAGGTCCTAGCATAGACAAAGCAACTTTTATAAAGAAAAACAAAGGGAGAGGATTTACACTACTTAATGTCAAGATTTATTGTGAAGCTGTAGTAATAAAGACAGTGAGATATTTGCATTCAGGTTGACAAGTAGAATGGAGAGTCCAAAGGTAAAGCCTCATATGGACAACTGTTTTTTATTTGTTTGTTTACAGAGATACAAATGCTATGCAGTGGGCAAATGATAGTTGATAGTCATTTCAACAAATAATGCTGGAACAGTTGGATATCCATAAGCCAAAAAAAAAAAAAAAAAGGATTTTGATCCATATCTCACACAATATAAAAATTTAATCACATGAATCATACACTTACATTTTAAACCTAAAACTATAAAACTTCTAGCAGAAAACATAGGAGAAACTCTTCATGACCACAGATTTGGCAAAGATTTCTTAGATATGACACCAAAGCTGTTATCCATGAGAGAAACACATGATAAGCTGGACTTCATCAAATTTAAAAACTTCTCTTCAAAAAATACGTTAAAGTAATAAAAAGGCAAACCCCAGATTGGGAGAACATATTTGGAAAGCTTGTATCTGATAAAGGACTTGTATGCAGAATATATAAAGAACTCGAAAATTCAGTAATGGAAGAACAAACTGCCCCGTAAAGAGATGGCAGAAGATCAGAAGGGACACATCTCCAGAGAGTATATGCAGGTGGTAAATAAGCACACGGGGAGATTTTCAACATCATCAGTCATTACAGAAATGCAAATTAAAACCAAAATGAGATACCATTACATGCTTACTAGAACACCTTAAATTAAAATGTTTGACCACATCAAGTGCTGTCAAGGATATGGAGCAACTAGAACTCTCAAACACTGCTGGTGGGAATGAAAATTGAACAGCCCCCATTGATTAACATTTTGGTAGTTTCTACAAAGCTAAACATACACCCACCATATTCTCCAGCCATTTCTCTACTAAGTATTCACCTAAGAGAAAAAAAGCATACATCCATACAAGACAAGTACGTGAATATTCATAGAAGCTTAGAACTGGGCAAAACTCAAAAGGTAAACATGGATAAACAAATCACAGTATGTTTATACAATGGAATGTTGCTCAGTAACAAAAAGGAATGAACTACTAATACATGCAACAACACAAACAAATATTTCAGTAAGTATTGTGAGTGAAAGAAACCTGATAAAAAGAGTTCATACTCTTTGATTCCATTTCTATAAAACTCTGTGAAATGCAGACACTTCTGTAGTGACAGAAAGCAGATGAGTGGTTCTTAGGGAGGAGAGGTAGAGAGATAAAAGGTAGAGATTACAAAGGGAAACAAGTAAACTTTTGGGATGATGGATGTGTTCATTATCTTGATTGTGGCAATGGTTTCACAGATGTACACATGTGTCAAAGCTGATCAAATTCTACACTTTGAATATTTGCAGTTTATATCATGTCAATCATACCTCAACGAATCTATTAACAAACAAAAATTTAGTGGGAAGATGTCTGAGTCTACCTTGTGATTTAACATTAAGCCTGGGGGCAAATCTGTACACTTGAAAGCCATCATTACAATGAAAAAAGGATCACTAGTAAGTTACTCAGATGATTTTTTTTATTTGTTCATCCAGCAAATATGTATGAAGTGCCTGTGGATGGCAGCAGTGCTAGGTAGGACTAGACCTGGACATACAGTGGAGGAAAAGCTGGAGTCCCCTGCCCTCAAAGAGTTTGTTTGGTCCACAGTAGCAATATAATAGAAAGGCTGAAAGAACAAACTTCAGGAACGCCTGGGTGGCTCAGTCCATTGAGGGTCTGCCTTTGGGCTCAGCTCATGATCCCAGGGTCCTGGGATCAAGACCCGCATCGGGCTCCTTGCTTGCTCAGCGGAGAGCCTGCTTCTCCCTCTCCCTCTGATGCTCCCCCTGCTTGTGCTCTCTCTGTTAAATAAATAAAATCTTTTTTAAAAAAAGAACAAACTTCAGAGTAGAAAAATCTCTCCAATAATTCCCCCAAAGTCTTCCACTTACTTTTTCATTGGTCAAGATTGGGTTGCAGAGTCAATTTATAAGTTATAGAGTCAGACTTCAAACCCAGTTCCAGAGATTTTGTTTTAACTTCTCTATTGCCCCTCAGTATTAAGAAGCTTGACCCTAATTAGAAAGATTGAAACAGAATTGTTTCTGTTTGAGGTATGAACTCTCTTACTCTGATTTACTGCTACTGAAAGTCATATCCACATACCACCTAAAATCTTCCTTTATACCACCACGGCAATATGTACCACCCTGGGAAACACTGGGCCAAATGTTCTCTAGACTCACTCTTGGCCTTAATACCTTAAAATCTCATACTCTGGGTTTTGTCCATGTGAAAGTAGAGGATAAGTCATGCCAACCATAATTGCCTTAGCTTTCTTTATCCTACTGGGAAAAGATAACATGTTTCTGTTGGGGCTGGGATACAATGTAAGGTTCCACACAGGCATGAAGATGGTAGTCCTCACCTTTTTCTCTCTATGTTCCTGGAGGTTGGTGGTGGGTGTGAAGGTGTGGGGGAGTAGAATGTGGGAGGCAGCAAGAGACTCCACGCTGGTTCAATCCTCCCTTGGTGCGCTCAGTACAATGGAGAAGAACTGCTTGCTGAACAGAAGTGGCCTCATGGGCAGGGTGTGAAGAAAAGTGGCTCTTTTAAGGTTCTTGGGCAGGGTCTTGACTCCTCTCATTTGATGTTGAATGAGCCGCAGTTTCCATCCAGCAACTCGCTGAGATCCAAAATTACCATCCATCACCCAGCAACTTTTCATCGTGGACAAAGTAATTCCAAAGTAGAAGGTTTTGGTCTCATGGTGAAGATTCAGAGTTACCTTCAAAGGCTGTGTGCTGAGCACAGAAGAGATATGATCCCTCTGGGTCATACCCTGTTAGCAACAGACACGCATACAACTGTGACAGGCCTTAGTCATCATTTAGTTCTATTCCCAAAGTTGCCAGCCACAAAGAACTGGAACAAAACTGGTTTTGGAGATCATCACTCATGGGCCAAAGCCAGCATTTTCCTCTCTTTCTCCTGACAAGTAAGGCGTAGGCCATCAGTTCTGTGTCTCTCTACCTTTCAGGCAGGGTTTCCCACCTCACCACTTTTGACATTTGTGACCAGATCATTCTTTGGGGGACTGTCCTGTGCATGTACAATGTTTAAGAAAATCTATGGCCTCTCCCTCTTAAATTCCAGGAGCACTGCTCCCCAGATGTGACAACCAAAACTGTCTCCCCATACTGCCAAATGTCTCTCAGGGGACAAAATCAGCCCCAGGTGAGAACCACTACCTTAAGTTAACTTTATTTCAGGGTCCTGAGTAAGGGCCATCCTAGTCTGTCCCAGGCCTTTTTCTAATCTCAGTCTCAAGGGGATGAGACTGAGAATTTACTGGGCCTCTCTCCTTATTCAGATTTGCCTGTTTTCGCCCCAGCAGGTTATATAACAGAAAGAAGGGCTTATTTATTAAGTTAAAGAAAAGGTCGCACCCATCTTTTCCCCAAGGCCAATGCCGCCTGCTTCTCTTATACTTATAAAATTAAGCAAGGTCACTTAATATCTGCTCCCAAATGATGATCTTAAGCCCGAACACATAGTTGCTTCTATTAGTGAGGATAAAAGAAAACATAAACACTGGGAGGGCATCTCATTTCATTACAGTTTTATTGGGGATCATATTCCAATTAACACTTTTCTTTTCAATACGGCCTATTATAAATAAACCACACAGAGGCTGCATTTTAATTTTTCTTAAATTTTTAAATATTGTGCCTTGGGAGGTTGAATACACTTTTCAGTGATAATCACTGGTAAGAGAAGCGTATCGCACCCCACAGTGATTCTACAAATCGAGAGCCTAAATACCCTCCTGTAAGACTAGAGTCAGGAGAAGTAAGTAAACAGAAGGTAATCTTTCTGTGTTTCTTGAAACCAACTTTAAGAGAACAAAGGTAGTAATTAGGATTCATTTTCTCTCCTCATCAAGACGGTGCTCAGCCCCTCTGCTGAGCCAGCCTTTGCAAGAGATGGAATTTTTAATCAGTGATTGATAGCACCCACAGCTTTCAGGCAGGAGAATGTTCTTAGTGACCTCTACAGGGCTGAGGTACTGAGTTATGTTTCAAAAGCTTGACAGGGCCAAGATGTCTAAGCTTGTGAAGTTTCAAGACCAACATTATCCTGAATTGGTTGATGATTTCAAAATGTAGATTAGCTTTGATGATGGATTAGAAGCTACAGGAAGAAATTATGGAGGAACAGTACTTCTGAGTTAAGAAAAGACTTTTGAATCTGTTTTTAGAAAACTGACCTACCTTCTTTTATTGTCTAAAATCTTAAAGTGACCCCAAGTGTTTTTCCCTGAGTTTCCCAAGTTTTGTCCTTGACTCCATATATATTTTTTCTTTCATCTCTGTTTTCCCTTAGTGTTCCCATATACTTCCATCTCTTAAAATACTTAATCCTTCTATACACGACTCTAAAATCTATCTCTTTGGGAGTTGGCACCGGGGTGGTTCAGTCAGTTGGGCATCCGACTCTTGGTTTTGGCTCAGGTCATGGTCTCATGGGTTGTGGGATCAAGGCCCACCTAGGGCTCTGGGCTCGGCCGGGGCGGAGGTGGGAGGGGAGGGGAGGTGCTTGGGTATTTTCTACCTCTCCCTTTGCCCCTCCCCCTGCTCATGCTCTCTCTCTCTCTCTCTCTCCTCTCTCTCTCTCTCAATCGGGAGCCACACCATGCCTTTAATTGCCTATTGTATGCACCCTTGGAGGTTGAGTACTTTAAACTCAACATGCCTAAAACGAACTTAACGCCTTGCCTTCCAAATACCCTTCTCTTAGTGAATACCATCATAAACTCGCCATCCATGCCCCAAATCAAGGACTCATCACCTTTCCCCATATAGCGGGACCCATATTTCCTCACATTGTCAGGGACCACATTTCATCATCCGATCAAGGACAATGTTCTGGAGATTGTATTTCCTAAATCTGTCCGAATTTTCCCATCTCCCCTCCCACGGCCACCTCCGCAGCAGCAGGACCTGGCCTGGATTTGTCCCGGTGTCTAGGTGGGCGTTTCTGCCACAACTGTCTCACCTCTTCTCTCGTCCTTTGCGTTGCTACGGAAGTTCATTTATACCATGTGCTCTCCTAAGCCCCTTAGAAATATTAATTTACTTAAGTTTGAAACAACCGAAAACAAATTTTCTTGAAGCTAAGTTGAAATACGCATGAGTGACCCTATATAGAGACAACCTTGAAAACACTTTTCCTGCAAGATCTTATCCATCACCTAAGTGAGAGTTCTTAGAAACCCCAAGAGGCTGGGATGATGTCAGGACTTAATTTGGGGGTTCTAAATTCCCTCTACTAATATGTTCGCCATCCCTTTTTCCATCTGGCGGGCTTTTGCTTATTAACTGTGTACTGAGGATACTGAACTCAGTGGGTTATAAACACAAAGCAGTCATATATTTTCCGAGCACTGCTTTAAATAAGGTAGCCCATGATTTGGCGTATGTAATTCGACCTCTTTGTGTCTCCATTTCCCTTCTTAAAGACAGGAGAAATAATGTTACCTACCTCATAGAGTTGTTTTAAGACTTAAATGTATTAGTACATATAAAATGTCTAAAGCAGTACCTGGCATATAGTAAGCACTCAGTAAAAGTTGGCCATAATTTTTATGCTCCTATCTCCCCTTCTAAACCATAAGCGCTTTGAATCCCAAGAGCTTACGTAGTGTCTGGCACATTTTGGGTGCCTCCAAAGTATTGGCATAATCAGGGAGATGATGTAATCAAAATAAGGATTCAAGGAATTAAACAGAATTTGAAGTTGATTTGATCACATAATGCCTTTTTTCCTAAGGATTTCAAAATAGCATTCAGGCAATACTTGAGTCTCCCAGGAGACAATGACTATAGATAATATCTCTATGACAGAGAGAATCTTAGCTGGATTCAATCACGGAGAGATGCAATTACTTTCCTGTGAACTAGTCGAAGAATTTGAATAGCTACTTCCCTGGTAGACAGTGAGAACTCTAAGCACACAAAGATGGCAGAATCAACCTTTGTATATTTCCTGTGTCTGGTTTTATCCCAAAGAACAAGTTTCAGATGATCATTCCACAGAAGTCTGAAAGATTTTATAAGATGTTTTTATGTCAGGTGCTTTAGAAAGCAAGTAGATCATGTTACCTACTTCCTACAGGCATGTTCCAGGTACCACCATGACATCAGGGCCCACTTGTATCGCGATGCAAAAACAAAACAAAAACAGTATTTCTTTTCCGGCATAATAACAAGCAGAACTACTGGGTAGGTGTGGCTTAATCTGTCATGAAGGAAGCGCCCTCCCTCCCTATTTCTCTGGGGGTCATGAAAACAAAACCAAAATTAAAAGGCAAGAGCAAAATCAATCATAGTTATCTTTTATCCTTCCAAATAGTCAAGGATTTAGCACTATGTAGACTAAACATCTGGGTGATGTTTAAATTTTTCCCCACTTTTTATCCACATTTCGACCCAAAGATTGAACCCTGTATGGAAAGCCTTAACCATTAGCCTACAAAAGCTGAATTACCAGACTTAATCATCACAGAAAGTGTAGTTATTTATGGAATTAGAGGTGGTCATAGGGGGAGAAAATGAGGAAATCATAACCAAAGTCAGTGGTTTTGTGGCTGGCTTTTTCTGGATTTATACTAATGAAAAAAGAAATGTGCTTCTGTCCAGAAGATCAATTCCAAAACAAATAAAAACACTGTCTCACTAGCTGTAAAGAGATGCCCTCACTTTCAATAAGGGCCTGGGAGGAGGAAGGTCCTTGGAGAATTATCTAGGAGTGGATGACATACAATTTTGTTTGCTAAACATTCTTGACCTTGTGTCCTCTATAAAAATAGTTTCTTTCAGTGCAGCTGAGAAAGCTGTGATTTTGCTGTCCAGTCAATGCAGGCCTGCCTCCTACATCATGGTGAACATGGGTGTGGCTTCATTTCCCAGTATAAAAGCAAAAGGTGGTAGGCTTACCCATCTCCTATTCCAGTGGCTCAAAAACACTGCTTCCTCCTTCCTCACTGAGAATCCTCCACCGGGAAAGTGCATCCTATGATTGGAGCTCAAAGTTTTTGAGTGTGTCTAAGACCCCGCATATAAAACATTTCTCCATTCCTGTCCTGTTTTACCCCCTTTGCCTACCCCTGACTTATTAGGTTCCCCACTTCCAGGGAGCCCTGTGGTATCAGGAGGAACATTTTGATGTAATTCCACTGCTGTTGCCGGAGCTATCTAAGCTGGAGGATTTATTAGTTGTGAACGTTCATTTTTGTTTTTCCTGGTCCAGCGCCAGTAAATAAGTCACCCAAACCATGGCTGAGTGTCATTTGATAGGAAAAAGCTGGGATCACAAGGAAGCCTTCTGTCTTTCAACCCCCCCCCCCCCGCAAAAAAAAAACAAACCCAAAAAAAACAAAAAACAACAACCGACCACCACCACTACCACCACCACAACAAACTGCTGAGGTAAGCACTGTCAAGGCCAGCTGCATCAACATGAGGGTGGTGAGACAAATGAGAGCTTTCACTGCTGGATATGGAGCTAGAGAGCCCCTGCCCTGGGCCTGCAAACCCACCGCAAACCCCAGGAACACAGGAATTAACGCAAGTGGCAAGGGACCGCTTTTTCAAACTACCAGCTCTGTCCATTTCGATCTTTCTCGCACATGAACACAGCTCATCTGAAAGGTGACTAGAGCTGCAAGTCTCCCACACACAGGCACGAATACACACGGGCATATACATACATGCACACACACACGCACACGCACGCACATGCGTGTTGCTGGAACGTCATTAGAAGAACTTGATGGAATTACGCCGTTTGTGAGTCGGTGACCCCCTGGCTGGCTGTACGGGGCAGGGAGGCCAGAGTGGGATTCGGGTTTGTGCGGGGGGAGATTGGGGGGGTGGGGGGTGCTTCAGGAGGCCCAGGATGGGCGGAGGGAGGAGGTCGCAACTTGGGAGGGGACTGGCTCCCGCCAGGCCCGCCAGCTCCCTGTGACTGTTGCCTGGGCAATGGCTGGGGATGGTCAGGAATGCTTGGAGCCGGTATCCTTCTTTTGGACTCCGGGATGGAGCAGAAGGGGGTGGATGGCTTTTCTCTTTCTGTTTCTCCCTTTCATATTCAGCAGATTAGAGCCGCGGGTTGCTGTGGCGACCACGCGAGGAGGACTGCACACACCTGCACCACCAATACCAGCCGCCAGTGTGGACTTGGGCTGTCCCCGCGGCCGTTTTTTGCTGTGGGAAACACAACAACAACAACAACAACAAAAAGAGTAAAGGAGAAGGGGGTGGGGATGCAGGGAACAAGGAGGCAGAAAAGGAAGAGAATATATTCCCAGTGCAAGCCAGGGGAGTGTTGCTCTTTAATAAAAGGTGATAGGAATGCACAGGACACAGATGATAGCCCAGAAACCTTGCCCAGGTAGCCAAAGGGGCTGCTTAGGTGGGACCGGAAGCGGTGGGGGAGGGGGTCACCCACAGCCTAGAGCCACCAACTGCACACACCATGGAGGCAGGAAATCGTGAACACAGGGAGAGCTTTAAAGCTTCAGCTCTCTTACTAAGTAACAGAGGCGAGGCCTAAAAGGAAAGTTAGTCTGTGATTATCCAGAACTGAAAGCGACTTGCCATTTTTCTTCAGGCTGATTTTCGAATGAAGAGGAGTGCATTCTACTGTGGGAGAAATACCATTATGTCTGTTCTTTTACAGTTTGCAGAGACAGGAGAGGGAGAGGAGAAAGGGGAGGGGGGGACCTCGATGAGCTCCTGAAGTTGTGGAATGCTCTGGCGTGGTGCCAGGTTGTGCTAATGAAGAAGTCAGCTCCATGCAGGGCCAGGGCCTCACCTCTCGCTTGGACACCCTGGCTCTGCCTTTAGTCTGCCCCTTCTTCTCTCCATCTGCCTCCTCCTCTCCCTGTCCTGGGATTGCCTTCTGCATTGTTGTCTCTCTTTCCATTAACAAAACATCGATGCATTAGCCTGTCCAAAGCACTCCACAATGACAATATTTACAGAAGCTTAAATAAAATATGTATAGAGAGATTGATAGTGAATATGCAATAGACCTTTTGAACTTAGACCATGCTGGGTTTGTTTGTTTGTTAAACTAGATTCTCCAGGCTGCTTCAGCTATTTTAATGTCTCTCAAACAATCCACTTAAAGGGAAAGATGATTAGAGAGAAACATTCTTTTAAAAATGTTTTTTTCCTCTCTTCCAAGCAATGTGATTAGCAGGCAATGGGCCTTATGTCTTCCACTTTCAAAATAACTGAACCCCAGAACATTTCCTTGGGGTGACACACTCTGTGTCACAACAGACTGAAATGAGACAGCTGACTGTCCCGTCAGCATATACACAAACAACACTGTACTGTTGTTCTGGAGGTCTTTACATACCCTCATACTGACTCTCACTGAGGGAATTTTGCAAGATGACCTAATCTTGGAATACAGCGTCTTTTCAAACCCGTGTTTATGTGTCCCCACCTTTACTAGAAAGTTTATAAAACAGTTTCACAAGAAAGATAGCGGTACACTGGATCAGGGATTGGCAACCTTTCTCTGTAAAGGGCTAAATCTTTTAAGCATTGTGATCCATACAGTCTCTGTAGCAGCAACTTAACTCTGCTACTGTGATCCGAAAACAGCCCCAGACAACATGCAAATCAATGGCATGGCTATGTTTCAATAAAACTTTATTGACAAAAACAGGCCGCAGGCCCACTGAGTCTGTGCGCCACATTTTGTCAACCCCTGCACTAGAGCTGTCCTCCTCTAAGTGTAACATCTTGAATAGGTCAGACTGCTCGCTAACTCTCAGAAAATTTCACTGTTCCAATGCCATTCTTTTCAGTTCCTCATCTTACAGTGATATCTAGTAACCGAGAACAAACAAGCAACAAAGTAATTCAACTGAAGAAAGTCTCCAACCTGTTCGCGTGACTAGAATTTCTTGATTCTGTTAAAAAAAAAAATCAAATAAGAACCCTGATTGTAGGGGCGCCTGGGTGGCTCAGTCGGTTAAGCCACTGCCTTCAGCTCAGGTCACGATCCCAGGGTCCTGGGATTGAGCCCCGCATCGGGCTTCTTGCTCGGCGGGGAGCCTGCTTCTCCTTCTCCCTCTGCCTGCTACTCTTCCTGCTTGTGCTCTCTCTCTCTCTCTGTGTCAACTAAATAAATAAAAATTCTTAAAAAAAAAAAAAAGAACCCAGAATGTAAAAGAATAGTCCATTTTTGAGCTGTTACAGTGTATGTTCGTCTTGTCTTGTAATGTGTGATCCTTTGGCAAATACATGGCCGAGCACATTACGTTTAGAAAGAGTAGAATTTGCGCTTCTTGATGGTCATGGATTTCAAAGGCCTATTTGGTGCCCAATTTTCTACAGAGTCTTGTGCCAAAATGCCTTTTATCACAGGGAGGCAAGCAGTGCATTGAAACATATTTTGTCGACTGGGCACCATATGTAGAAGTGACAGCCAGAGCTCCCTGCCAGTTCTCTTTCATGGGGGAGGATGGGTCTACAGAGGTTCAAACGTCTTACAGGGATTCATGCTTGAGAAGTCAGCAGGTAGGGGGGTGACGGTACCAGCCTAAGTCTCATTCTGAGAACGATTTCTTTCCTAGATACAGATTTTGATTATTACTCTCTCTGAGATTTGTTCTTTATTTTTAGGAGTTGTATATGTTATTCCTGCTATAACTTTGTACACAGACAGCGGAAGGAAGTGGGAACATATGCTCACCTCATTCCAGTGTATGAATTCCAATGTGGATTATAATGTTGAAGCCCCATATGTGGTCTTATTCAAGCCTGAAGAGCCCATTCTTTGGGAATTACACTGATATCTGAATATGGAGTTCTGAAAATTTGCCCTGATGGAAACCCTTGTCCATAAGTGGTGGAGTTCATCCAGAGAAACATTTCCATTTTCTGTCCCTGGGCAATCAATAAGGATTGGGAAGGCTGAATCCCAAGCAGAGTAATCATGTCCCAGGGCATTCCCACCAGACGTGGGGGCAAGAAGCAACACGAATGGATGGAAAGAATAAATTTGAATTCCGGGAGGAACATCCCAGAAATAGCTATGGTAAGAAACTCGAGGAAAAGCTAGGCTTGTTTTGGTCTGGCCAGTTTGGGATTCAGATTATTGTGATTCTTCCCAACCTGGTAAAGCCAGGGACACAGAGTTAGAGTACTTCTTATGGTCCTTTGTTAAGAAGGACCAATTTAAATGTATTCCCCTTGTTGCTGCAGAAAAGACCTACCACGACTTCGTTAGGGACATCAATGCAGATGAATTAGCCATTCAATCTGTAAGACATATGGAAATGAGCATTATATAGAAGAAAGGTTGTGGTTCCATTTTCTAAAAATAGTAAGTGTGCAAAAAGATACAGAATTGGAGGTCCCCCTCCCTCCCGCGGACAGCTTGTAGAAGTGGAGAGATACAAATGATAGTCTCGCTCTTCTATTCCATCAGTAGTAAATATAAGGTTAAACTAAGGTAACCGGAACGTCATGCATGAAAATCCAGAAACAACATTATACTCTCATTTTTTATTTGTGTTCAATACAAAATAAAAGGATTCGGGGTTAAGATTAAGATGAGACCTGGATAATGCCCATAATTTCATGTTAAAATGATGAAGAATTTTCACAAAAGAAATACGATCCATTCTAAGAAGCCATTTTCCAGATGAACCTACAATAGGAAAGTCTTTTGACAGAATCTTTTGGTGTTACTGAGAAAGTCAGATATCAGTAAACTCTCACTCAGGGAAATATCATGGGCCTTCAAGAAACTTGGCATTCCCTTTCACTCGTTAAAACTGATTTGGGAAGTGACCATCATGGTACATTTTTAGTGCTTTGTTGGGGAGGATCTATATAAAATCTATTATAATTTATGGAAATGGATTATAAGAGAAAATACAGGTGTTAGTGTCTCTTTCTCTGTGTTCTGCCAGATTAACTTTGGAGCAGACACCTGGTGAATCATTGTCTGGTAGGAGGGATTGCTTTGCACAAGTGCACTCTGGTTGTGATATCCAGATTATCTTCTACCCAGTTCTGCCACACAGTGAGGACTTGCCTGCCACTGAGGGTCAGGATTCTAACTGCTCTAATTGCTATTCCCATCTGCTGTAGAGAAGAAATCAATGTTTGTGGGTGGTTTTGTTTTGTTTTGTTTTGTTTTGACCAAAGCAGAAAAAAATGATAAATAATATACCTGGAGAAAAAACCACTTCACTATCAACCCTAATACCAAATAGTCAAACCAGTTGCAAGGGGATCAATTCAGAAAGAAGAAATAGATTTGGTAATTGAAGCTTGACTCTTCAACTTCAGGGCTAACATCAAACTCAGGTTAACGTCTAATGGAGAATATACCACTAGGGAGAAGAGAGGCAGCAAGGTAAAGAAAACCACACTTACCGTTTACGCCCGGTGTGCAGGACTTTAACTAACATCGCTAATGCCTACAGGAACCCTGTAAAGTAGGTAAAACTATTCCATTTGCAGACATGGAAACTGAAGCTCAGAGAGCTTCCAGAATTTGCCCAAACCTATGGCTGGCAAATAGGGATTCACGGGTTATCTATGAATTGGAGGTCTTTGGGACAGCCTGTCAACAAGAGTAATGATTTCTTAGTTTGGGTAAATCTTGTAAGAATGGACTGCAAAAGAATTTTAAAAACATCATCTCTGACAGCCAACCAGAACTACCATAAAAAACAAAGAAGTATGACTGACAATAACAAAAAGTAGAAATATGTTCCTGGTTCCTTAATTTGCTCACAATTATTACTGCATTCATGACCCTAGCCCAAGTTGGCCATTTTCTGAGTCATAGCGACATACATAAATAGTAAGAGACAGAAGAAAATACCATTGTTTTTCAGGGTGAATTAAAGATGAAGAAACATACTTTTTTTGGAATTGTGTAATTTAGACAAAATAATATGATGCAAAATAATATGATGTCCATATTATGCGTGCCCTGTAAGGGAAAGAGAATTAAGTGTGGTTCTATTCAAAATAATGACTATGGAATTTAAATGATTATAGTTTATGTTGAAAGAAAGGGAGGGAGGAAGGAAGGAAGGAAGGAAAGAAGGAAGGAAGGAAGGAAAGAAGGGGATAGATGGACTCAGTAGATCATAAGGAGCCATTGGAAAAAAGTCCACTTTCCTTAGTATGGTTAAAAACTGTGCATTGACAGGATATTATCAACAGTCTTTTAAAACCTCAGTAAAAGAAGCAATGAATTTCTTCTGACACACTCGATGTCCAGAAATGCGAAGTTAAAGTTCTAGAGCCTTGTTGATTTCCTTGAGGAAGGACAAAAACAGCCAAGGGGAATTCAAACTGCCTTGTCCTTAAAATGCTAATCAGACGCTAAGCGCTACTTCGCTTAGCGTCTGATTAGCACAGGGACCTCGGTGGTTTACAGAGCACAGGCTGAAAGATGGTAAAATACAGGAGCAGCTGGGGTGACCCTGTTCATCAGGGGCTCTAGGTTCCGAGGGTGACGTAGAGTTCCTGGATATTCCTCTCTGTGGTGGGAAAGTCCGGGAAATGGGGCAGATTGATGAAAAGTCTAACTGCTGCAAATACGTGCCTCACCTTCTCCTACCTTCAGATTACGTGTCTCTGCATTTTCCTTCAATTTAGTTTGAAGCCCCAGGCCTGTATGAGGCATCTTGTCAGGTATGATAAAAAGCACTGGAGAAATAGGGTATAGTCTGCTCCCAGATACCTCAAATAGCCCGGAAGGGGGAAAGCAACAAGTATGCCTCTAGAAATTTGCCAGCCAAAGGCAAGACAATTTACCACATGTCTAAATATTTCAAATATGTAAATCATGCTAATAACGTTTACATTAAATCTGTTCTATCCTCCAGTCTTGAAAACAAAGAGTCCTTCTGTTTACCATGACTGTAAGACCAGATTCACGTTACAAGTGTTAGATTCCTTAGAGCTCTGCAAGGAACATGGCAGCTTTCAGAGAATGGGACATGGACTCCCCATCCATGCAGGTCTCCTTCCTGCCCCATGGGGGGCCTCAGGCCTCCACATACACACTGCAGCCGGCCTCTCCTTGGCTTCCTAGGGCCAGGTACTGGTGGCACGTTCCATCTTCTGGAGAGAAAGACCCAAAGAAGAGGCCAGCACAGGCCTAAAAGTGGCCTCAGGGAACTCTGGGAAGAAAATTCTGGAGTCTTGGGTACCTGGAGTATGGTCTAGAAGGGGAGGCACAGGCTACAGGTGAGAATAACCCTTGGGCACTCAGACACCTGCCTTGGTGGAGGGGCATGGCCTGTGGAAAGCCAGAACTTGGGAGCTGCTCTTGCTGGGATCTGAGGGCAGTATTTACAAGCAAGGTGTTAAAATTGGACAAATATAATATAGTTCCTCATAAGTATTATCCAAAGACCCTATTTCAGTCTAGATTTTGTTGGATTAGTATTCTTCAACTACCATGAAGAATAAGAGAAGGCATATGCTAGGCATTTCCAACTACTTATGTTCTCTGACAAAATAAAAACGATGGAAAGGGCTCGTTTTAAGTGTACCAACGTTCATAGCTGAATTTGCAGATATTTGTAGCCACTTACTGGTCTGTTAACTCATTTTTAAAATAAATGTAAAAGTCATTATCATCATGTTAAGTTTTCTTTAGCTGGAAGTTTTAGGATTCCAATTCATTTTTGGAAACATGTCTTTAAGTATGAGCCTTCTACATTTTTTTCATTGTAACTGGCGCAGAAATTTCCCTCAAGCTTCTCTTATTTATGTCATTGTGCATTTCTCTTTCTGTTTACCATGACTGTTAATCATTTATACTTTAGCCTTTACCTCACCGAACCTTTGATCATCATGTTCATATTGACTTTCAGGTACCTTAGTCACCAAATGATACAATCACTCTATTGCCCTTGTTTTGAATGACTTCTTTTTTTCTCTACATTTTTCTGAATATCCAGTCTTAACTACCAACACTGGCTTTTCTTGCACCAGTTCCAAATTGCATGGTATATCCTTTTCTGCAACAATACATTGTAACTTAGCCAAAGATTATTCTATTTTTTTCTTCTTTTTCCCAGATATAACTTTTTTTAAAAATGTTTTTTATTTATTTATTCATGAGAGTCAGAGACAGAGAGAGAGAGAGAGAGAGGCAGAGGCAGAGGGAGAAGCAGGCTCCCCGCCTAGCAGGGAGCCCGATGCGGGACTCGATCCCAGGACCCTGGGATCATGACCTGAGCCAAAGGCAGATGCTTAACCATCTGAGCCACCCAGGCGCCCTGACCCAGATATAACTTTTTGCATTAATATATTTAAGGTTCTCTATGTGTAAATGTCTGTGATTTAAGATAAGTTATTCGAAATTTTAAGTAGATTCTTCCAAGTCATTTATTATTTTTGAATCGCAACTGTATAGCTATGCTTTCTAAAAATAGATCTTCTGCAAATTTCATTAATTCTTTGGCATATTCAGGCTCCTTACTAAGTGCATTAAAATGGAAATGAGATGATTGCTCATTTTGTCAACAATTTTCAAAGTGACATTGGATAAGACCCTTATTACTAATTATAATTTAGTCTCATTAAATTTGAGCCTATCCAGTTCCTAAGTCACTCCCATGTGTAGTATATTATGAACCCAAGGAAGATAAATTATTGTTGTTCACTAGTTAGTATGTGGGATCTGGTTCCTTAATTTGGAAAAGTAAATTAGTGGAAAGTCCACACCAAGTCCAGACTGAGGGTTGGCCTTCAGATAAAGGAGCAGGAAAGGTGACAACCTACAGACTCTTACCTCGGTGTGGCTGCTGAACACTATCCTCATTCCTTTAGCAGGTGGCAGAGGTAGATTACTTGACTTAGGCCCAGGTCCAAGTTTCACTTCTAATTCTTAGAAGCTTCCAGATTTAGTCAAATTATCTACCCTCTTTGGGTCTCAATATCAATAGTTTATAAAAACAAAACAATAGACTCTCTTTAAGGTCACTTTTAACCTTTACAATCTATTTTTCGATTATTCTAGCAGGTCTGAAAGTTTTCCCCATCAGTTACTAATGAGTTGCTGAAAGGCTGGACCACAAAGATTGGAGCATTATCTCTATACTCCCATGGTGAAGATGCACTGAGCACTTTCGCAGAAGTATGTATTTTCAGTTTAGTGACAGGTGACTAGAAGCAGAAAGTAGGTCTGAGAACACAGCAACCTGAGAATGTCAAATCAGGGAGAGTGGGCAAGGGGAGCAAAGAGGAGAGTGTCAGAGGAAAACAAGGAGCCACTGAAGGCATCCTGGCTGGGGACCTTCCTGGTGAACATGGCCCGCCAATCATTGCCAAGCTCTGAGGTTGCTAAGTTAATGTGGACCGAGATCATCAGTAGTCACTGTAACAATGTCTCATATCTTTCAATGTGGTAGAGAATTGAGTTAGGTACTAGATAGATAGTAATTTCCTCTTGAGTCTTCTTGTTCCCACACTACCTGTCTACAGAGAATCGTATCCATCATTAACACTCCACTCCAAGGCTAACTTCTTCAAGTCTCTTCTCCACTGTCACCAGGCAGAACTAACTTCCTCTAACTCCGAGTGCCGAGGGCACGTTACCACCATTTCTCTCAGTGTTCTCTCTCATTTGGCTCCACATTAGCAGGAGGTATTCCGATATGTGTCTCTCTCTCTCCCCTTCTCCACCCCTTACCTGCAACCTGTGTGAACAGGCCAAGAAGGACAGCAATCCCTGTCTTCTCTTTCCAACCCTTTCCAATCAATGTTCTGCTCCCCTCCAGACCTTGCCTTAGGATTCTCTAGAGCCTCATTGGGAAACCAAAAAGTGAACATGAATGGTGTCTTTTCCTCTACGTTCCTACTGTTATAATCCAAGTTCTCCTTCAGACAATGTAAATAGTTCTGACTAATTCAAGGAAGGTTGGGAAGTGAGGGTAAGTAAGAAAAATACAAAGATTAATATTTCTCCATCTTATCTTGCTACACTTGAGTGACCAACTTGGCTCCTAGTGCATAATAATAATTATTATAATTATTTCTATATAATTATAATCATAATTATTATTATGTGTAGTTTTTGTAGGCAGCATCTTAACCAGGGATTTCCATCAAAATCACCAGATAGGTTTTTTACATCTACGTACCTGGGCCCAATGTTGGTGATCCTGATTCAGTAGGTCAGGGCTAGTTCTGGTATCTGAATACAAAACTCTCCGGGGATCTGGCGCACCACACAACTTTAGGTGGGAAGCTCATCACTTAAAACTCAGGGCTCTGAAACCACAGACTTGAGCGTGACCTTGAGCAAGTTACTTAGCTTCTCTGAAGATTACATACATACACATTTATAACATTTTATGCTTTAAAGAATTGTGGTGGAATTTTCATCTGGGCTTAGAGTAAATGGAAATGCCAGTTTATTTCAGAGAACATACTCTATGTTTAAAGCAAACATCTGGAAACAGGTGCTAGCTTTTTGTTTTGTTTTTGTTTTTGTTTTTGTTTTTTCAGTTTTATTGAGGTAGAACTGACGTACAACTAGATTTTATTTATAACCTAAATTTTGATTTGGTCTGCTATATTGCCCTACTAATCAGTTTTGGAGTTAAGAAAGTAATGTGGTTTGTTCGGGTTCAGCTCCCTGAGAATCAGTTTTGCACTGTGTCTACCTAGAATTAACCCACCATCTTTGACATTTTGGGAAATGTCGTTTTCTCCCCCCACCCCAGAAGATCGTTTGTGAGAGTTATTCTGTAATATTTGTGACTTTGAAGGACTGTATACAGGTTGATGTTCCTTTATAAGGATGAATATTTTTCTTTCTGAATCCACTTCGATTTACTTTCTCAAATGTGTCACACTTCCCAAGAACGTTCTTCCCAGTGAGTATGTGCGTAGCAAGAGAGGTCTTCGGGCCATTGTGTTAATAGCTAATTTTCTGGTTCCCTGATTTGAAAACATGTTAGTTTTTAAAATCACCTTTCCACACCTTTGTAAGCTTTTCTCTTCTGACCTAGAGTGTTTCTGCCTGATCCATCTAAATTCTCCCCATTCTTCAGGTCTCAATTTTTATAAGATCTTCTCTGCTCTCTCCTGCTTTATTCATGGCCACCTTTCATTTTGTCTATGAGTTATTGTCTATACTGTGTATTTAACACTTATCATATGCTCTGGCATATTTTAATATGTTGTTTCATTGTTTCAGAAATGTGTCTTGTCTCCCTAATTCTTTAAGCATCAGGCAAACAGAGTCTCTGTGGAATATTTCTGTGCTTCCTCCTCAGTGCCAAGCAGGGTCTTGCAAATAGCATGTGCTATTCCCCTCTGAGGAATACTGATTGAGGAGTATTGCTCTTACATCTAGTAAATAATTATACATGCTATTATTAAAGAAGATCTATCAGAGCATTATTTATTTGGGCAGAAACAAAAGATTCCTTCCTACTGCTGTTGACTCTTTTGGCCTGACATTCTGCTACCAATGAAAACTACTTCACGAGCTTGATCACTGGAAAAATCAGGGTACCTTCTGCTGACATTAGGATTAACTTGGCTCATCTCAGTTTTTCAGAAATAAGAGAACCAGGCTTCATATTCTTTCCTTTCCTGTAAAAAAATAAGAAGAAGAAGGAGAAGGAGAAGACTTTCAAGCATGTTATTTCAATTAGAGTTCAGTAATATTTACTGGCCTTCCTAGATGCCAAACACCGAGGTCCTTGTTTTGTCCTAGTTGGGTTTCAACTCCATCTGTCCAGAGTTGAGGCTTCCCCAAGGATTCCTAGAAGCCTATTTCTTATCTACTTCCTTTCCCAACGTTTCTGGCAGCTTTGCACAGTGGCTAGGGCTTCTCATGCAGTTCCTGATACTGTTTCATGTTCCTTTTCAGAAAGCAGGGGCAAGTGAGGGATCTGAGCGCTATTAAATGCTCACCGTAGCCGAGGCTGGGGTACAGGTCTGGGCTGTGGCTCAGGAGCATGTGAGAGTCTTTCTCACTGAATCAAAGCCTTATCTACTTATAAAGACAAAGGCATTGTTCTCCTCAGCATTGCAATCCTAGCTCCTGTCACTTTGCATACCACGAAGTTGGCAACTGATAAGTACTTGTTGAATAAACACAGGACATCAGATGCTATCACTTCCAAGAAGCCTTCCCTGGTCTACCGAGTAGAACTGATTACTTCCTTTACTGTGTTCCAAAGCACCACGCATCCTCCTTCTCTAATTAAATTTATCTTACTGAATGGCACTGATCTGTACACAGTAGATTTATCTGTCTTAGTGATTCTTTGATAACAAGGCCTGTTTTACCTATTTTAGTATTGCCAACACCAAGTAAGCACAGTGCTTAATGAAACAGCCGTGTAAAATTGTTCCCTGTCTTCCGTAAAGGTATCACCTGTAGCATTATTCATTACATTTCACAGTATCCTTTTTAGATTTTTCCAGAAATTTCTCTCCGTAATTATATCCAGAATATATGTGATTTTTAGACAATACTTTTGCCTTCGTTACATGAACACTGTATTTTGTGTCTTTCCAGTTATATTTGGACCCATCCATAGTAAGTATTCAATGGCAAATGTTCTTGTATTAGTCTTACCCTTGGCTCCAGTGTAGGTACCTAGCATTTTGTACCTTTGCATTTCCTGCCTACTTCTGACAGATGCTATTTGTTGTATTATGTGTCACATAACCTTCCTTAAATCCCTCTTTTGAAGTAAGATGGAGTAAAAGTATACACCTATAAAATAGTCTGTGTACACTACATTTACTCATGCATTCAACAAAATGAAGCTAGAAATCATTGAAAAATCAGGCCTGAATACAATACACTGCTCTAAATTCCTTTAACTTGAAGAGGTGACACTCAATGGAATTTAGGACAGACTGAATATGAGTAATGGATTGGGAGGTGTCAAAACTCATACAACTCTTTGGATGGTGCCATTCCCTGAATAGGGAAGAGAGGAGGAAGCCCAGATTTGGGGAGGAACTGAGAAAGCAACTGTAATGCAAATAATAATTATCCTACCTCCCAGCCCTGTAGCCTTGTGTGGTTCACAAAGCATTCTAACACAAAGGATCGTTACAGTAATGAACGTTTGTATAGTGATCTGAGGTTTTTACAGATTATTTCATTTGTATCTTACAGCAAGCCTGTGAGTTGGCAAGAGCCAATAAACTGTCATTCCCATTTTGCAGAGGAGGAAGCCGAGTTTCTTCAAGGACTTGGAGAGAGTTGTTGGAAGGGGTTCGTAGGTGTGAGAGTTCTGATTTGCTGTCTTATGGTCAACCCCCTCTCCCCCCACTTTACTGCTGCTTCTAGGTTGGAAGCACATCATAGCCAGAGTGAGGGGCTTGAGGGGATGATGTAGCCTTCTGGCTGTGTGAAAGAAGACAACAACTGCTAAAGTAAGCATTATTATTAAATCTTCCCCATTCTTCAAGCTTTATTACCAGATGATTATTTCCTGTGAACTGCTTGCAACGGTGACCTGAAGCTCCAGCTGCCTGATTTGTTCCGTGTAACTGTTCCTTAGTCTTCCGGGTGGGAGCTCCATTCTGTAGAATGATACACCCGAACATTTAACTGGATTGTTAATTCTAAAACCATCTTAAACCAAAGTAGTAAATGACATTTCTGACATAATCTGCTGTTTTTGAGTAAAGTATGAGCCAGCAGCAGGTGATAGGCATGAAATATTGATCGACTGATTGATTAATGTGTAGGTTTCATAGAGAATAGTAATTGATAACCGAGGCTTGGAAATATTATCAGACTTGTGGTTAGAGATATTTGCACACACCATGAGCAAATGAGAACTTACAGCATGCATGTATTTGAATACAAAGAGATAACTTTCCAGTTTGATCTTGTGTACCTCTGTGTGCATAATCAGAAAACGAGAAGTTGGATTCAGGGGGGAGAGCGTTACGTCGATGGCCATGACACGATTATACCTTCAATGTATGGCCTCTTCCTGAGAAGGACATTTTCTGATTTCTCGATCTTATTTTTTTTAAGATTTATTTATTCATTTATTTGAGAGAGAGAGAGAGAACAGGGGGAGGGGAGGAGGGAGAAGGAGAAGGAGAAGGAGGAAGCAGACTCTCCAGTGAGCGAGGAGCCTGACGTGGGACTTGATCTCATGACCCTGAGATCATGACCTGAGCCAAAATCAAGAGTTGGATGCTTAACCAACTGAGCCATCCAGGCGCCCCTCTGATTTCTCTATCTTAACGACATTGCTGGATTAAAAGCTGAGTAGTAAGCCTTGACACTCCTAACCGGTCATAGGTCACAAACCCCACAAACACACCCCTTCTGATATAAAATCACAATTATCGCCAGGTGACCACAATGCCTTCTCTGTGCTCAGTCTGGTAAGACAGGTTTTAGATGGACTCTAGGTTTGAAAAATAGGTGGTTAAGATATTCTTGCAAGTGCTAGTTCTCATCCCTAAATCAAAGAAGACCAAGGAGGCATTAGATGAAATATGATGCCGACTCGGTTTTCAGACAGATTTTCTGGAAATCTGTGACCTCCACCAATCTTCTGGGGAAAAAACAAAAAAAACCCAAAAAACTACCATACATTTCTGAACGTTTGGGCCAGGCTCCCTTAGTCAGTTCTCTATTTTTCTTACCACCCAGAGACTGAAGCATTTGGCATACGTGGGATCCTAGTATTTTGGAGTTGGAAGGGAAGCTCTCCCACCCTGGTTTTATCTGTAGGCTGGATAAAGGTTTGGGATTTAGCAATAGGCTTTGCTAGCTCAGCTTGTGAAAATCACATTCTTTATCAACTCCCCAGATGGTTTAGATCATTAAAAACACAACAAAACAAAACAAAAGCCCTTCAGAGTGTACACTGTGAAGATATTCTCTAATTTCCAAGAAAAATAAATATATGTCGAATTTCTCACAGATTTCTCACACTTTCTCAGTATACAGCCTGAATTGCTGTGTTGAATGGGGAACTTAAAGCCATCGTTTTTGAAACTGCAAAGCCTTGTGCTGAATACTTAACTTCCAGCAGCCCCTTTGCCTTTCTAGCTTGTCCATCAGCCCAACTCTAAGTCAGTATTTATCTACTGGGGCTTAGCTTACACTGAAAAGTGGATGTCTTTATTCAATGAATTTGGGGCAACTGGCTCTCAATAAGTAACAAAAACAAAAAGGCTGTTTCAAGTCAAAGAGACCTCAAGAAACGATCCCACCATCTGCTGAGGAGAAAGAAATGAGCCCGTGGGCCCGTAGCTCTTTATTGAATAGAAGAAATAGTATTGTCGTCTAAATTTTCTGCAGCGCCCTTTGGATCAAAATATGATAATCGCAGCAAATAGATGCAGCATAAAGATGCGGCCACACTTAATGGAGACTCAAAGGGCCAGACCGCTGCTTGGCTTGGACCGTGTACTGTCACTTGGAAGTAAAACTGGGGGGCTGAGGGGATTGGGGTCGGCGGCAGAAAGGGAGACCTCACGATCAGCCGGCATGCACCAGTGGATAAATGGCTGGCATTTGCAGGGCTGCCTTGCAGGGGAGCTTTTAGCGGTTTGCCACTGCCAGCTGATGTCTCTGTGAACATCAGTGCCAAGAAGCCAAAAATGAAAGCAGGTGCAGGGGCAGAGGAACGGAGTGTTAGGGAAGGGGGGAGGGCACGGGGAGGGGGTTTTTCAGCAACAGAACTTCTGTTGTTAAAAATTGGTTGCCTTCATTAAAACCTAAACAATGCCTCACTTTAACTCTGCCTAACATTTTTAGCCCACTAGAATCCTGCACACACACTTAAGACCAGCCTCTTACATTTATGCGCTGGACTAAGAGACTGTGTTTTGTTTGTCTCTCTCCAAAGCTGTGGATTGTCTGCGAGACGGCTGAACTCTGATTAGAGCAGCTTTCCTTCTGACGCCCGGAGCATCTGCTTCGGCAAGTGCTGCCCCGCGGCTCCCCTCCCTCTCCCAGTGCCCCCTCTTCAGAAAGTCCCACTTCTGCAGAACCAGGGCCTGGGAACAGGGAATATTCCTGAACTCGGCGTGTCTTTGCCGAACCCCGGTGCCAGTTCAACTCTCTGAAATGCTGCTTTCCGATGAGAAAACAGACGGGACTCAGCGCCGCCTGCAATTTACATTCCCTCAAAAGCTCCATGATCCTGCAACATTGTTCCCCAAGCCCGCCACAAGAGACAGCAGGGAAAAACAATAGGGGTAACCGAAAGAGAAAAGGAATAAAGGTAAGGGTTCAGGACCAACAGAGGAAAAGAACTAAGGCTTGCCACAGGGCACAGTAAAAATCGAGAATAGAACAGAAAAGACATCTGCCCCCTCGGCTGCCCTGCACGGCTGAGCCGTTCTCAGCATGGACTTCGTCAGTGAGTGTCCTCCCACACTGCAGAATGTGAAAGTCATCTTTCAGGGAGATAGGACAAAAATACAGATCACACGCAGCCTTCTCACAACTGTGATAGAGGGAGAGCAAACCCTGACAAGAGGGAACAGCAGGCAGTCTGTGCTTGGTTGAAAATACGCTGTGGGTTTTTTTGTTTTGTTTTGTTTTTCCCCCCAGTGGACATTACTGCAAAGGGAGAAACATAAAGTATGCTGGTTTGTTTTTACAGGCTTTTAGAAAAAATAGAAATAGCAAGTTCATCTACAAGCCAGATGCTCTACCCGAACTAGAAAGAGTTCAATCTATTAAAACTATGATGCTACGACATTGGGGTCCCCAATTTTAATTATCATATAAGATGGACAAGTATCGTGATTATTGGGGAATGGTAGCAAGAATTAGGTGTGTTCCAGGACCTTACACTCGGGGAGTTTATATTCGGTCTCCGTTGCTTCTACCACCAAGTGCTACTGTCTCGTCCACAGGAGGTTTGCTTATTATCAGCTTTTAAAACCCAGAAGGAAGTTTAACAACTTAAATCAGAAACATAAACGGGGTCACATGCCAAAGAGTCAGTGGATGAAAAGGAACTTAGTTCGTAAAGCAAGTAGAGTCTGGGCTTTAACCTGAATGAAATATTAAGTTGGGACAACAAGGGACTGCAAAGTTTCGAGAAGTCTAAGAGAAGTGAAATTCTCTACTAGGAAGAAAAAACAAAAAACAAAAAATTGGCCCAGGGTAGGAAGAGGCATTCCAAGAAAAGAAGCAGAGATAGCAAATAACATAAAACAAGTTTCAAGCTCAGGACCAAAAAAAAAGCAGCATTTGAAAGAAAAAGCGTGTTCAACTACAAAATGTGCAGATTAAAAAACACATATTCTCAATAATACTGAGGATGTGAGTGAAATGAGCTCAAATCTTGAAGGGAAATTGAAAAATGTGTATCAAAACCTTTTTCACTTACAGAAATTCATCTTGCTCAAATGTTGAGGGATGTAATATATTTATGTATAAAAGAGTTCATTGTGGCAATATTTAAATATTTAAAAAATAGAAATATGCTAATTATCAAAATATAAGAGATTTACTAAGAAAATTATGGCATATACATATATTAGGTTTTAAAAAAAATATTCTCTGACATGGGAAACTCCTTGCATGTATTTACTTAGTGAGAACGACAAAAAAGAGGTTGTAAAGTAGTATATATAGGATGATCGTAATTACGTGTGAAGCAGTTATTCCAAAATGTTAACGGTAGTTATTCTGAATTTCAGAATCACAGGTGATTTTTTTTCTTAATTTTTCCCCCATATTCCTTATGTTTTTCAAAAATTGTAAAGTGGAAGCTTACATATTTTGAACTTTGTGTTGAAGAGTATTCTATATATAGAAAAGTGCACCAATCAGAATACAGCTTAATGAGTTTTAGGAAACGGAAGACATCCACGTCACCAACACTCTCATCAAGCAACTGAACGTTACTAGCCCCGGTTCTCTCCCACAAGGAGAAACTCTACCCAACCTGTAACACTGTAGATGAGGTTTGCCTTTCGTATATTTTAAATAAAGGAAGCATGCGGTGTTTGATCATTTCTGTCCAGATTTTTTCATTCAACATTGAAAAGATGCTGTTTTAGCCTGGAGGTGCTTATAGGAAGTTAAGACCATTCATGCAGGGCAGTTTGCTGAGTCAGAGGTTTTTTGGTGACTCCAGGCCCCATTCCTATCCACCTCCCCAGTGTGTGCTCTGAGTCTGGTATTGGGCCTACACCTGTCAAGATCTCTCAGTGGCAAATGTTCTTTCCCTTCTGAAACTCTTCTACCATGTGTATCTTCTATTAGGAACTTCATCGGGGCCATATTATTTATTGTTGCACTAAACTTTTAATTATCTCTTCCATGTTTACTTCGTTACGGCTTGTTCATACTTAACTACCAGTCATTGGAGGCCTACTCCTATATGCTACACCTGTAAGATACACTCTACATGTAAGATAATATAAGCCCCATATTATAGAGAAGGTAAGTGATTTCCCCAGGTCATAAAGTTAAAGGTGACAAAACCTGTCACAACCCACGTCCTTGGTTGCTGTACCAGATGGTCTCTCCACTGCTCCCTATTCTCTCATCTGCTCATATTTTATCCCCTCACTGGATTAAAAGGTCCTGAGGAATAATACTAATAAAATAACAACAATAACATGTATTTACCTTTCTTTGGAGTTTTCCTCCTAGAATAGTGCTTGGCATGTAATAAGCATAGTGTTTGGTTACTGAGCATAATAAGTGTGATGATTTTTTATTTGATTTTTCTAGCACCACAGCACTCTTTATAAAAATATTTTTGTTTGATGAAACTGTCATAATGTTTCATAGTGTTAAGCGCCAATATGGCCCGAGATTCTGATTCTAATAATTCTGTGGAGAAAATGGGCTTGATAACTGGCATGGCCAAGAAATGTAAGGAGAAAAGTGGACAAGGTGGGCTGTCTGGGTGGCTCAGGCGGTTAAGCGTCTGACTCTTGATTTCAACTCAGGTCATGATCTCAGAGGGTTGTGAGATCGAGCCCCATGTCGGACTCTGCACTAGGTGTGGAGCCTGCTTGGGATTCTCTCTCTCCCTCTCCCTCTGCCCCTCCCCATCCTCTAAAAAAATGAATAAAAGAAGATGAAAGAAGAAAAGCGGACAAGGTGAACCACATGCAGTGGTCAAACTAGTATACCTGACATGAAGAATGGATCATCTTTTATCCATTCTTTTTTTTTTAAATTTTTTTATTGTTATGTTAATCCCCATACATTACATCATTAGTTTTAGATATAGTGTTCCATGATTCATTGTTTGTGCATAACACCCAGTGCTCCATGCAGAACGTGCCCTCCTCAATACCCATCACCAGGCTAACCCATCCTCCCAACCCCCTCCCCTCTAGAACCCTCAGTTTGTTTTTCAGAGTAGGAAAGGATCATCTTTTAAATATCATCCTCCTACATATGACAAAATTATTTTATGCAATTATTATGAAATGAATTAAAATAATGGTCAGAACATACCTGTAGGAAGAAAAAGAAAACGAAAATAAATATTTTAACACAAAATAAAAAATAATAATTTGAATCTTTTTCATAACATTAACAGACGTTTTAGAAAAAATTATAAAAACTTATATATGGGTCTATTACAGGAATGAATAATGATATTACAGCTTTTTCCTTAAACTTTATTTAGTGCTAATTCATCAATGACTTTGTCAAAAGTCATCTTCACATCTTCATGTTCAATATACAGAATAGGCCAACTTCTCCATCTATTTTTATGCCTAGTTGATCCAAGAACACATTTTATTAAATTTTAATTTCAAAAAGTCTCTTTCACATAAAGTAACATGAAGTAACACATCAAATTCCAGATATTACAATACTGTTCATGTCTTTAGTTTCAATTCTAGCAGCTTTCAGATATCTTAAGTCAAATAATTTTAAATACATGTCCTTATCCTTTGGTTTAAGAATTTTCCTAACCACTAGTTATGAAAGTAACTTAAGATTTATAACTTCGTGTTCATAATCACTGGACTTCCATTCTTTATTTCACATCTGCTCTGTAAATGCAGGGAAATATGGTGCCACAGGGGCTGGAGAAAGGAACAGCGAGCTCTAAGAATTGCAAACTAACTTGAGTCAGCCTGTAAATGGCCCAGTGTATAACTGGTGTAACTGGGACTCTTGAATAATTTCCATGTAGAATACAATGTTTATAAAGGAATAATTAAAGTGAAAGTGCTCATTTAAAGCTTGTAAACAGAGATGCCTGTGTGGTTCAGTCGGGCAAGTGTCCTACTTCTGGTTTTGGTTCAGTTCATGATCTCAGGGTCGTGAGATTGAGCCCTGTGCTGGGCGTGGGGAGTCTGCTCTAGGTTCTCTCTCTCCCTCTGCCTATGCCCCTCCCCCCATGCTCTCTCTCTCTCTAAAATAAACAAATAAATCTTTTTTAAAAAGCTTTGATACATTATTAAAACTCAACAATTACCTCTAAAATCCATATGTTGAAGTCCTAACCCTCATTACCTCAGAATATGACTGTAGTTGGGTCTTTAAAGAGATAATTAAATTACACTAAAATGAGGTTAGCAGTGTGAACCCTCATCCAATATGACTGAGGTCCTTATAAGAGGAGACAGACACAGATGGAAGACTATGAGAACACATGTATGTTTGGATGTATGGGTGCAGGCCTAGAAATGACTGGAAAAATGTTCACCACACTCTAATGGGCAGTAATCATTCACAAGTGGAAGATAGTGATTTCCACTTTTTTACATTCGTGCCCTTTCATATTGTTGGGATAATTTTTATGACAAGCATGCGTTACTTATATAATTTCAAAAGGTAATAAATAAAAGTGGGGTTAATAAATGAGAGTTTATTCCATGAACTCATTTTTAAACATGAGCTCATTTTTAAATCCGCAGTTGGAAGACTTGAATATACAAGACATGTGAGAATCCTGTATGGATTTACAAGGGAGAGATAAAAACAATGTGTGGACATTGTATGGAGGCACATTTTAGAAAAGTACAAGACAAGTTCTTTGCCACCTAATGATCGAATAGATTAGCAGCATTGTTTATATAGGGGAAAAAAAGAGGAGGAAAAAAAGAAAAGAAAGAATAAAAGAAAGAGAGAAAGAAAGAAAGAAAAGAATAAAAGAAAGAAAGAAAGAAAGAAAGAAAGAAAGAAAGAAAGAAAGAAAGAAAGAAAGAAAGAAAGATGAAATCAACCTAAGTGCCTTACAACAGAGAACTGAATAATTGAAGTGTGATATATCTATACAATCAAATAAAATACAACTGTAATAATAAGTGATCTAGAGCTAGCTTTATCCACAGCATTAAACCTCACAAATACATTGCTGAGCAATAAGAGCAAGTTGCAAAAGTATCTACATATGATACCATTTATGTGAAGTTAAGAAACATGTAACCCAATACTCTGCACTGTTTATGGATATGTATTTATTTAACACAATTACTAAGCGATGCATAGGAATGGTGAACACCAAATCTGGGTTAGAGGTCAGCTTTCAGAAAAAAGGAGGATTAGAGAAAGATACCCAGAGACTTGAATTATATTAGTTATGCTTTTTTTCTCATGCTAGATGGTGGGTACATGAGTCACACAACTCCTTATGTCTTTACGAGTGAAATATTTCCTAGTAAGAGCCATAATAATATCAATATTAATAGTCACTTAGAACTTACTATGGGCCAGCCAATATGCTACAGATTTAGTGCGTATTAACTTATTGCTTCCTCACAAAAGCCCTCTCAGATGGACACTGTTATCAACCTCATTTTACAAAGAAGTCAACCAATCAAAGCCCAAGAAAGTTCTGTGACAAATCTGAGGTCACATCTAGTAAGTAAGGAGCAGAGCTGAGAGTTGAAGCCAAACTGTCGTCTATACGGTTGTCTCTTACCTAGTTGTAGACATACATACGAAAAGGGTTTTCTTGTGAGGTAATGTCTTGTCTTGTCTTTTTTTTTTTTTTAATGTAATGGGTTACCTGGTGAAGTAATGAGCTCCTCCGCTTTGCAAATGTAAACAGAGGACCAAGTATAAGGTTGCTTGGGCAGCATTACTCTGCAGTTTGTGGGAAGTTGAGCTTTATAAATTGAACTTCCCTTCCAGCGCCAAGTCTCTGACTTTTTAATGTCAGGAAGAGTTTCTTTGGAGGAAAACACCAGGAGCTCTACTTTAGGCATGTGGAGTTGCAGGTAAAAATGTGGCTAGCAAATAGAGATGACGGAATTCAGTTTGTGTTACAGCTAGGAATTTGTTAGCGTAATAGTCCAAATACAGAGATGGATGGGATTATCCAAGAAATATGGAGAAAGGAAAAAATGAGAGGCCCACACCTGGGACAGGAGAGTCTCTTTCTGTCTATTTCTCTCTCTCTCTCTCTCCACACGCACACACACACCTCACATACCACACGCGCACGCACTCACACACATGCATTTTGTTTTTAAAGTTCATATAAACAGTTCTGTTTCTCTTTTTCATATGTGGGGATGCGATTCTCAAATATGTGTCAAGAAATGAAGAAACTACCTCTTTGAAGTAGGTGCTGAACACAGTCGCTTTCCAGTCCAGCATACCTATCCACCCCTCTATTCTATCTGAATTAAAATCTGAAGAATATTTTTAAAAAGACATACACACACACGTACATACACACACATGCATGCACACACATCTTGACCACTTTTCCTTATAATTACATTTGTTACTCTTAAAGAAGTAACTGGATCCCAACAGCAAATAGTCCCTGTTTCAGCCTCGATTCTTGTCAATTAAGAGAAAGCATACTCAACACCATAGTAATTCTTAGAACTAAAAGCCCCTTGAACAATTTATAAAAGCATGCTCTTTTTATTAAACTTTAAGACACTTTGATTTTATGTAGTGAAGCTCATTTTAAGGAAAGGGAGCAGTGTGTTGTTAGAATGCCCACTCTTGTATATTCACAGATTAGCCCGCTAGATACACAGAGGATTTTTTTTTTTCTGAGCTCAAGCAGGTCAGATCAGCCCATGTGCAAATGGACTATTTCTCAACGAATGGATTGTAACAATTGTCCTAAAGTATGAATATCATCGTATGTAAGAAGAAGTGTTATTTTGATCCAATCCTAGTGGGATTTTGCTTTAGTTCCTCTTTTGTAAGGAAGCAGCTGTTTCATCTTCCCTGGGGTGTTGCAGAAGTGGGGTGATCGAAAGGGGGAGTAGATAAAGAAAGGGAGAGGGGAAGGGGAAGCTAGAGTTATTGACTTTACCAGATACTTTGCACCATACAAGGCTATATGTATTTAATACTTGCAATGATTTTCCTATTATTATTGTCCCAATTTTCAGATTGTACAACTGAGTTTCAGAGACATTAAGTAAATCTCCTCGAAGTCTTACAGGACACAGACTCAGGTACGTCTTGGCTTCCAAGTCCACACACTCATTTATATCACTATGTACAAATAAAGAGTATTCGAGTGTGTTTATCCAGCAGAAGTATCATCTGTTTCCAACCCTTCCTTAGTATCTGCAATCAAATTGAAATTGTTCTCTAGTTATCAGTAGATTTTTTAATACCTGCTTCATACCTGATCGGAAAGGAGAACTGTTTGGCCACAGTTTCTACCGGTACCTTTTGCAGATGTTTCTTTTTGAAATGCTTAACATAATTACTTGGAGTCACTGTACTTTACATTTCCAAAATGTAAATTTATTTTATTCCTTGGTAAATAAGATTCTCATTTGGTTTTATGTAAGTCATTTTCTATTTATGCCAAATATATTCCATTCTATTGGACTTTCTCTGATTATTAGTTTGTAAGAGTCATATGAAAAGTTATATTTTTGGTGGTACACTTCTTTACATGAGGACTCAAAATCAATTGGAGACTAGGTCTTATTTCCTGCTGCACCTCTGTGCCTCTAGCAGGCCTAGCTCAGAGGAGATCATCAGTAAATTATCACTGTGGTCTGCCACCCCTCGGCACACTCTCGTTCTTGGTCTTTCCACTAGCAACCAGTAATGAGGAAAGACACACATGAAGTAACATGAGTTTGATAACACACAAAAGATATAATCAATTTTGTGAGCTAACATCTGCTGTGTTAAGCCTCCTATGTATAGTATTATATTTAATTTCTGCAACGTTTCTGTGAGGTTGGTACTGTTATTATGATCATTTATAATTGTCACTTAACAACTAAAAAAAACAAGACTTGAGAGAATCAGCAAGAATTTCTTTTTCTTTTTTTTTTTTAAAGTAGGCTCCATGCCCAGTGTGGAGCGCAGTGTGTGGCTTGAACTCAAGACCCTGAGATCAAGACCCGAGCTGAGGTCAAGAATCAGACGCTTAACTGACTAAGCCACCCAGGTGCCCCAGCAAGAAGTTTTGATTTGAACTCAGACCTCTGGGACTCAAGAGCCCTGGCATTATATCCACAGCAATAAAATGCTTCCCTTTAAGGAAATTAGGTAACTGGTATGTTAATGAAGCGATAGGTGCTGAGCCAGGACAATGAGTAAGCGTGGGTAACGAAACAATGGAAAGGCAAACAAAGAGTTCCCTTGCATATAAACCCCCATTAGAATAAATGTTGGAGCCCTAGTTCTTTTAGCGTCTTCTCTTCTCTGGTCTAATTTGGTGGAAGGTTGAGAAGGGCAGAAGATTGGGTTGGGATGGGCCTGGAGGTACTCGCAAACTTTCATTGCTCTATCCATTAACCTGGTTACCAACCAGTCTCTCCTCGTCACAATAATGGCGCCATTGCCACACAGTTGCCTTGGCAACCCCTCTAGTCACGACTGTTGGTGCCACTCACATGATGTCTTTGGTTCCAAGTAGCAATAATGCCTTCTGCCATATTGTTGCTCATAGTCCTGCCAGCTCTTGGCCTGGCCTTTTAAATGTTGCGTCACCCACTCGGCATTCGTTCATTCAATGAAGAGAATCAGTGCTAGGCATTCTACCGTTAGAACCATCTCTGGTTACTGTGTCTGATAGAAGTATATACCTCCTTCACTAAATGGGGCAAGATTGCTTCACAGCAAAATGATGGATTTCTGCTCTGGGATGGATTTTCCTTCAGTCCTGTGTGTCAGTTTGGACTGGGGACAATTCCTGTTCTCTGGGAGCACAGGGTCTGTTCTCCTAGGGTGCGGGAGCTATGTCTTCCCCCCATACGTCATGTCTCAGGGCCATTTCTTTCTCTCAGTGCTGTGTTTCTCCCCTCCTCCCCCCCCCCCCCAAAAAATCATTTCAGCCAGAAGACTTGTAGTCCATGAAAAACCCTGGCTTGCCCTGCTCACTGGGAATACTAAAGTTGAATCAAGTACAGTAGTAGGTAGAGAAAGAAGAGGTTCTTGTCCTCCTACTCCTTTTCCTTGCTCTCTGGCCAGCCCATGTCTGAGAACCAGCTCTGGACCGGACACCACCTTGCACTGGAGAAAAGGACAGAGTGAGTAGGAATGATCTGAGGCATCCACGGGGTCTGCAGATGTGAGTGCAAAAGATGGGGCGCCTGAGTGGCTCAGCCAGTTAAGCGTCTGCCTTGGGCTCAGGTCATGATTTCAGGGTCCTGGGATGGAGCTCCGAGTCAGGCTCTGTGCTCAGTGGGGAGCCTGCATCTCCCTCCCCCTCTGCCCCCCATCTCAAATAAATAAATCTTAAAAAAAAAAAAAAAAAGAAGTGAGTGCAAAAGAGTCCGCAAACAATCACAAAATGGACATCAAACAAAGAAAGGAAGGACCTGCCACTTGTGGTTTGACTTCTTCCCTTTACACACAGTATTTACATTCAGAATCAGAGTCAAATCACCAATTCCCACCAAGACTTTTAAATGGAACCGTTCCATGGCTCTTCCAACTTCATGGCGACTTGGATAGAACATCAGCCACCCTAAATATTAAATAGCCCAGTGACTAGTTTCCAGCAAAGCCTACCCAGTGTCCCTAAAAGGCAAATCAAATGTCAAGGGTCTTGAAGAATTTAAAGTGAAGGAGATTGGCCTTACCCATCTGGGGTGTAAGCATCATGTATAGATAAAAACTACTGTTGAATTACCAACTTGCTTAGTATTGCTTATGAAAAATATAATTTAGAGCAAAAATGGAAGAAATTCAGATAGCTAGCTACACACTGCATACACTCGCAATAAACGAAGCATTGCTATTTATTCTTGCTTAATCTACTCTGCAAGGTAATTTCACTTCTCAGACCTAAAAAGAACCCAATATGACCACCTTCCTCGCATCAAAGACTGTCTGACGTTCACATGGGCAGTGCTTCAAGCTTGAGGAAACAGAGCCATTTCAGCTTGTTCTCTGTGCTTAGGGGCCAAGAAACCTTTAATTAGCTACTTATTCTAATTACTCTAAATAGAAGCTTATCTGTTCCTGTGTCCCCTAGACCAAAGGACTCAAAGTCCTCACATCACATCCTTCCAAAGAGCCTTCTCTTTAAGACTGTGTGACTTCTGTGGCTAGAACAGAAAAATAAGGACAATATAAAAAGCCACAAGTCTGGCTCATGCATCACCCCATCATCAGTTCTCCATTTATACTGAAATAATTTGTTCAACAATCAAAACCAGACTCTGCTCTTTACGATTTGAATTAGGTCAACTTTCTTTTTTTCTCTCTCCATTTCTTTAAAGGGTCAAAAACCCTTTTAAAAGCCAATTTGAGCCGGGCAGGGAAGTTTTCTAAAACAATTGCACAGTGACTTCTTCAGACTGGTGTATGCTGCATAGCATGTAAGGAAATTAGAAAAAGTTCTAAGGGAGCTTGAAGGAAGCGGGGAGGAGTGTGGTAACAAATAAACCAATAAACAAAAGAAGACAACTGTCAGCTGCCTAGGGCAGATCTGTGTCCTCTTCCTCCTGGATGTCGTTTCTATGCCAAGTACAGCGGAGCAATGCCACGCCTTTGGGGACAAGCTGGTAGGAAATAATACGTCCTTGTATTCAGAACATGAAAAAGATCTAAAATTAGGTATATTTTGTGGGATTTGGAGTATGATTTAAAACCCATAAGCATCAAGAAGCCTAAAACATGAATAAGATTAACCTCTGAAAGACATGTAAAATCTGCTATTAATAATAATATGCGGTTCATGGGGCGCCTGGGTGGCTCAGTCAGTTAAGCGGCTGCCTTCGGCTCAGGTCATGATCTCAGAGTCCTGGGATCAAGCCCCGCATTGGGCTTGCATCTCAGCGGGGAGCCTACTTCTCCCTCCCCCTCTGCCTGCCGCTCCCTCTGTTTGTGCATGCTCTCTCTCCCTCTGACAAATAAATAAAATTTAAAAAAAATAATACACGATTCATGCATCTGCTATAAACTGAACTGATGAGGAAAAACAGTCATGGGTCACCAATAGTACGTTTCAAAATCATTGATTCAGGCGAGGCTTGTGGAATGAAATTATAGATGGTGGGACTTAGATCATCAGTCTTTTAATTTTGTAGTTTTTGAACATCATCCAAAAATATGAATCTGCCTTTGAAATTCTATGAAAGGGAGAGAGAAGAGAAATACTCCGCCTCTTGCCATCTCCCACCCCAAAGCACTCACAACCTGCCCAAAATGTATCAGGACTACATCACACCCCTTGTTGAGTGTGCCCCCTCTTGTGTTTGGGTTTTGCTTTTAAATCCCTTTACAGAAGATGAATATTTAGCAAGAACGTGTTGTTTTTACAGTTCTTTTTCTACTTCAATCTCCTCTGACTTTACACAAGCGATACGGAAATGGAGATGAAAGTAGAAAAACTCAAGCATGTATTCAATCTGGAGCAACAAGATTTGGCCTAAAAACATGCTCTTTTATGTGTTTGGAGTGGTTGGTAAGTTACAGGAAGAATTTTGCCTGTTGAGGAGAAACAAGGAAAATAGATTAAAATTAACTATTCATGCAGTCGTATTTATCATCTACCCTGTGCATACTTTTAGGAAAACTCGAATAATGGAACCACAGTCTTTTATATATGAAAGTGTGCCTACGTTTTCTGGTTCTTGGATTTTTAATTTCATGTCACCCTTGGCTAATTATTATAATCTGTATGGCAGATAGGCTCATCTTTCTCAATGTAATGAAGATTCTTTCTTAAAAGCTAAACAAATCTCCAAACTTCCACATTCCTCTGTAAAGCAGTAAGAAGCAGAAGCCTGGGTCTTCCCCCGGAACAAAATGCCTGAACACTTCCCCAGTGATCTGCCTGTCGCCTCCACTGAGGTGGAAAGCATTCCTGTCTCCTGTTTGTTGGGAAAGACGATCAGTTTCTTTCATATCATTGCACGTTCTGCAAATACCAGCAACTATTCACATCAATACGCAATTCGTCCGCACTGATTTTGGTCACATATGATAATATTCAGTACCGCAGTTTTGCTCCACAAGCTTCTTTGACCACACACTTTGAAGATCTATACCTTAATTTCTAATAGCAAAGCCTTTTAATTTCAGCGAGGCTGTGCTTGTTGAAAGTTTTAAATTTTCTCTGGTCACTGAAGTTGGCTTTCTCAGAGATAAAGACGCCAAGCCTATCTCCTGCTTGTAAGGTTTCCATTTAAAAATAAGTCTGGGGCCACCTGGGTGGCTCAGTTAAGTGTCCAACTCTTGATTTCAGCTCCGGTCATGGTCTCAGGGTTGTGAGATCAAGCCCCCCACTCGAATGTGCGCTGAGCATAGAACCTGCTTAAGATTCTTTTTCTCCCTCTCCTTCTGCTCCTCTCCCTTTCTCTCTCTCTCTCTCCCTCTCCCTCTCCCCCAAATAAATAAATAACAGGTCTGAAAAAATTTTAAATAACTATTCCTTTCTCTGTTTAAATTAATAGTTGATTATGTTACCGTTAAAAGGCTTCCTCCAAAGAATATCACTAAAAAAAAATGAAATATACTGGCTGCAGCATTGATTGAACTTTTAAATAGGTAAGCTGTAATTACATTAAAAAAAAAAAAACAAAAAAACCAAGGAGGGTTTGTAGGTGTGGAAGGGGATATTGTATAAGCAAATAGAAAACCTGCTCAGAATGTGCGAGAATACAAACAGGATGTATAAATTGCAAAGCCAACACCAGAGTTTTCTGCTAGCCAAGTGACATAGAATTCCAGTTCTCTTTTCATCTGGTAAGACACCAAAAGGAAATACATAATCGTACTCAGAATTATTTTTTTAATGCAAAAGGGAGCCGAAATCAAAGTCAGAAGTTTAGGTAACTCTTTGCTAAATGTCAACAGCTGCCTTAGGCTAGCTTGCACACAAATACAGAATATTTTTATTTCAGTTCCACGATTATAAACTGAAATTCTCTGGAACAGTCTCCTAAGGATGTTCCTTCAATTTCCAATAACTTCTAATGGGGTAAGTGTATGTTGTAAAATAGGATAGTAGATAAAAAGAACATGCCATAAATATTTAAAAATCACAGAGTGTACTCAATTACCACTTTAGCTTCTACATACTTTTCTGTATTATCAATTTCCTGGCTCTTTCATTGTCAGAATCACAAATCATCCTTCAAGATTTCAATTCATTTAATTTCAGGCATGTCAAAAAGTAGAAATATTGTGCAATAGGTAAAATATAATTGGAAGCATTTTTAAATGGAATATCTGTCTGAACACCCTGGGTCCCTGTTTCCTCATCTATAAAAGGAGGAGGGAAAGAATATAACCTAAGGTCCTTTTCAGGTGAGAAATTCCGTAATGCATGCTTTTGCATGACTGTATTCAATATTAGAGAAAACATGAGGGTAATCACACGTAGCTACTTTCAGAAATGACTTTAAAATTGAGTCCCAGGGAGTTGAGTATGGACAATAACCAAACCTTTCAAGTCCTCTGCCAAAGCTTGTGGATTAGGTGAGAATTTAGTGGGAACAATAAGCTCATCTGACCATGGAATAATAATGGCAATGCAAGACCACAAGGGGCTGACATTTATTAACTGCTTCCTATGAACCGGGCACCATGGGGCACTCAGATTATGCAAAGGTGAGCTCACAGCGAGGTGAAGGAGATAAAGAAGTGAACACAAATCTCGGTGCGGTTCTAATAAACACTGTTGACAAATACTATGATAGAGGTAAGTGCAGAATGCAATGGAATTATATGGAAGGAAACTGTTGCAGGCTGGGAAGGATCCACACAGTAGAATATATACCGACAGAATCTTAATGTAGGTGACACTAGGTGAAGAGCAATTTATACTCCAAATGTAAATCTCTAAATTTATTGGAGAAAATTGCCCCTTCTCGATCTTTGAAGTTGTCTCGGGTCCCTCCGGTCTTTTAGTTTTCCATGTGAATTTTAACGTCAGCATCAGTGTCCTGTGAAAACACTGTCAGATTAAGGAAACTGAATTTATCTTTAACATGATGTCTTTCTATTCATAAAAACAGTGTATTTTAGTTTTGTTTTAGATCCTCCCACAAAATTTAAAATTTTCCATACAGAAGGACTCATACATGTTTTACTCATTACTCTTTCTGAGTGGAATATTTAACTATATTAGAAATGATTTATTTTAAATTATTAATGGTCTGTTAAATGTTATTTATCTTTCATATTAATCTATATCCAGGAACTATGAAGAATTTTTTTTATTGGGTCTAATAGTTCATCAGTAGACTTGGATTTGTATGAAAATAATCATATGACCTTTAGATAATGATACTTTGGATTATTATTCTTTTTTAATCTTGTGAATATTTACTTGCTTTGACTTTTCTTTCACTGATTCGTCCAGGACTTTTGAAACAATGCTGAATACAAATAGTTATGATGGGCATAATTGTCTGACTTACTTAAAAGAGAATGCCACAATTTTTTAAATTAATTAATTAATTAATTAATTAATTAGAGAGAGAGAGAGCATGAGCAGGGGGAGGCACAGGACCAAGCAGACTCCCTGCCGATCAGGGAGCCCCATGTGGGACTCAATCTCAGGACCCTGGGATCATGACCTGAGCTGAAGGCAGACACTTAACCTCCTGAGCACCCAGGTGCCCCCACAAATTTCTTTTTCATCAAGTATGATATCTGCAGTAATTTTATTTCTGCTACATCATGAATGGCTGTCAAATTTTGACTATACTCTTTCCTTCCTAATTTTTTATCATAAAGTATCCCGATGTACACAAATATGTAGTTTTTAAAAGAATAATTAAACAAACACCCTTGTAAATAGTACCCAGTTAAAGAATAGAACAATGACAATATTTTTAAAGCCCCTGAATCCTCTTCTCCAATCATATTATCTTCACTACCCAAAAAAATGAGCACTAGCATAACATTTGTGGTAATTATTGACTTGATTTTCTTTATGTATGTATCATATGTATGTATTCTAAACAATATAGTGTTTAGTTCTGCTTGTTGCAAAGCTTCATACAAATAGAATCACACAAACAGTACTCTTGGTAATTTTTTTTTTCTTCAGTATTACAATTTTGAGATTCAGGCATGTTGCTATGCAGGGCTATCATTATTTACTTTCACTTTTGTATGATATTCTATTGTGTGTATGTATTATAGTATATAGTATATATTATACTATAGATAGTATTATGATACAATCTACTATTGATGGACATTCAAGTTGTTTCTAGTTTTCTGCTGTTACAAATAATACTTTTATGTGCTCCCTTCGGCAGCACATATACTGCAATTGGAACGATACAGAGAACATTAGCATGACTCCTGCGCAAGGATGACACGCACATTCGTGAAGCGTTCCATATTTTTGGGAAGAATACTTACCATTTACATCGACATGGACGGAACTGGAGGGTATTATGCTGAGCGAAATACGTCAGTCAGAGAAAGACAGTTATCATATGGTTTCACTCATATGTGGAATATAAGAAACAGCGCAGAGGACCACAGGGGAAGGTAGGGAAACTGAATGGGAAGTCATCAGAGAGGGAGACAAACCATGAGAGACTCTTAACTATAGGAAACAAACTGAGGGTTGTTGGAGGGGAGGTGGTGGGGATGAGGTAACTGGGTGACGGGCGTTAAGGAGGGCACGTGATGTGATGAGCACTGGGTGTTACACGCAGCTGATAAATTACTGAACACTACATCTGAAACTAAATATGTACTCTATGTTGGCTAAATGAATTTAAGTAATAAAAAAATAAAAATAAAAAAACAAATAATACTTTTATGAATTATGTATGTTGATGCACATTTGCAAGAATTCTTTAAGGTATGTGAGTAGGACTAGATTGCTCAGTCTCAATTTTACTAGAAAATGCCACACTGTTTTCCAGTGACTGTGCCAATGCTCAACAGTAAAGCATGAGAACTCAACGTTGAGCCACGTCTTCACCAATGATTAGCCATGCCAGTGTTTTTAAGTGTTGCCCTACTAGTGGGTATGTAAAGATGACACACTGTGGTTTTAATTTACTCTTCCCTGAGGTTGAGCAACTTTTCCCATGCTTTTTGGATATTCATATTTTCTGTGAAATGCATGTATAAGCATTATTGCCCATTACTCTCCTGAGAGTTGGTATTTATTTAAGTGTTCAGGACATGAGTATTTTGTTAAGTATATGTGCTGTAATATCTTATCCAAGTTCGTGCTTTGTATTTTAAGTCTCCTTATATTTTCATTTGGGAAACAGTTCTTAATCTTGGTGTCATCAAAATTATCTATCCCTTTTCTTCGGTTTATGCATTTTTCTGACTTGTTTAAGAAAAATTTCCCAGCCTCAAATTTGTAAAGATATTCTGCATAATAGCAGGTTTAATATTTTGCATTTGCTTAAAATCTTTAATCAACCTGCAGTCAATTTTATATCTGGTGTGAAGAGCGGTTTGAGTTCATTTTTATATATAATAGCCAATTGTCCTAACTTTTTTATGAAAAGTCCATCTTTTCCCAACAATCTATAATGCCATCTGTCATATTAACTGTCTGTTTATGTTTGAGTCTATTTCTGGGAATTTCTATCTACTCTATTTCATTCGTCTACTTGTCTCTCCCTGTGTGAGTGATATAGTTTATTAATTACTGTACCCTTGTAATAATTTTGATAAATGGGAGGTAAATCCCCTGACATTTTCTTCTTCCTCAGTTGTCTAGACTATTTTGACCTTTTAATTTCATATAAACATTTTAGAAGCAATTTATCATGCTTCAAAAAATGAAAGATCTTGGCATGCCTGGGTGGCTCAGTCAGTTAAGGGTCTGCCTTCAGCTCAGGTCATGATCCCAGGGTTCTGGGAACGAGCCCCATGTCGGGCTCCCTGTTCGTGGGAAGCCTGCTTCTCCCTCTCCTCCCCGTTCATGCTCTCTCTTGCTATCTCTCTCTCTCTCTCTCAAATAAATAAAATCTTTTTAAAAAAGCAAAAACAAAAAAATGAAAGATCAATAATAGGAAACTATTGGTATTTTACTAGCCATAAAACTAATGTGGAAAAGGATGACAATTTTTGCAGTATGAATTTTTTCAATTCATGAATCAGTTATAGGTCTCTATTTTACATCATATTTAATGTCACTCTACATGATTTCAAGACTTACTATAAAATTATAGAAATCAAAACAGTGTTGTATTGAAAAAAGGTAGATAAAAAGATCAATAGAATCCAAAATTAGCTATGGACAACTGGTTTTGTCCAAATGGGCAAATGTAATTCAATAGAGAAAGTAAAGTCTTAAAAAAAAAAAAAAAGAAGTGCTGAAACCATTAGAATACTCATATGCAAAATATATGTATCTATAAAAGTTAGTCCATACCTCATATCTATGCAAAAAATTAACTAAAAATAAATGATAGGTCTTTGTCTAATATCTAAAGCTGTAAAATGTCTAGAAAAAACAAGGAAATAATTCTTGCTATTTGGGGCTGACAACAATTTCTTAAACACAGCAACAAAAGCATGGTCTATAAAAAATGAGTACATTTGATTAATATATTAAGAGATGGAAAAGCTAAGCCTCAGGTTGGAAAGAAATATTATAAATCACATATCTCATAAAGAACTTATATCTAGAATATATAAAGAACCTCCAACACTCAATAACAAGGAAAAAAAAAATAAAACCCTTAAGCAACAGGCAAAACATTTGAACAGACATTTGACCAAAATGGAAAATAAGCCCATGAAAAGATTAGGGAAGTTAATCATTAGGAAAATGAAAATCAGAGCCACAGTGAGAGACCACTACACACCTACTTGAATGGATAAAATGTTTTAAAATACTTAGCCTGACAATTACTGACATGGATGCAGAGCAACTGGAACTTTCACACATTGCTGGTGGGAACGCAACATGGCCCAGACACTTTAGAAAACAATTTGGCAGTTTCTTATAAAGTTAAAAATACATTTATCATACAACCCTGCAATCCCACTCCTAGCTATTTACCCAAGTGAACTGAAACCTTATGTTCGCACAAAAACTTATATGTGAATGTTTATAGTGACTTTATTTGTAATTGCACAAAACTGGAAGCCATCCAAATGTTTGAACTAGGGACTGGTTAAACAAATTCTGGTACATCTATATAACAAAATACTACCAGAATAAAAAGAAATGAACAAGTAATACACACAACAGTGTGGACAAATCTTAAATGCTTTATGTTAAGTGAAAGAAGTCAGTCTCAAAGTCTACATCCTGTATTGTTCCATTTATATTACATTGTGGAAAAGGCAAAACTATATGGACATAAAACAGATCAGTGATATCCATGAGCTACTGGAAAAGAGTTGATTGTAAAGGAGTAGGCCAGTAGCATGTTTAGGAAGGGAGGTGGGTGTTGGAATTGTTTGCTATCTTGATTATGGTGGTAATTAGAAACTATATGTAGTTAAGTCGAAACCCACAGACTAGTACAGTAAAAAAAATGTGAATTTTAATGTATGTGTTTTATAGCTTAATAAAATAACAAAAAAAGTATCCTATTTCATCTGATTTTAACATAATCACACCAACTTAATTTTGGTTAAAGCTGGTATGTCTTTTTCTATCCATCTTTCTGTGACCTCACATTTAAAAGAGAACTTACTTTAAATAGGACATATTTTTTTTCTATTTAAAACAGTGTTGCAATCTTTTTTTTTTTTTTTAAAGATTTGATCTATTTTTATTTGAGAGAGAGAGAATGCGAACATGGACAGGGGGAGGGGCAGAGGGACAAGTAGACTCCCTGCTGAATGGGGGAACCCGACATGGGGCTCGATCCCAGGACCCTGACATCATGACCTGAGCCAAAGGCAGACACTTAACTGACTGAACCACCCAGGTGCCCCTTATAATCTTTATCTTTTAATTTAGCTCCTTTATACTTAATGCAATTACTGATCTAGTTTGGTTTGAATTTACCTTTTTGTTCATTGTTTTCCGTTTGGTCTATGCATTTATTTTTTATTTCTTCTTTTTTGTATTTCTTTGGATTCATTATCTTTTCCTTAAATTTTCTCCATTTTCCATTTTTACTCCTCTGCTCTTCATTTTTCAAGGCTGCATCTCCTGCTCCTTTGTGCATCATTAGCCCTTATTACATGACTATTAGGCCTATATCCATGTCCACTATCTCAGGCTTCAGGACGTTAACAATTCTGACTTCAAATTCTTCTTAGGTTCTGGGACCTGGAAATTTTGTCTTGTTTTTTTTGAAGCCCAGCATTTATTAAAAATGCTATTAGTTATATTTTATCCAGCATTTGTATGTGTTTGTAGTGAGCAAATCTTGTGAGCAGTTTTCCATTATGCAAAATCCAGAAGTGAAAAGGGCTTTAAAGCTAAGAATTGGAGAATATGAAGTACCTCTCCATGGCCAGAACATAAAGTTCTTAGTAGAGGGAGAATGGTGGGAAATAACCAGTTGGGCAAGACTCAGATCATGAAGAGCTTCATATATTGTGCTCAGGATTACAGATATTCTTGCAAAAACAAAGGAATACAAAAGAGAGAGAGTTTAAACAGGAGAATGGCATGACCCAACTTGTATTTTAGATAGATTATGTTGGCTGCTCTGGGTGATGCCCCTGGGTGGCTCAGTCGGTTAAGCATGGACTTTTGATTTCAGCTCAGGTCATGACCTCAGGGTCTTGAGATAAAGCCCTGCATCAGACTCTGCCCTGGGTGTGGAGCCTGCTTAAGATTCTCTCTCTACCTCTCCCTGTGCCCCTTTCACTGCCCCTCCTCTAAAAAAGAAAGAAAGAAAGAAAGAAAGAAAGAAAGAAAGAAAGGAAGAAAGAAAGGAGGGAAGGAAGGAGGGAAGGAAGGAAGGAAGGAAGGAAGGAAGGAAGGAAAGAAGGAAGGAAGGAAGGAAGGAAGGAAGGAAAGAAGGAAGAAAGAAAAAGAAATTCTGATTCATGGCAGAAATTTCCAAAGATCTCTACATGTTCCTCAGATGTTCTCTGTTGACTGATTTAATTACCAAGAGCATGTGCCACTTATATCATCAGAAGAAAAAGAAAAAAAAAAGAACTACTTTCAGTTTGGGGGAAAAAAATAAATCCAAGTTCTCTGGCTCCTAATTGAAGATCTATTTACATATTCAGTTGGGAAAACAAAAAAACAAAAAAAAACAAAAACAAAAACAAGGAACCAAGTGTGAACTACATAACTGAAGCAGATGAATACTGAAGAAACAAAGGAATGCCTTTGCAGAGGTAATGTTCACAAAAGCAATCATTCTTGCTTTGTCGCCCTTTGCCAAGGGAACACAGAGGCCAGCAGTAGGGTTCATACCAGCCCTACCTTGTATGTGTGTGCCTCCTTTCAGATTTTTCAGCGAACTGATTCCTAGCACCTTCTGTTTCAGTGGGTACAGGGCAGCTGGTCACAAGGGGCTATGTGAGTAGACGGAGAGGCTGCATTCCATCAGGCCCCCTCAGAGTTATATGACAATAATTCAGAGTTGCACCTTTTTGACTCCCACCCACACTGGTCTGCCCTTTTTCTGAACTCATATTACACCATGTACTTTGGCATTTGTTTTCTCATTATTAAAACATAGTATTTCTAATGAATATAATTTATTAGGTTTTTACGGTATTCTGGGGATAACTTATGTCCCATGTACATAAGCATATTAATTTTTTGTGGTTAATTTTTAAAAACTCTATGGAGTTAAGCACTGTTTTTCCCATTTTACAGATGAAGCAACGAAAGTTTATAAATAAATTACCCAGGATAACCCAGCTTATTCATTCACCGCCAAATATTTGTCTGGTATCTCTATTCCAGGCTGTAAATTTAAGTGCTTGGCAGGTATATTTTATTTAATCCTCATAACATCTCTGGAAATAGGTATTACAATCACTATTTTATAGATGAGGAATCTGAGTAGCACAGGTATTAAGCAATTGAGTATAGTCACGAGGCTGATAAGCATGAGTTTATAATCCAGATTGGGCCATCTCCAAAACCCACGCTCGAAACGATTTCTTCTTCATCTGACTTATCCGTCTATACTCAATATCTGGACCTATGTTTTTACACTGCAGGTCCCGTGCTCGCTTCGGCAGCACATATACTAAAATTGGAACGATACACTGCAGGTCCCCACACTGCCCAACTTATACTGAATATAAAGAGAAACATGTTGATATAAGAAGAGTGCCCAAAATATCTTTTGTAATGATTACCAGAGAAATTTAAGGAGAGATAATACAATATATCTCATTATCTAACATCACCTGGGAATAAAAATTTGATATGAGTGGGTTTTTTCAGATACCTCAAACAAAAATGTTTACATATAAACTATTGTGTTTTTGTTTGTTTGTTAAGATTTTATTATTTGAGAGCGAGAGAGTTCACAAGTGGGGGGGTGGGTGTAGAGGAAGAAACATGCTTCCCACTGAGCAAGGAGCCGGATGTGGGGCTCGATCCCAGGACCCTGGGATCATGACCTGAGCTGAAGGCAGACGCCTAACCGACTGAGCCACTCAGGCACCTACACATAAATTATTATTAATGGAAACCCTTCTAGCAGAAATATGTCTTGCCTTCTTACACAAGGTGGTCTTGAGAAGTCAAGATCATTGTCAGAAAATCATTTTAAAATTTACTATAATCTAATGGTGCTAATGTAATGTGTTTATAAAATCTCATCTCTGAATGAAAGAATGTCTTTAACTCTTATCAGCTTTAAGTTATTTATTCTGACAAGATGTGACCCATTGGTAACATTTTAAAATTTGCTGCTTCTAATTCCTTTGGGCTGAGGGAAAAAAAATATTCCAGCCCAAAAGAATTATGTGTGCAATAAGTAGACTCTGAGTGAGAGTCTAAAGTTACCAAATGGGCCTAGGGGATAAATGCCATGGCATTATTTTTGCTACTCAAGGGCCTTTTAAACTGACTTTCAGGTTCTTTGTTTTTCTGTTTTTTTGCAGAGGGAAAATAGAACCAGTTTAGAACTATTCAAAGTCTGATTCCTTACCTGAATCTATATTTATGATCTTGGTCATAATGATAATAACAGTAAGTGTTTCCCATCAGGCATTATCCTCCTCCTTTGTTCATTTCTGTCTTTTCTAACTCCTTAAACTTGAACTATTAATAGAATGGGGGTTACTGGGATGGGGTGGGCAAAATGGAGTTAGTGTCAAAAAAAGCTAGATGTCAAAGTTAAATATCAGTGGTTATCATTTAGAAATAATTTCATATTTCAACTGAAGATTTTGGAACTCTGAGGTCAAGAGATTCCATCAGTTTACATGGCTAATTGGAGGCAGGACACAGAACTAGATCTCAAAAAATCCATTCCCATGTTCCTTCACGGTTACTATTATCTGCATAACGGAGTCATTGCAGATTTCATTTCCCCTTGGAATGGCAGTGTAATAATGATCTATCTATAATTTATTCTCATGACTTTGTGTCTTTAGGTCAGCCTAATTTTTAGATGTCCAAAGGGGAAAAAAAGACAAAATCCTGAGTATTGTTGAGCAGAGATAACAAATATAGTTTGTACAAACTAGTCAGTTATAAAATATTTTCTGCTGGCCTCTTTTGTGTGTTAGGAACACACAAGGTCTGTGAGCTGTGAAATGCAGGCTCAGACTTGGTATTGGTCTCTTTGATGAATCATCCCCTCACTCAAAACATCGTTCTTGAACACTTCTGTGCTCCCAAGCATTCTTCTATAGACAGGAGATCCACCAAGAAACGAGAGGCAAAAGCCCCATCCTTATGGAGTGTACATTCTTGTAGGGGAAAACAATAAGAGACAATGAATCTAATATTATGTAAGCAATTTTTATAGTATGTTAGAAGTGTTATGGGGTGGGGGGCAGAAAAAGCTGAGTAGGGAAAGGTGAATGGGAGTTTTGAGGGGGAGGGACAGACAGGTGGACATGCTTGCTAAGCAGGTCGTGGCTCCCAGAGCTGCTTCTGCTCATCTCAATATTAAATTGACTCTAACTTTTCCATATATGTAAGTAGTATCCTCTTAGCTATATGTTAAACTCCAATGGCTTACACTTCTTATAGTCTCCATATTGCCACAGTGCTGACCTTATGGTAGGAATTCAATAAATACTTAATGATTTACCACATGCTTGTTCTATTTCCTGGATATCATTCATGTAAAACTATTTTTTAGATTAAAATTGCACTTTGGAAGTGACACACAAAGTGAGCTGTAAATGTTCATCTCAAAATTTAGATTTTTTTTTTCCTTAATTAGCTAAAACATTTGGGGAGTAAGGTGTACCAAAAATTAAAAAAAAAAAAAAAGAAGTCATATAATGTCCATTAAGCCACAGTCACCCATTAGATAGGGTTCCCAGCCCTTGACTTTGATATAAGCTTGAGTGCCAAGAATTCTTCATCACTAAGAGCAGGGCATTTAGCCAGGAGTCAGAGGAAATGGACAGCATAGTGGATAACTTAAGAGTCCAGAAGAGCATGTGGGGCCCAAAGAACGATGGCAATCTCTGTCGCTTGGAAGTCTATGGCTAAGTCACCAATCCATGAAAGATGTCCTGGGGGTTTGAGTCAGCGGTAAAAAGGAGCACATGTTCTCCTGCATTGTGGGATTGTCAGGTTTGGGAGAATACTATTAGTTTACATGGCTAATTAGAGGCAGGACTGAAAACTCGGTCTCTAGAAATCCATTCCCCACTTCCTTCAACATTACTGTTATTTGCATAATGGAGTCATTGTAGATTTCATTTCCTTTGGAATTTAGCAAAACCTAAAAATGACTTTAGGCCACAACTGGAGACCTATCTGGCAGTGAGAAGGAGAAACTCTAAGGCATCCTTGCTCAGTTTCACACAAACACAGTCTGATTACATCAGCGAAGAGAGAAAGCCAAAGCACTCTGTATTTCACAACTTTTTAGCTTTATAATAATGACAGCAATAATCAAAGCTGACGTTTATTGACTATTTATTACCTGTCAGGCTCTCTCTTGCATGCTCTATGTCTGTTAATTCACTGAATCCTCCAAACGTTCCTACAAGGCAAAACTCTGATTATTTCCAATTTTACAAATGAGAAAATCTGGGACAAAGAAAAGATAAGGAACTAGTTCCATGATCACACAGAAAGTGACAGAGCCACAGGGTAAATCCATTCTGGATTCTTAGATTTGGAAAATACCTTAGAATCTTGATACTCAAAGCATTCTAATGGGCCAGCAGTATTGGCTTCACTTGAGAGCTTTGCTAGACATGGTAGGAACTCAAGTCTCACCCTACATATCCAGAACCAGATTCTGCATTTTAACATGATCCTCACCTGATCCATATGCCCATTAAACTTTGAGAAGCACGGTCCTACAATGTCCTAGATGATTATTCAGATAGCCTCTTGCTTCCAAGATGACGACTCACTAAACCACGATCATTCCTATTTCTTTGTAGAATGGCTTTCATTGATTTTTTTTTTTTTTTTAGAAAATTTCTCCATATTTCTGTTTTCCTATTTTACCTTTTGGTCTTCAGGTTTTATTTTCAAACCCCGTATACAGTTAATCCCTTTTCTTATGCTATCTCTTTAAGCATTTGAGCATAATTATCAGTTTAGATCTGACTTTACCATTCTCATCCCCCTGCCTGTGTCCTCAACCCTCATCTACACTGAGACCAAAGCTCATCATTATCAGACAAAACAACCATATTTTAAAGGTGTTTACATAAGCCATGCTTTGTCTCCTGGAGGCATTGCAATATATTCATTCCTTCTCGGTGTGAGTTGAATTCTAGGTGTGGCCAATAGCAACCCCTCCCCGCCCCCCCCTCCCTGCATGGGGACATTTCTTCCATTCCAGACCTTCTTATAGGGGCTTTGCCTTTGCTTTTTATATTTGAGAATTAATGTTATGATATTTTATGTTACACTTAATTCTAAAATGTTTGCAGCTACACACACCTTGAACACATTCTCCTGCTGCTCACAGTCAAGAAGTAAAAAGATTTACTCTATATACTGTTGTCTTTTCTTCCTGACCTCTCCAGGAGAGAACTGACTCAAAAACTTCTCTGTTCACTTATCATGAAACTTACTGATAAAAAAATGAATAGTAAAAAATCCCAGATCTTCCTCAAAAGCCAGATATTTGTCTTTGGGAATAATTCAACTTTCTGCTGAGTTTTTAAGAATTTTACAGGCGTAGCCTAAGACTTTATGTACTCAGTATTATTTTGACCACTTAAATAAAGAATTCAGTATCTAATATTGAAAACCATCTTCTCTGTAGATTTCCTCTCTGGTGGTCTAGATGAAAATGCACGTGTACGTAATTAGAAATATTCTTTTAAAAATCCAAGATTTAATGGTTAGTTGTCAAATTTTGTAGTACAGGAGTATCACCAGAAAAACTGTTAAAAATGAAAGTTCCTACACTCAGAGGTTCTCAATCACAAGGTCTTAGGTTTGAGCTAGGAATTTTCATTTTTACCAAGAATCCTATAAGACAAGTGGTTCACAGACTGCAGTTGAAAGATCTAGATCTTTCACAGAATTACAGTCTCTTTATCAATTTATCGGCATCTACATCATGCAGAATGTTTAATTTTATTTGGCAGGGAGTGATCATCATTAAGCAATATTCACTCAATGCTTTCTGTGCACAAGTCCCCACACTAGATACCTAATCAAGTGTGAAAGCTTTCAAAAATGAGGAACGTCATATTTATTGTCATTGCCACTCAGCTTTACCAAGAAGCAGCTACAAGAAAAATGACATCAACAGTAGGGAAAGGCCACGGAGTTCTTCACGTTCCAGGAACTGCTGAGGATATACGTCTCCTTGACACTTTACACGCATGTACAGTGTCATTGTCAGTAGCTGTGTTTTTTAATACAAATAAGGAGATATAATGGTAAAATGGGAGGCTGAAAATCTTATGTATTATCTCCATGCCCATAATTTTCCTTTTCCTTTCTAAGACAGTTCCCCTGATAAGAAGCTTTATGAAAGAGCTTTACTGTATATATGAATAGTCCAAGTACATAAACTGGACTCAAATTTATTACATATCTTTCCAGATTTAAACGGGTTGAGAAATGGGTCAACCAGTCATAAATACTATTATATATTTTACTATTACCTGCTTGTAGAGATTGTACTTAAGTAACTACTGCTTTACCTCAATTCAGTAACACTCTTGATTAAGCTCAAATGAAAAACCTCTCACTGGTAAATTACTTCCAAGAATTGGTGTACTCTGGGGCTCTGAATTTATTCAGGTGTTATCCATTTATTTAATGTTGAGTGAGCACAACAAAATGCACATGGGAAAGTTATGGTTTAATTGAAAAGCATATAGCATAACTTAACTAGACCCTGCTGCATTGTGCTAAAAGTAGCGGCATGTGGGGCTAAGTTTAAAAAAATCTAATTATAAAAAGAAAAATGGTAAAGTTCAGCCAATGCCTCCAAGCCAATATTTAGTCTTTTCAATAGGTTATCACTATATATTTGGCAATTTACAAAACCTGGCACTGTATGGCATTGAGACACGCAAGTGAAACACAAAACACACACATACACGCATCAAGAGAACCTCCTTACAAATCAGCAGTCACTTGATTTACAAATTCTTCTGAGTACATATAATCTAGTTCATGTGTCTTTTGGCTCTCGTTCAGGATTTTTTACCCTCAGCCTAGGATAGATAAATAAGATTTTCACCTGGTAGAAATCACCCGCTATTCATCATTGGAAGTCTAGGTCAAAATGTAAACTCTGATATTGAGGGATGGCCTCAGTGTTACCAAGTCGGTAGACATAGGGAATAAGAAACACCCATCCTAGTAAGCTATAGTGACCTATGTGGTGGATTTCCTTGACTGAATGGATGCTCTGTCTTGCCTGCTTCCTGTAGATCTGTAAGTTAGTGTTAGCTTAGCTAAATGTGGCAATTAGAATAAGGAGTCAACTTTCATCAGCCTTCCCAAATGGCCACTTCTCTTTGCTCAGCTACACTAGACAGGGGATTGGACTAGGCTGTTAGAACATACAACTGGGAAGTCTTATCTTGAGCTTGCTTTCTTGTTTTCTGGCAGGTTTACTGATCTTTATTTGGTCCAGAAAGGAGCTTCAAGAGGTTCAAAACAGATTAAGGGCTCCTCAAACCAGAACATGGGACTTTGTGACCCCTGGAAGCTGAGGGGACACTTGATTTGTAAATCAAGTGACTGCCGATTTGTAAGGAGGTTCTCTTGAGGGGTGTGTGTGTGTGTGTGTGTGTGTGTGTGTCTGGAGGTGTGTGTGTGTGTTTAATTTGTATCAATGCTATACAGTGTCCTGTTTAACTTTTATAGTCTTTGGTCATTCCCTTTACTATTCATGGATGCTCCTTTCCTTTCATAATGAACTCCTTCACCTAGCAAATATGCTAAAGGTTGTGTCAGTAAGAAAATTTGTAAATTTTGATTGTGGAAATCCAGTCTTGCAACTGGCAATTCTAGCCTTGGATTTTCAAAAGTATTTACTACCACTTCACTTCTTGAATGAAAAATCTCTAAATTTAACAAACTTTGGTTTGGTTGATATCCTTTCCATTTAGTTGTCAAATACCTTTTGCTTCATATTGGGACCAAATTCAGCCCTGAATTGGCTATTGGAGTTTTAGATTTAAATATAAAATATATCTATCATCATGCAATACACCAGGCAATCAATCTTGCTACCATAGATGAGGAAGATCATTCTTAAACTTGGCATGACTATGTTCAAATATGCAAGTTGAATTCAAACATACAGGGGTTGGGGAGTAGGATGTAAACCACACATTTTGCTTCAGTCATTTCCAATACACCTGGCTTGGGGGAAAAGACAAATTAACCAGTCAATTGCTAAAATCTCTCTTTTGTCTATGTACATTTCCTTACAGCATGTCAGATGAATCATGACTATTTGTAAACTAGCCCTTAGGGAAAGCTCCAATTTAATATACTGGAGATGGTTTTAATAACAAGTGAAGTCATTTCTCATTTCTTAGAAATAAGGCATCAAGAAAAATCTCTAACTAACAGGTCATGTTGATATAGCCAAAAGAGTTATTCAAAACAAGGCCGTGTATAAATGGGTTAAGAATTTCACCCAGATTCTGTTGCCATAACCATTCCTCTGGTGAGTCTTTGCAGAGATTTTAGGAGCATATTTAACTAATCATTATAATTAGATGAGAAAAAGAAATTAGACACAAGAGAAATGGGAAGGAGAAGGTAGAATTATCACTATTTGCAAGTAATATGATTATACACTTGAAAAGTCCAAGAGAACCAACTGGAAAACTATTCAACAACAAAAAGTTATCAATTCTCCTTAAGTTAATGGATATATTTAGCACAATACCAATTACAATACCAACATTTTTCAATTAGACAACCTGATTTTATGAAAGATTTACCTTAGAAATGTTAAAAATAGCCAGAAAACCTCTGAAAGAGAACAATGAGGGAAAACCAGGCCTATCAATTTTAAAGCAGATAGTCGAAGTAACTAAATCATGGGGGCATATACATAGACAAACCGATGTAATGGAATAGAAAGTTCAAGAATACTGAGGGAATTTAACATGTGAACAAGGTAACATGTCCAGTCAATAAGGAAATGACAGTCTCTTCGTAAATAATGCTGAGACAACTGGATAACCATTGTTTCCCATAATATGCACCATAGCAAATTACAAATGGCTCAAATATTTAATTGCAAAAAGTTATAAAAGTGATAAAATGACAACAGATAAAGGCTTTCATATGTATGACTCAAAATCCAAAACAAGTGAAAGTTTGATGTAGTAGGCTGAGTGAATATTAAAAACTTTTCATGGCCCCAGGCACCACCAACAGAGATTCTAAAGGAAGGAATAAAGAGAAAGTCTGTCTTCAGCCCCATCTACCACTCATCTAGTTCCACACATATCCCTCCCCTCACCTTCAGGAAACCATTTGTATTACTTTCCTATGTGTCCTACCAGAGCCTTCCTTGATTGAAAATGCAAGAAAATACAAATATGGACATATATATATATATATATATATACACCTTATTTTATATAAAAAATATATTCTATATTCACTATTTTGTACCTTGCTGTTTTTATTCCAGAGTATACCTTAGTAATCTGTCTGAATCAGTACATAGCATTTCCTTATTCTTTTTGTAAATATCTGATATTCTATTGCAGGGATATGCCATTATTAATTTAATAAGTACCTCCTTGCTGGAATTTCAGGTTGTTTTCAGTAATTTTTCTCATAAATATATTAGAAATGCAACTGACTATTTAAAAGAGTATCTTGACACAGCTCTTAGACATATAACATTCTCATTCAGAAAACAGGCTTTGCAAGAGGTGTTATAAAAATCCTGAAGGCATATCATAATTAAGCCACTAAAGACATTGTTGATAAGATATAATAGTTTCCCCCCAAAAGAATCTTACAAGCAAATTTACTATGATGTGACAGGCAGTGTTAAGAGACTATCTCATATAAAGTGAATATGAAATTATAATCATTATAATGATCAAATTACTGTAATTAGTACATAGAGCAGAGAATTTATCTGTGCCAATTCCATATACTAAAATAGTTTAGGCAATAGTTATCTTATCAGTCACAATCTTTCCCAGAGAAGAAATAATGACAACTCTATAACATTCTATTTTCAACTTCGGGGCACAGAACTTGTTAAATGTTATTTTTATTTTAAAATGATGGTAGCAGAGATAGGATTGTGACATAACGTATTGTAATGGATTCATTTACTCATTTTGGCAAATCCACCTATTAATTATCTCAACCTCATTCTACCAATAGGGTTAACCTGATTACTCACCAGAAATAAGAATCAATATTTCATGTGTGTATTTCCCAAATTTTTATCCAAATATTCTCGAAGATGTAAAAGGATTGCATGGTATGCTAAAAAAATAGATGAGATTTTGGTCACCTCTGGCTCAGAAATCTAGCAGTTACAAGAAATGTTATCCTTCTAAAGGATTCTTGATGAAACATCATGGTGGTAATAATTCATTGTAATTTGTTCTGTCTCTGACTTTTGGTTTTGAGGCTTATAGAGAGATACCAGTCCTGAAAGGCATCTGGGAAATAGGAGAGCTGTCTGGTTGGTGTCTTGTTTTAAATTTTCACAGCTACCAAGAAGGCCCTTGTCCTATATTTTCATATGGCATCTCACACAGGTGTATACTGTTTTTAACAGTGATTACTCATCCTTTGGAAGTTTAACGCTCTGTCCCTGTGGATTTGCTTATAACCACTTCTCATCTTCCAAAGCATGAGACACCATAGCCTATTTTGTGTTTAATTGATTCAACATTAATGCTGCTGTGACAATTTCACAATTCCTTGACATTGATAAATTAAATTATGAAAGGCTCTGTGACATCTAGAGAATGTGTTTCCAAAAACATACTTGGTAATAACCCGACTTGAACAATGGATGACAGTACATTTATGGCCAGAGGAGAATGGTTCATTGGCTCTCCAGAAAAAGTATGTCAGTAAGTATTCGGCTGTCACTCTCAAGTGTGGAATTGCTAGGAAGTCACATGGAGGACAACGCTTCCCAGGCTCCAGCTGATGCCCACAGCTGTATTGTATGAGCACTGAAAGATCTAAATACATTTCTTTTTGACCATCTTCTCACTTTAAAACCAGTCAAATTTTAGGAAGGCGAACTTATTCATGATCTTTTAACCGTTTTTGTGAGTGCTAAATTGGCATCATATGTCAAGTTTTATCAGAATAATAAAGACTTCATTGATCCAGTTGGTCTATTACATGAACAGAATATGGCAAAAATGAGACTGCTTACTTTTATGGGAATGGCAGTGGAAAATAAAGAAATTTCTTTTGACACACTGCAGCAAGAACTTCAGATTGGAGCCGATGATGTTGAAGTGTTTGTTACTGATGCAGTAAGAACTAAGATGGTCTTGCTGTCAGTCATAGTACCCAGCGGACATTTGGAAAACAGCAATGGCAACAACTGTATGACACATTTAATGCCTGGGAACAAAATTTGAACAAAGTGAGGGGGCGCCTGGGTGGCTCAGTCGTTAAGCGTCTGCCTTCGGCTCAGGTCATGATCCCAGGGTCCTGGGATCGAGCCCCGCATCGGGCTCCCTGATCAGCGGGAAGCCTGCTTCTCCCTCTCCCACTCCCCCTGCTTGTGTTCCCTCTCTCGCTGTGTCTCTCTCTGTCAAATAAATAAATAAAATCTTTAAAAAAAAAAATTTGAACAAAGTGAAAAATAGCCCTGTGAGTCTTTCTGAATTTTTACGCTATGTATAAAATTTTGTTCTTCTTTGAGAAAATCTAAATCATAGCAAAACATTATAAACTGAAAAAAAAAAAGAGCTGAGCAGGAAGATTCGGGTGGTCAGAACTCAGTGGGAAGAAACTGAGCCTTGCTCTGGTCAAAATGAAAAAGGACTATTCTTTATTTTAAATGATATGTGTACATGCATAATGGAGATGCCATCTTGAAACTGGTGAGTTGTTCAATATTCAGTGCTAAAATGATTTCAAATGATAACTAATATATTATATGGAATTGCACAGATAGCAGTGATCAAATCCTGTGTAATTTCTCTAGAACAAGAAAGAATGAACTGAATGACAAAAAAAAAAAAAGCAAACAAAACCAATCACAAGAGATCAAGGTGGGAAGAACAAAGTCTCTGAGGGCAGGCTGAGCTCAGCTACAATCCTGGCTATGGGATTCTGGACCAGTTTCTTTCCACCTCCTGTGGTTCCCCATCTGTAAAATGTGGATACTGGAAACTCCTTCAGGGAAGTTGGTATGAGGATTAAGCGAGGTCATAGCCAAGCACAAGACTGGCACTTAACATTTTTTTGTTTCATCTTTTCTTTCCCTTTCTTTTATTTTCCATAAACACAGAAAATCAGCAGCAGCATCCATTTGTTCCTGGCCTATATGGCTTATACTGATGTATGATAATAAGTGACCTGATTAAATTGCTAACCTCTAACCTTATGGAGAGCCAAATCACTTCTAAATCATTCCTCATAATTTTATATGTATTTTTTTATTATCATGATACCAAAGATGTCTGAGAAAGCAAATTCCACAATAATTATCAGCTAGACACAGTATTTCATTTCCTCCCCATCATTAATATTTTCAGTGTTGTAAGACAGAAATCCTTTTGCCTTCACTTAATCACATTTTTCCTCTTATCATCAATATAGATGTTGGTCAATCGATCCTCAAACCACATAATCTTTCTCTATTTCTTCTGCAACAAAGTTCAAATGGAAACAATACAGGTTACCTCATTCGTTCAAACAGAGGGCATGAGAGTAGTTGTGGGAGATTTCAGGTACTTACTCAATAGGCATCTAGTTTAAGAAGTATGTGGACTCAATTCAACATAGCTTCAATAAGGAATTAAAGTGAAAATCTAGTAATAGGAATAGTAGTTTTAGTATTTTCGTGAATTCGGATGTGTAAGACTATTTTTAATGATATGAAAACCACATATTTTCAACTATATTAGCTACTGTGGAAAAGCATTGGAAACAGACAAAAAAAAAAAATTAGCTTGATTCAAAACTAGAAAAGTATACTGGGGTCAAGGAGCCCATGAAGATTCTTTAGCAGGGGAGACAAATGACCAGGACCTTGCTTTCAGGAGATGATTCTGGAAAAGGGCCTAAAATTCCTTAGGTCAGGCTGAAACTGATGCATTACAAACTGCAGCCAAAATATCAGAGATTAGAATCAATCTAAAATTAATTTTTTTAAGATTTTATTTATTTATTTATTTATTTTAGAGAGAGAGAGAGACCATGTGAGCCAGGGAGGGGCAGAGGCAGAGGGGAGAGAATCTCAAGCAGACTCCGCACTGAGCTCGGAGCCCGACACAGAGCTCCATCTCATGACCCTGAGATCATGACCTAAGGCAAAACCAAGAGTAGGACGCTTAACCAACTGAGCTACCCAGGCGCCCCTAAAATTAATTTTTTAATGTTGAAATTATAGTTTGATCAAAAGGTGGATTGATATATCCTAAAAAGGCAAAATTCTCATATATGTGATGGAAGGAAGTGTGGAAAGGAGTCCATTCTTATCTGGGTTCCTTCCCTTATAGTTTAGCTTCCTCTCCTCTCTTCTCTTTGTCCCTCCCCTAATCTCCTCTCTTTCTCATAAAACTGTTTATTTAAAATATCATTCGGAGGGTGCCTGAGTGGCTCTGTCGTTAAGCATCTGCCTTCAGCTCAGGTCATGATCCTGGGGTCCTGGCATCGAGCCCCACATCAGGCTCCCTGCTGGGCGGAGAGCCTACTTCTCCCTCTCCCTCTGCCCCTCCTCCCTGCCCGTGCTCTCTCTCTCTCTCTCACTCTCTCCCTCTCAAATAAATAAATAAAATCTTTAAAAATTAATAAATAAAATGTCATTCCAACTGCTGTTGCAGAGATTTTGAGAACGTGGAGAAATCAGAGGCTATGGGCCGCTGTTTGAGGAGTGCCTGTTCGTTGGTCCGACTCCAAGTCCACCAAACTTAGCAACACTCAGAGGCATTGCAGCCTCACTGGGGGAGATAGTACTTTTGCGGGGGTGCTGGAATGCAGACATCACCTGATGTCTGGGAAGGGAAGTAAGAACCTCATTTTCAACAACACTGTTTTCAGAGACAAATGTGAGCATCACACTCAGGGAAGGACTCTGAAAGCTAATCAGTTCAATGCATTTTACAGATGAGAAAAATCAAAGCTCAGAGAAGGGAAATGATTTTCCCCACTCCCACTTTGCTGGCTGGAGCAGAACGAGGAGAGAACCCAGGAGTCCTGGTTCCTGAATTAGGGTGTATTTCCCTTCACATACCTTCTACTCATACTCTACACACAGTCACCTCCTGTCCCTTCTCAACCACTCTCCCCTGCCTACGCTGTCCTCCCCCCATCTCTTTGCTGAAATAGAAATTTAAGAACGTTACCCCGGAACCCCCAATTATTAATTGTAGAAGTTGCTCACCGCCCTGTATATTCTATCTTTCCTAACAAGTGAAGCCGACTCAAGTAGAACATACACAAATGGTGTTGTCTTAACATTTTACAATCACCTCCCATCTTGTGCTCCATAACGTGTGGTGAGGAAAAGTTACACTGGAGTGGAATGTACCATTACTTCGCATTTTCATATGTATACGTGCTTTCTCGTTGCCCAGTTCACCCCTGCGCTGGGATAAAAATAGTATCACAATCACAGCAACAAATAATCTTCCTATGACTCTTCCTCAACTCACAGTTTTAGGACTCCGGTTCTTTTTTAAACATCTTCCCCGCTCCCGGGTACTTCTGGAATTCTCCAAAGAGTGCATATATGCTGATGTGTAGAGCTGCCATTTCCCACATTCCCTCACTGAGCTCATGCTGGAGAAGTTGTCACTTAGCCACTCTGAGTCCATCTCAGAGCCTCTGATTTCTGCAGCTGATCTGTACTGAAGCTTCTTGGGCTCCTGGATCCAACTGGCTGAGGCCACCTACAGTCACCAGACACTCCTTGCTGTCACCTAGCTCTATGACAGACACCACGCTGCCTTTGTAGCCTCTCAGACAATTCTCCTGTGACGTGTTGCCCTTGGATTAAAATTGTCTGCTTCTAATTTCTCTTCCTTTGTTTACTAGAAAGGTTTTCATGGGTCCTTATGAAACTGAGATTTCTGACAGACATATCCCCCAACTCCATTAAGATATCATGCTCCATATCCATAAGATATGATGGAATCCACAGCACACAAAGATGTTTGGGTCAAAAATGTAAAGGACCAGTGAGGGTTGAAATGTAGCCCACACTCTACTCGCAAACTACGCAACCAGGGCTATGTCTGGTGAGAGAGTATCTTTTTCTCATTTACAAATGGGCTGTGGCCCTTCCTGAATCCTTATATGGAGGCTTCAAAGAGGAATCCCTGCTATATGGAGAACAGGGACCATAACTCATATTTCTTCTGTGTAGACCTCATCATATGGCCCGGCAGTGGGCATAGAAACTGTAAGTACTTGCTAGATAAGATCTGTGAGGTGGCAGGTAGTTCACCTAGGGAAAATCTCGGGCCTTGGCAGACTTGAAAAAATAATATGAAGGCATGGAGGGTTAAGGACTTTCTAAAGGGCCAAATGCTGGCTTTCTCTCAACTTCTAAAGTTAAACTCAATTAAACCCCTTGACATTTCTTTCCTGTTCATCTATTGGATCACCGAAATGGTGTTGTGCTCAGGACCATATTCTGGTCTCAGACAACCTTCCTACTCTATGCATTGAATGTTCCTGGTCCGGTACCATACAACGCCTTACTCCTCCTTTCTTAGCATCTAGTACTTTCACAAAATAAGGAACGTTTTACTGAATTTGATGTGTCATTTTAGTATCATTGCAATTGTTGCTATGAAGACTTTGAGATGTGAAGTGGTCTAATGCCCCCCCCCCCCCGCCCCCTTAACGAAGGCCAGATTTCAGAACACCGAGTGGCCTGGCTTCTATCTTCTTTCTTCCTGTGGGGTTATGCTAGCTAACCATGAGGACTGCCAGAATTGTATCTTCAGTCGTTGTTTGATTCCGAACAGTATCTTACTGTGTGTAGTCCGCTAACCTTCACTTTCATCTTCTTGCTTTTTGCAAATCTATACTCCCCCCAAAAGTTTCTCAGCGTATCGTTAAAGTTCACCGATTCAGCACTTGCCCTTTACAAAAGTCTTGGAACCCACATACAAAGATTAAACCCTGCTGCATAAAAAGTCCGACAATCCAGCCAAGGAGCTGGAGTGGTTCTCACCCTTCACACTCGCCACACCCCGTCAGCCCACAATAAATCCCCTCCTGACATAAAAGTCCCTCTCCCCCACTCACCCGAGAGTAAATCCCCTATTGGCAGGAAGCCAGAATGAACAGATGTGGCTGCCCCCACTTCCTGGGGTGGGGTCAGGCTACATCAGCTTTGATCAGCCAAAAGGAGGAATTTCCAGTGTCACGGGCCCTCTGCCGAGAATGCCCCAGGGCCGACTCCAAGAAGTAAAGGGACCAGGGATTAAAAAACAAGTAGGAGCATCCCAAATGGGCAGAGTAGCACAAAAGACTTGTGCATCCAGAGAGGTGATGACATGGTCACTCCCATTTCTTGCACAGTAGTGCGAACGCAAGCAAATCCACCTTTCACGGCTAGAAGCTCCTTCTGACGAAAGGCAATGCCTTAGTGGTGTTGAGTTTAGTCCTCCCTATTATTCGATCATTCTTGCTAGTAAACTAAACCCACAAGAATGAATATTAACCCTTATGCAACTCAAAGATGTGTTACAGTAATGTTGATTAGTGTTTGCATTGGACCAAACCTGAAATAGCTCCGTGCACCACTCAGCTGACTCTTATAAAGCACCATGACTGGTTTCACCTGTGAATTTCCATTGGAACCATGTATCACCACCTCCAGATGAGCCACTGAAGTTGGACATATCTGAGAGCCTTGTTTGGAACTGTGGTCGTACAACGAGAGCCTTAAAAGGTATTGCAACATCCCTCACTGAAATTGAGGGAAATTTCCATGGTGAAATAAGAGAAAGTGTCTTGCTCAGTCAGTTGACTCTTACTATTCACGGCCACTCAGGGAAACTATCCATCAGTGAATATTGTTTGCGATCTAGTCCTAGTAGGAACCCACATGACACTTTGTTTGGAGATTTTGTTAGTCAAAGTAGGCTAAGCATCATCCCAAATAATACTAAATCTCAACCACTAAGGTCCATGGCTCCCACACTTCCCTGTCCTATGCAGGTTGGGAAGGGATGGGGTGGGGAGAGAAGGGGCTCTGTTCCAAGCAGGAACCAGGTTCCTTTCCCTCCAGTGGCTCTGCCACCAGGCTTTGGAGTCCTATACTGCAGCCGTGCATCTGGACAGCATGTGAGGGAAGACAGAGAACAGGGCGAACGCACCAAGACTTGTATGAGCTCAGCTTGGAGGTAGTTGGTGTGCCTCACTCTCCTCACCCATATTCCTTAGGAGCTGCAAATGAGGCCAGGAAATGTAGTCAAGTTCTACATTTGCTCAGCAAAGAACAAAAAAAAATGTAGGTTAACAGTTGCTATGGAGTTAAAGCATGTTGTGGGTCAAAGTTTTGGGTAAGAGTTCGTGCAATGAAAGAGGGGACGTTTTTGTTCTTGAGAAAAGGGTCTGCCTCTTCCAGTTTAGAAAACACAATGTATAGCCTTTTCTGGATAATTTGGTCTTCTAACATTGATCTTTCCAAACTTTCAGTTGGGGAAAGATGCAGCTAGAAGAAAGACAAAGCGATCGTGGACACACACACGGCCTGTGACTGTGTCTAAAGTGTGAACAAGAAAGCCTGCATTTCGCTTCACACACTTAGGTCTCCCTGACAGCTGAAGACCTTTGCAGGCAAAGTCGACTTTTTCTAGCATCACATTATTTTTTATATATATATTTTAAATGAAGTCTTAGGACACCTGGGTGGTTCAGTCAGTTAAGTGTCCAACTCTTGATCTCAGTTCCAGTCTTGATCCCAGGGTCATGAGTTCAAGCCCCGTGATGGGCTCCATGCTGGGCATGGAGCCTGCTTTAAAAAAATGAAGTCTTGTTCAGTTGTTTATAACTATTATATTTGATTTAAAATGCAAGAGGTTTAGGGGATTGTGGAGGATGGCGATAGGTGCATAGTGGGATTAAGCTTTTTTACTTTAATTTTGAAAAGTACTACTGTCTTGAATGATTATAAGTTTGCAAAGTATGCAAGAAAACTCATATTAACGAATGCCAGGGTGCTCTGAATCAGGTTGGGATGTCACTCGTACAGGGCAGGTACAGTGTGTGGGAAAAGGAATGAAGAAAAGGAGATTAAAAAGTGTTGCTCTTCCTTCCCCTTCTATTTTCCTTCCCTTTCCTTCCCTTCTCCAAGGCACAGGCCAGGAGGCCAGTCAAGGAGCAAGACTGTGGCAGGGACGAGCAGGGATGGTGGCTGAAGAAAGGGCCAATGGGGCAGGAGGACTGGTCACACGGAGCAAATGAGCAAATTTAGCAGAGCTCAATAACTGAGGATAACGGGTGCCAAACTGCTCACTTCAGGAGAAAATGTTACACACAGAGACAGGAGAAAGAAAGGAAAGAAGCCCAAGGTGCTGAGCTGAAACTGGAGGTAGCAGTGTGAACTCATGGTAGATGAGGTTATGATCAAAGATCTACTCATTACAACCATCAAGGACATGAAAAACAAGGAGACTCAGGGCGTGTACCAGTTTGAAGTTATCAGAAAATGCATGATAATTAAATGCAAAAGTATTCTGGAGAAGATCCTGGGACAGAAAGGAAAATGAGCTATTATGGGGTCAGCTGCTGAAATTTGAACGGGCCCACAGGCAGAGGGCAGTGCTATATCAATGTCGATTTCTTGATTTTGAGTGTCATATGCTGGTGATTTAGGAGAGTGTTCTTGTTTGGGAAACACGTTCTAGAGTGTTTCACGGGGTAGCATCTTACAGTGTGCCTTCCCAAAGTTCAAGAGCAAAGCTAATGATAATGGGCACGTAAGTGAGTGAGTGTGGAAATGTGATAGCAATTTGACATTTGGGGAATATGGGTGGAGAGTTTACAGAGGTTTTCTGTACTATTCTGGCAAATTTTTGTAAGTCTGAAATCTTTTCAAAAGAAATAACTAACAAAAAAAAAGAACCTTCTCCATTTAAAATAAAGTGTCTCTGGATGTCAAATTGGATACACTTTGACATTTTTTAGTAACACCAATAAAAATTTAAATTGCTTTTCATTATTTCTGTGGCCAAACCACGTTTTCTTATGAAATTCCATCTCAAGAGTGGACTTAGGGAACCCAAAGTTTCATTCAGGTTATAATATCTAACTTTTATTAAGTGCAAACTAAACTTTTTACTTAGTGATAATATCTAAGTTTTATTAAACACATAAACATTCGTCATCCGTATTATTTCATTATATAACCTAACAATAACTCTAGGGTTTAGTATTGCTATTGTCTTCCTCCTTTGCTAGATAAATTATCAGGATTAGTTTTGGCTGCATATTATAGGAAAGATCAAAATGACAGTAACTTACACAAATTTGAAGTTTATTTGTTTCCTAGCTAGACGAAGTTTAAGTGGTGGTGTGCAGAACTTCTCATGGGCTTCTTTCTTTCTGCATCCCGCTTTCTGCCTTGCAATCTTCCATAAGTGACTTCTGTTCCAAAAATCCACTTAGGTGGCTTCCTAAGGTGGCTGCCCAAGCTTCGGCCTCACATTTGCGTTTCCAGGCAACAGGAAGGAAATAAAGCAAAAATCAAAGGCACTCATCTCTTTCCCTTCAGTTAGTCTTGCCCCAGAGCCCCAAACATCATTTCTGTCATGGCTCACATTGCCCGATGCCCACACTCAGCTGCCTAGGAGGCTGGCGAAGGCCATGTTTTTGCTGGGCGCAACGCTCTGGATTCTGCCGATGAAAAGTTCTGTCAGAAGTGGGACGCAGCCAGGAGAGTCTACCAAAGAGAATAAGGATTTATCCAAGGTCACCTGGCTAGTAAACTGAGGAGCCTTGGTTGTCTTAAGTCCAGAGCTTGGGCAGTCAACATGATGAGACACCACTCAATGCTGCGGGAGCTAGCTCCCTCGGTCCAGCAGCAGTGGTCTCTGCATGGTCAGCGGTAGTTGCTGAATTGACACTGGCCCTCAATATGGCCTCAAGGTCACAGAGGACATCAAAACCAAACATCAGGGGGCACCTGGGTGCCTCGGTCGTTGGGCGTCAACCTTTGGCTCGGGTCATGGTCCCAGGGTCCTGGGATCGAGCCCTGCGTCGGGCTCCCTGCTCGACGGGAAGCCTGCTTCTCCCTCTCCCACTCCCCCTGCTCGTGTTCCTGCTCTCGTTGTCTCTCTCTCTGTCAAGTCAGTAAATAAAATCTTTAAAAAAAAAAAAAATCACCACAGGAGCCAAAATTAGGAAAAAATTATGAGCACCATGCAGTGGTTGAGAGAACCGTATACCTGAGTACACATGGGACATTCTCAGTAATAATCGGTCAGGAGACCCGCACCCCCACCCCGGGTAGGAAGTGGGGAGCAGGATGGTGTGGCTGTTGTGGTCTCTGCTCTTCCCTTGTGTCCCGGGGAGTGATCTGGGATACATGGGCAATCTGTAGATGGAGTGGAAAACTTCAGAATATTTTCTCAGAGTCTGGGGGCTGAAGGGGGCTCTAGAGGTGGGTGGAAATTATTTGGACTCATTCTTCCTTCTTACCTTCTTCCTGTGTATACCTGGAAGCTTTTCCCAAAGCTACAATATTCTCGCTTCCCATGGAATAAGTAAAAAACATCTGTACCTACTCCTGGCCTTCTCCAGGAAGTAAAGTTCTTTAAAGTCTCTTTCAAAATCCTCCCGAAGCATTTGAGGGCGTCTCTATGGGAGGCCACCAGATGCTAGCTGCCTACAACTAGTCACCAAGCCTCATGCTAACAGTGAAGGGCCTGCCTGCAGCTCCAATCTGCGCATCTCCTCGCCTCCAAGGAAACAGGAGAGAGCCGACAAGTTGCCAGTAAAATGGCAACGGATGGTTTTTACGGCTCAAGCTTGCGGGCCAAGCAGTTCTGACACACGCTTTATTCACTGTCTGTATAAGCTCCACTTTCATACTGAAATCTTCCCAAGCCAGAGGAGGAAGAAATAAAGTCTCCCCAAATAGTCCAAAGCAAAATTGCTTTTGGCTATTTCCAAACCTAAAAGAAGCAGCCAAACCAATTTCAATCAAATCTTTTTGAAAGCACAACAGCAACGACAACAAATTTCCCCTGAGTGTAGGGTTGCGAAGGTCAAGGTCTAACCCGATGTAAACAAAAATGTCTCAGTAGAGCGGAGTTAGAGGTTAAATAAATGTTTCTAACAACAGGGATTTAAAACGGAACCATTAAAAATAGATTTCACTGCCTGTGTAAAAAGAAAAGAAGGTAATGACTATCTTTAATCTTTTTCTGAGTTCCGAGTGAGAAACACAGGTTCATAAACACATTCTGGAAACAAAAGAAGAAAGAGATTTAGGACTGGAAATATGAATGGAAACATCTGGGTAACAAGGAAGGAAAATACTCCATCTCAAGTGCATTACAGCCGAGTAATTTTGATAGGGTAATAAAGTCTTTAAATTTTATTTTTAGAACGTAATCATCTTTTCCCAAGTCCTATATGGCCATTGACGAAAAACAGTATAACCAAAAAACAAAAATTACTGCTAAATCCCAATACCCATTAAAAGTTCATTGTTATTAATATTTTGGAGTATTTGTTTCTTTTCTGTGTGCGTTCACATCTATATTTGTAACTTCCTCCAATGAGCATTGGGCACTGCCGAAGTCAGCTTTATGCTGTATCACTAAATATTGTTTTAAAGGATGGCTTTACATTGCTTCAGACCGTCTCTCCTTATGTACATGCATAATTTCCTTCACAACACCTTTCCTTTCATCTGAACACATATTATTTAAAAATTTTCCCCATTATAATTAAGTCTGCAACTTACATTTTCCTACCTGAATCTTCATGTGAATCCCAGATTCTTTTCTCACAATAGTTGTTTTTTGTTTTTAAACAGTGAATTACTGGATCAAGTGTCGAGAACATATTTAGCAATTTGGAAACCTATTTTCAAATGGCATCCAGAAGAGTTGTACCCGTATCGTTCTCACTGGTAGAGTGAGTGCCCCTGTTTCTCCATCTTCACAGATATCCATGTGCATATATAAATTGACCTCTATTTTAATAAGTGAGATGTTTTTATTTCCCTGATTTCTGATAGAGTAAAACACTGGTCACGTATTCAGTGTATTAAAGTTTCTTTTGTGGTCCCTCGTGTCTTCATGTTCTTTGACTACTCTCTCACAGCCCATTTACATTTTTCTTGTTAATTTATTAGAACTCATGTATGCAAAGTGGCAAATATTTGTGTCAGTTTTTCATTTGCCTAATTATTTTGTTGACAATTATGTTGTTGTCGCCACTGTTACACAGAATGCTGAAGTGTTTATGTAGTCGAATCTATGAATTGCTTTCATTAGTTCGCCTGTTTATGAAGACCTACCCTATGCCCGACTAGGTAAAGGTCCCATTTCGTTCAGTTGTGTCTCTTAAATTTAAATTACACTAAAGCTGAAAAAATTATTACACAGACTAGCTTAGGGAGTTTTTTGTGATAATACGGTGCACTCAGCGGGGACCTGGCCAAGCAGAATAACCAGCACGTCCCAGGCTTCTGTAAACAGAGGGGATTTCTGACGCTGTAATACAGGAACTAGAATGGAGGAAAAGATTTATGAACAGTGAAGGAAACTGTCCCTGTCAGCTGAAAGTCAGAATGGTCTTTATGACGTTACCATAGCCAGCCCGTGAGATCTGCGAAACAAAGCATTTTCACATAGCAAGCAACTGCAGTAGGCATTAGAAGAAAGTGAGCCTCGCACACAGGTGCAAAGCCCAGTAGAAACAATTAGAGCTGTGTACAAAAAGTTCTTGAGGCAACTATATTTAAAGGCTGAGCTTTGATTAACTGCTTTTAAGCAGTCAGAGGATCGGCTTCTAGAAGTCCTGATGGAAGAACATGGCATTTGGATCAGAGTGGTTGACCCACAACAAGATAAACAGAAAACAAAGGACACAAACACCAGAGGAAGACTTTTTTTTTCTTAATATAAGACCAAAGAAGAGAGAGAGTGCTTTTCAGCCACGTATTTGCTAGCAATGTTCCCAATTCCCTGTATATTGTCTTCATGTTGCCATTTCAGCCTGATTTGTGAAAATTTTGCTCAAGTTTAAACTTTATACCATAGCGTGGGTTCATCCTCAAATCTTTTTTTTCTGTTGTTTTACAATAACTGTAGTTCAAAGATCTCATTCAAGTATTCAAGGCAGGATTCCAAGGTGCATGGTCTCGTGTGACAACTGTCACCTGGATCTGGGTGCCCAGAGCAGAAGCACTCGGTAAAGAGGTCTCTCAGGGACGTGCAGAGGCAAAGCCACCATCTGGGAGTGCCTCCCCCGCACGGCAGTAGGTCAGGAGTCAGCTGGGCTGGGTGATAAGGCGAATCACTTGTTCTGTGAAGAGAGTACTGTCAGAGGAAGTTATCAAGATAGCGTTAAGTGATGCCCTGTATGGTGTTATTAAACGTGTAAGCATAGGTATCAGAACTGGCTTCAGATAAAGCCCTCCCACTTCTAGCTGCTAAAACCTATGCAAGCTATTTAATTTCTCTGACGCTCCGATTCCCAATCTGTAAAATAAAGTTAATGTTCTCAACATCACCCACTTGAAGTGAGGATTAAATGAGATAATGTATATTTGGCACTTAATCTTCCAGCCACATAACCACAATTATTTATTGGCTCAATAAATGGGGACTGTTCCTGTCATTATTAATAAGAAATGAGGAAAATTAATCATGTGTTCCCAGAATAGTCCCTACATAAAAATTCAAGTGAAATGATCATAACCTAATATCTGCCTATGAAATATAATTGATTCAGATCCCATCAAATAGCATTGTTATTGAAATTCTAAAAAAAAATTCATGTAAAAATTAAAGCTCTAATACAACATGGCATTACCAAATTAGGGAGAAAATGAAAATACAGTCCTTATTGCAAGTCATTAGCAACCTCATTTAAAGCTGGGTTTTTCATAAGGTTGGTAGTAACCTATCATGATACAGCAAAACCAAATATAGATTCACTGTTCAATATTTTCGACTCCTTACCACGTCCTGGGCATTATGCTAACCATTCTCATTTAAATGATCTCATTTAACCTTAATACAACCATGGGATGAGCACTAATAGTCACATTTTAAAGAAAAGGAAACCGAATCTACTAAGGATTTAAGAAAAGTGTGTGAAATCAAACAGCAAGTAAATAGTTAAGGTGTAGTTTCTACCCAGGTCTTCTCATTTCAAGGTTGATACTCTGACCATGAAGCAAACAGAAATTAATCTGTTTGTAAACTGTCCAAATTCACCGATGGCTTCCCTTGTAAATGTAACCAGAAAAAGGAATACATATAACCATACCCATCCAATCAGAAACTAAGAAAGTAATTTCAAAGCTTTGGCTGGGGCTTTATACAGCATGAAGAGGAGCCATTAAGAAGCGTTTGGAATTTTTAGTTTGTTTTTTTGTTTTGTGTTTGCAGGAGACTTGGGGAGCCGGAAGCATCAAAAGAAAGGAATGCATTATAATTATATGGTGACCTGCAGATTAGAGGACAAGTCAAAAAATTCTCTGTAAGGATTAAGATTGAAACATCTGAAAATTCATGTTGGTCTTTGGGGAAAATGGGAGTTTGACCCAAGAGTTCCTGTTGGACATTTAGAAGAATAAAAGACACATCTGGAAACTTCACTGGTAGAAAGATACCTAAGAGGCTTGGTCTTAGGGTTTGGGGCACAGCCACTTTGGCCTATTCCTTAGGACCTCGGGAAGGCAAAGCCCACTGGGTGCTTAACCCATGTGGGGAAATGTGCCATGGAAGGAATGAGACTGATGGGGGCCTAGACCAAGACTGTGTGTGGAGATGGGAGCTTCCCTAAGCTAGATAAAGAAATCATAGACAGAAAGATTTCGATGCACCCAGGAGAGAATGCCAACAGACTGCAAAGGCTTTGAACTGTGTAAGTTCTGGTTCTTGCACTATGAGGATAATCATATGTCATGTATTGTTTTAAATACCATCACTCATGTTATACCATCTAAAATAATTTTGTGGAGTAGTAAGAGAAGGCAGGGATGTGACCAGAAGGGTGAAGGATCTACCCACCCATGTTCACATACTTTTCCTGAGGTCTATAGCGAGCAGCAATGCTCCCGGGGGAGGCCTGTCCTAGCATCCCTCAGCTGAGGCAGGACACAGGGAGAACATCGAAGTCTAGTAGAAATCAGACAAACTCCTTTTCCCCAAATATTTTTCCGAGACAGGTCACCGTTTCAGGGGAAGGTAAATTGAGAACTGATTTATACTTAAAAGAAAACTGAGTATGACTGACCACAAATAATTCTACCTCCTTCTAAATACGCGAATGCCATCCACCAATCCAGCACCCTTGAGTTTTTGCAGTAGTTACTGTCAGTGGGAAATAAAGTTCATTTTCCAAACTGCAAACTAAAAGGAGCAGTTTAAAGTTGGATCCTGGTTTTCCTGAACTATAGTGTTTTTCTCCATCATAAAAGACAACAAAGTTGACCTTCTGGTTACTCCCACTGAACCTAAAGGGCCATCTAAGGGAAAACAGGATGTGGCTAAGAACAATGACACCTCTGCAAACCACAAACAGAGCCAGGAGATGAATAAAGCCCTGGTGTTTTTCAGAAAAGTCTGAAGAAAAGCATGGATTCAAAAGGAGAACAATGATTGTGAAAATAACTATTGTTGATTTTGCCCGCAAACCAAAATTTCCACCTTCCTTCTCTTGCGAGTCTGTTTTTATGTGAATATAATGCCTAGAAACGATCTGTGCATCAGATGCCCTCTTGAAGCCCACTGTGTGGTTTTTAATGTCCATTGTCATTATTGTGATCTTTTAAATAACAAGTTTGTTCAATTATTCTCAACAGGAATCCCTAGTCATATCAACCACAGAACATATATTTGATATATATTTATATATGTGTATATATATATATTTCAACCAAAGCATTTAAATTCCATAAGCTACAAAGAATACCTGGGAGGCAAAGGAATTATTATCAGCTCTCCAAAAATAATTCATATTTGGTCTAAAACACTTTACAGCAAACCTTCAGATTTTCATTAAAACAGAGGTCTGTGAGTAGGAGATATTTTGCAGTTTTCACAATTGCTGTCACAACGGGGGCACCTATGAAAATGAACAAGAGAAAAGATCCACTCCAATCAATAAAGCAATAACAATGCATTAAGATATTACTCCCTAGAACACTCAGCTTGCTCCTCCTGCTACATTTCCTTTCAATGTCCTTAATCCAGGTACAAGGATCTTTAGAATTTGAGGCAGTTGTAAAGGAAGACATAATCATTTCAACCTAATTTAGAAGAACATTAGCTCAAGAGCAAAATATTACGCACAATCTATTAAATTTACTATTTCTGCTATTCATCAATGTAACTGATCGTTACAAATAAGTACGATATAAAGGCCATAACCAAGGCACTTAAATTAAATGAAAGAGCAAAGTGAAACTATGTCATTTTTCAGGAGTTGATTTTAAAAATTCTTTTTTACTTTCTCGCCACCCCCCCACCTTTGTATCACTTGTAAAAAATAATTAGAAATGGTAAAAGTCAATATAAAGATCCAGATCCTTGTGTGTGAATAGGCTATTCATGAAAAAGTTGGCTGGCCCATTTAAGGGTCACCGAGTACAACACAGATGCTCCTGTTAACTCTGTGAGGAAAATGGGGGCAGGAATATTTCTTCTTAGATCCCGGAGACGGTTAGCCTGGTGGTCCCATAGTTTCCTAATGACATAATCTACAGCTCGTTCGCATCTTGCACTTTAAAAAGTTGTCTTAATGTTTCTATACACAAAACTACTGAGTTATAAGCTCCTTGAGGGCAGGAACTAAGTTTATTCATCTTCTTTTTCTCCCCCATGATTCACAAAGTGTTTGGCCCGTATCTTTGTAACAGCTTAAGAGCTAACTGATGAAAGATACCACATGTGCTCAAAATCGTACTTTTAAAAATATGATCCTTGATTTTAAACTTGGCACCTTTTCCCTTATACTTCCAGCTTAACCAGCAGCATATTAAGCCAGAATGGCATCTCCCAATAATTAGTCTGATTACCCACGAACACCCTTTATTTGAATTCTGTTTTGCTATTTACCTTCTTTTATTTTATTTTTCCATCTTGGCACTTGAATACCCTGTCTGTATTTTGCTAAAATGATGTTGCTGACGTAGGTAGAAAACACTTGAAATTTATGTGTCCTGCAATTTCTTACATTTTGTTGCTGGAACACTTTGAAATCCTTCAATTTTGTACAGAAACTGTCAACATAAAGGACAAACTGGTGATTTATAGATAGAAATGTGAGTCTAAATTTCTGTGTTGCCAAGTTGCTCATTTTAAAAGCACAGTGAATTACAGGAGAAGTAAATCCACAAAACTGGAATGCTTCGCTTCATTTCTCAAAGTATGAGTGATAAGCAATGTTCCTCTTTAATGAATGATTTTTGTTTATCTCATTGATCATCTGCACTGATAAATGTCTCATCCAAGTTCCTAGTCATGTCTTTTTTTTTTTTTTTAAGAAATAATTACAGTAATCTTTTTTGGGTATTGAATATTAAATATCTGATCCTTTCTTTTGCATTTTATGGCAGCCTCTAAAATTATATGCCAATTGGTACTGCAGTTATGGTTTTGGAAACTAGTAGCTCAAAGAAAATATGAGCTTGATCCAAATTGAAATTATTTCAAAAGCTACATTATATAATAATGCTAGTGATAGAAATACCAAATACAGAGAGTCATGCCTACGTTCTTTGAAAAAAAAATAATAATAATAAATTTAACTTAGGATAATGAACAAAAGATCTATACTTAAAGAACTTCAGTGATAAGATAATATCCTGCCCACCCAACAATAGACTAAAGCCTGTTTCCGATCAGAAGGTAATTACACGGACCTCCAAAAAAGTAGAAACAGAAATTACTGTCTCCTTCTCAATATATCCTCTTATACTGCTGTTACCCCTGGCTCTCTGGTCCTCCTTCAAAAAATAAATAGCAACAAAATAATAAAATCAGAAGTAGCACACATCTCTCTGTTATCCACGGCTCAGATCCGTTCTTCCCTCTCCTGCACTGTCTTGACTTCTGTGAACCTGGGCTATCACTTTTTCAACTCATCTCTCACACTTTAGCATGCAGCTTAGCAGTAACCATTAGGTTACTTTGTTTCTTCTAAACGAATTATAAATTTTCTGATATTAACAGCTGACACCAAGTGCCTGTACTCTATCAGCCTCTAAGCCTGAGTGTTTCGTATGTGTCAACTCTTTTTATCCTCACGCAGTTCTGTTAAGCGTCCGCATTTTAGAGATGAAAGCCAGGCTCAGAGAGGCTAAGTAACTTGTTCATACTCACCGCTAGCAAGGAGAACTAGGATTTGTGTATGATTTTAATCAAAATGCTGTACTGTCTCACAAAACATCACTACCTAGAAGCAATTTATCTCTTCCCTGAAACCTATTTCAGTGCTCTGTGGTATGAGGGAATGACCATAGCTGGGTTCAAGGTATCTAGAGCCTGATAAAGAGGAAGTGATTCATTGGATTTAATCATAGACACTTAATAAATGTGTTCCTCTGACTTAACTTTGGAAGGAAGAGCCGTCCATTGGAAAATATGCTGTCATTCTCCGGGACCCTTCAGTTGATCCAAGAAGAGCTTGGTCTGGCCAAATGGGGGTGAGGGGTAGGGAGTAAGAAAGGCAAAGGGTTGTAGAGGGCAAAGATACCTAACTACAGACCGGTCATGATGTGCATGTGGTCTGCTGCCAACTCCTTGGGACCAGACATTATAGTATCTGAATTGAGACATACTTATGACTTAAAATGGCTGTGATCCTGCCTATTACTAGGAATGAGAAGTTATCAGTCTGTCAAAGTAGTCAATCCACAACCAGAAAAGGATTACCCTCATTAAATAAAGTGTAAGGGATAGGTCAGGGATAAAAATACAGTTTTATGTTGCTCATAATCTACACAGCTAAACGTACTAGCTATTCTTATTTAAGTAAATGTTTATGGCTTTATTTTATTGTGCTTACCCCTATTAACTTCCTCTGGAATTAATGCTTTAATGGAACATGTTTAGAAAAATGCTGTTAAATTTGTAAATGAGAGAGATGTTATGAGGATAAGATGAAATAATATGCCAAGAATGAAAATTATATTTATTGAGTGCTTGCCGAGAAGGCTCTTTGTTAGGTGATTTACATGACTTGTTCTGATGTAAAACTCAAGAAAATAAAAAGCCTATAAAATAGATATTATTCCCATGTTACAGATAAGGAAACTGAGGAGGACATTTCACTCTCAAAGATGACACTGAACTCCCCACTGTATATCCTTTAATTTTCTCTTTTCAATTACTTTGGTATTGTCATCCCTGTTTTTATAGTTGATGAAATTGAGACTTCAAGAGGTTACATATCTCATTCAACATCAGAGATCAACCAAAGAGCCAGAATTCAAACCTAGTTCTAATTCCGACATCTCTATTCTTAACCGAATGATTTAAATCCTTGAAATTAATTTAACATTAAGAATGTAAATCATTCAGTGAACATTCTTAGTGTAAAAAAGGTGTGATCTTGGCCCAGGGGCTATATAGAAAAGAATGAAAATTAGCTCTGTGGTAATATCCGGCTGCCTACTTGACATCTCTATTTATGTCTAAGTAATTTGTCCGAAGCTGGATTTTTGATATTTCCCTTCAAACCTGCTCCGCCTACAGCTTTCCTCACCTTGGTTGATGGCAAATCCATTCTTTTCCTTGCCCAGGGTGGGGAAAAATGCTGGGATCACGCCAGTTCTGGTAACGGGGAGAATTTAATATAAATAATTGTTAACTGGATATAAAGTTGTTAACTGAGTAACTGAAAAGGCAAAAAGGGGTATGAGGTAGGTAGAAAGAGTGGGGAGCAGCTACCATGGGGTGGGGGGAGGAATAGAGGAAAGAGGTTGAAAATGTGACCACTTAGTAGCTCCGGCCTCGAAGGACAGGCGGTGACCAGCAGGTGCTGGTGTTTCGGAGCCTGGGAGATGGGCTAGTTCTGCAGGTGCTGGAGGCCGCAGGGGGCTGCCGAGGGCGGGACCGCGCTACTGGGAACAGGAAGCAAATAGGAAGCAGGAAGTCCCTTCCTCCCCCTCCACTCTAGCAGCGCCCGCTCTTACTGCCCTGCCCGTTGGCAGAACCTCCCAGGGAGCGACTGACAAAGCAGACACGTGGTTTGCAAAGTCTCAGCCCCAGCATCTCAAGGCCAAGTATGAGAGGGATGAGCTTGGAATTGGGAGAGTTGCTCCATGACCGGCACACCTACTGAACAAATTACCTAGACCGTGCCTTCCGTGGCTGGGAATCCGGCCAGGGCTCACCAGTTCCTAGAGGGGAAGGCAGAGTGCTTACAGTGACCCACAGGGCCCAACGTGAACTGGATCCCAGATCTCTGACCTCACCCCCCAACTCCCCCCTCCTCACTCTGCTCCAGCTGCTGCCCTCTGGCCTCCTTGCTCTTCCTCAGACACGCTTGGCATGCTACTATCCGACAGCCTTGCTCAAGCTCTTCCCTCTACGCCTCTGGAATGTTCCTCCCCCAGCTATCTGGATGGCTAACTCTCCCACCTTCCTCCAGCCTTTGATCACATGTTACCTTTTCAAGAAGACTTGTCCTGACAAGCCTATTGACTACAGCACTCTGCCCCACCCCCCGCCCTGTACTCCGGAGTCGCTGACCCTGCTCTGTGTTTTCTTTTTTCCACAGCACTCATCACTTTCTATCATACTGTGTAAGTTATTTATATATTATGTTTATTATTATAGCCTCTTTCTTGACTGCTATCATGTAAGCTCCATAAGAGCAAGGATCTTTGTTTCTTTGCTCACCCAGCTCAGTTATCTAGAACAATGCCTAGCACAGTGGGCACACATTAATATCTATTGATGTGAGATTTCACTTTAATCAGCTCTCTGGAGTTATTTATGGGAACGGATAACTCTGAATGCTCCAAAAGTTATTCACATGGAATATCTTGTAGAATCACTGGGACATTTTGCAATTGTTTTACTTTAAAAGTACAAAGAAGTGTGTTTTCCCCACCCTACTACGCAGATCAGTTGGCTTTGCCGAGAAAGTCCTGAAATAGAGCAGTTCAATGAGAGAAGGTAACCTAGAAGAAAACTTTTGTCCCAGGTAACCTTGACGTGGTTGATCCACAGGCAAGTAATTGAGTTGATTGCTCAACAGAATATGTGAACACACAATAACAATCGCACCAGTGAGCTATTAAAGACCAAATCGATATTTTCACTTGCATATTCCTAATTATTTTCCCTAAGTCAAAAGGGACCAAGTCTTAAAGGGCTATTTTTCTGCCTGAAAATAGTGGCATTTTAAATAATAAAGTGATAGGTATGTAGCTGTTTGCTTTCCGATATTTCATTAACCTGAACCAATATGCTTTATGTACTTTTTCTAAGTGCCTATTGTATTTCACAATAGAGGAGTGAAAAAAAACCTTTTGAGAATCCTGTACAGCAAGACTTGCGTCAGTAAGAGAGACAGAAACAAACCGAGGGAACCCCATAACACTATTGTACTTGAGACAACCTGAGAAATTTACTTTAAAATTGCAAGTGCCCTGGCCCTCCCCCTCTGAGCTCCCGGTGTGCGGTTTCGCTCAGCCCCGGGGAGGGCGAGCCAGGGACTGCTGGGAAGTCCAGGCAGGCGGACGGGGCTGTGTGGGGAGGCCGGCAGCACGGAGACAGAGTCTCTGCAGTGTTCCCTCTCAGACAGCACAGGATCAAACTCCCTCGGAGTGATTAGCCTCTGGGGTGCCCAACAATAACAGACTCATGCCGGTTCTTAAAACAAAGTAACAGCTTTCACTAAGCCAGTAACTTCTGGCCTGCCTGAGCCCTTGGGAAGCAGTTGCTCCCCCTCGGAGGCCTCTGAAAACCCGCTCCCCACAACCGAAAGGAAAGTTAGAAAGTCTTCCTCGAGCCTGCGGAATAAGCAACAGATGATTCCAGAGGGCAGATGGGGTGCTCCTGGGCAACCTTGGATGCGTGTATGAAAGCAAGGCGGGAGGGGGAGAACGGGCGAGAAGAGAGCTGATAACTTGTTGAGGGAGCGGGGACAAAGCAGCCACAGGAAGAGAGCGGTCCTGTTCAGCCTGAAGGCAAAATAAACGGACTATGGGGGCCTGGAAGACAGGACAGAGAGAAGTCAGAGGAGGCATACGAGACGCTGTCTCAGCAGGCCCACGCCCGGGAAAACCCAGCCTTGCCACAAAGTCACAGGAGATAGTTACCAGGAGGAATGAATGAGAATCATAAAAGTGCTGCACTTAATCAGATCTGGGTCACCACCTCCCGTACTAGAGCCTGTAAGCAGTGCACGAGGATGTCAGCCTTGGGGAGCAAAAGAAAAGGAAAGTTCTACGGAGCATTCTCTTTCCCCACCACGGGAACTCGGTGGTTTTCTGGAGTATTCTGCCATCCTGAAGTTAATAATTGCCTCCGTATCTCCCTTGAATCTGGGAACCCCTCATGCCATCTATCCTTGCCCCATATCTAAGACACCTCGGGAAGAGGTCACATAGAATGAATGACGCCAGGGTGTGAAATGATAAAGAAAAGCTGGCCTTCATTGCCCTCCCTAAGCTCCTTCTTTCTTCCCCGCCCTGTCCTCCCCTAGTGTAGTCACACACACACACACACACACACACACACACACCCTCCTCTCTTTGGCTCCATTTGCCCTCCTTGCTTCCAAGGAAAAGTTACTTCCTTGGAAATAAGGGAGGAAGGAAAGGTTTATCTAAGCATTTTTTTGAGACTTTAAAAACAGTAGAGATAAGAGCAGATCTGTTCCATTTCAAGTTGGAAAACCATGTTTGGAAGAACAATCTGCTGAGAGAATGAGTAGGCCAGTAGCTTCTTCCTAACAGGCTCCAGCCATACCTTCCCAATGGTAAATATATACTGCAAACTTGATAGCTTTCAGCAGAGTTTTTTTCCCAACAGAAACGTTCACTGGCAGCAGAGAGAGTGGCCCTGGGAGCAACTGCATCTGTGATTTTGGTTCCAAACTGCTTCAGGCTCTACCTCAAGAGCTAATGGGCTGTAAACCATCAGCATATCCATTATCCTCAAAATACACTGCATGACATCCATTTTGGATACTTTTGTTTTTGAAGTATCTCCTACCCAGAATGCTGTCATCTCGATTCTTGATTTAAGTTATACTCCTTTCTTCAAATTTAAATCCAAAATTGATCTCTTTATGAAGTGTGATCGCCGCACCTGCATAGTTAACAGTTTCGGGGGTGAAACTAACCATCTACAATCTTCTTCTCTGGGAACTACACACCTCTAACCCCCATTGAGGGGATAGGTCAGGTTTGTCCCACATGATTCTTCTTCCCAGTCACAATGGGCTAGACCCGAGGTGGATCACCGGCTAGTCACTCCACCAGCAGCCAAAAATCAGTCAGGATGGCTCCCTCTGTCTCTTGAATCAGAACTAAAAGACACAGAAACAGAGACTTCAGTGAGGTATGTCTCTAAATTTTAATTTTTTTTCCCATTTCCCAGTAAAGTTTTGTGGTGTTTTAGTTTCTGGGATTTGCATAACGGAACAATGGTTATGTTTTAACTTTTCCAAATATAAAGTTTGTATTAAACTATGAAGGTTAAACTGCTCATGCTCTCCTTTCCATAACTGAACATTCAGGTGTGCCTGCTCCATCTGAGGTAGACATGTTTCCCCAGTTGAGAATGAGGGTTGCAGTTGGCAAATGGGACTATTGGACCCATACAATCAAATAAACTTGGGCTCATCCTATTGGACCATGTCTAAGCAATGGAAGCCAGTTCCGGGAAAGATGAGACAGATAGTATGAAGGTAACTAGAGCTGAAATAAGGCATGAAGACCCTGAAAGATGGAGTAATGACATCTGTGACCCTTGGGAGACCTGGAACTGATTCTGTTTCTTGCATTCACCTAGCTCCAGTTCACAGTAGAAGAAACTATGGTTTAATTCCTCTGTTTGGAAGCTTGCCTTATCACAGACACCCCTTCTAATGTGGTGCAGAACCCAAAGCTTTCTGTTTCTTAAAGTCAAACTAGGTTTGATTTAAGATACCAATAACAGGTAATCTGGCCTTCAAATTATTACAGCAACAGATCTGAAATCCAGTTTTTGGATTTTTATATGTGTGTAAATTTTGTATATATTATGTACAGATATGTATAGATTTTGTACAGATTTTGTCCAAAAATTATAATTTGAAGTATTAGATTTTTAAATGATATGTATTATGTATGTATTATGTATAGATTTTGTCCAAAAATATTCTAATTTGAAGTATTAGATTTTAAAATGATATGACATATTTAATGAATGATAGCTTTGTTGGAGGGTATTCATTTTCTCTTCTTTCTGATGTCCTACAAACATTTAGCATACTTAAGGCAGATAATGTGGTATTAGATGTTTATAAACTCGAACTGTGCACTCATTGTATGTATGATAGCATTCTTGAATGAGAGAAAAAAGATTATGATCTACTTTTTCAGCATTTAATAAATGGAAGCAAATGATAATTTCACTGATTTGCCATGCTCACACTAAAAGTATGGAACAATAATGAAAACTAATCATTCATTACAATTAAAAAATAAAGTACTCTAGTGGGGCACCTGGGTGGCTCAGTTGGTTAAGCATCTGCCTTTGGCTCAGGTCATGACCCCAGGATCCTGGGATCGAGTCCAGCATCGGGCTCGCAGCTCAGCAGGGAGTCTGCTTCTCCCTCTGCCTTTTCCCTGGCTTGTGCTCTCTCTCACTCACTCTCTCTCTCTCAAATAAATAAATAAAATCTTTAAAGAAAAAAATGCTCTAGAAAGAAAGCTAGAGAAATGTTTGGGGATCTTTCAGAAAATCAAATATATAATCAATCAGTGGAAGAGCCAAAATTTAAATTCAGCTATCCTTACAATATATCTAATAACATTTCAACAGAACACAATCTTTATTTTGAACCAGGGCAAACTTGGTCCAAAGATGTTGTCTTACCTCCTTTATACTATAGTATCTATAATAACCACTCACTATTCTCTAACAGACAAGTATCCAGTATCAAATGCCAAGAGGCCAAGGGTTGATCTACGAATATCAAAGCAGTGTCACTATAGATGCTTCACTGGGCTCCTGACCTGGGAAGAAAAGTCACCAAGCCAGTCATCGAGATTTAGAACAAATGGAATAATTCACCTTCCCCCCTTAACTTGTGCCCTTTTTCCTTTTCTTTGAGCTCTCTTCTGAGGATAATAGGCTTTGTGTATAATTCTAACTGACTAGAAAGAGGCAGTTTCGTTCTTTCTATATTTTTCTATGTCTGTCTTACCTCCATCCCCAATCACTCCACACCCTGACCATACACACACTTCTTTTTTTCATCCCTTATTCTTTTCTATATGTTTCAATATCTGTATCATGTAGTAACTATTTCTCTTTGTAATCTACTAAAATATAAAAATTAATAAGCATTTTTCTGAATAAATATTTATTTTTGGTAAACAAGAGGTTTGAGATTGGACTGTCTGAGGGTTACTTCATCAGGACACGACGGTCCAACCAAGATGCAGGATAGTGCGCCTCCTTTCAGGTCCTGGCTCTGCCATTTATTCGATAGGACATTGGGTGGGTTATCAACTTTAAGCTCTGGTTGCCCTGTCTGCGAAATGGGGATCACAATAGTACCTGCCTCAGAGGATTATTGTGAACATTAGATAAATGTATAAGTGTAGATAATGTGGAATAATGTTTGGCAAATAGTAAGAATACACATAATGTTTCGCTATTATTATGCTGCTAGAACTTAATTGAAAGTCTTCTAAAATTGAAACAAACAAACAAACAAAAAGAGATACAAATTTAATATTCTTAGTTTGGTTCCCCTTTCTTTAACTCTTACCCTAATAATTTGATTTGACTTTCGGATTGAGCTAAGTGAATAGCTTCCTGCTATCGAGAAACAACATGATTAGAATTCCTCCCTATGCTGAGGGCATGTTTTTGTTGTTATGCACTACGTATAGCCTTACTAGACAAAATCGGTTCTGCTGTCTAATTATTAGCAAAAAGAATAACTTAAAATTAAGTATACTAAAACCAAAATTACCAGCTTTAAAGATATTCTCTGGCATTTAATTGGCTTTTATCCAAAAATTTTATATGGGGTCAAACCATTCAATTACCCAAAGGTATGGTTTTCCATTAGTTAATCATGGAGGCCTCACAAATATCTAAATTGATTAAAATTTGACATGTGCATATGTGTCACGGATTTTTTTTTCCATTAGTGGTAGCTGGTAATTATGCCCATTTTGAATTTTTTGCATCTAAAATGTATTGTGATAAAATGCTGTGGCAGATAACCAGTCTCAATTGCTGTCCTTTCAGTAAAATATTGGGCCTTCCTGCAGTTACTCCTTTGCTGTGGGGTGATAATCCACTCTGACCTGTTTTGGGGGTAAGCTCATTACTTTCCTTATCTGTGTCCCTCCCCAGTTGACTGTCAAATCATGTTTCTCCTCTCAGTTGTCACCAAAGAATATTCCAGCCAGAGATGACAGCCCCGTATTTTCCTCAGGTCCATTTGAAAGAAGTAATATTACTCTAAAGGTTCTAAATGTTATTCTTAGATCTAGCCAGATTATCAGAACTGCTTTTTCACTGTAATACCAGCAGACTACACTGAGGAAGGGAGGTTTCGAATTACACTCTTTGGAAACAATAACGCTATTTGTGTATCAGTGAGGATCTTGTCTATTATATCCATTATATCCATGAAATGACAAAGAGCAAAAAAAAAAGGAAGCACTCTGGTTGTAATGTAATTATGTCCTCTCCGTCCCCTATGAGGTCACCGATTCCTTGTAGACAAGTTAATCATTTAGGGGCAGTCAAAACTCAGGATTTGGGGCTGCAGGTGAGGACACAGGTAAAATTCCTTCCCTGTAAAAATTATGTTTTTTCTGTCAATCCCAATTTAATTTATCTAAAACATTTCTTAAAGCTCAGCTGTCTTACAAGTACCATCTAATGGTTTTCTCTGTTTGGTTTCTTTGGCTTATCACAAGTGCTGATAACTTCTTGTGTACATTAACTAATAGGCCTCTTTCAAAGTATGCTGACATTTAGCTTAGTGTTAAATGGTTTTTAATGAGCTCTCCACCATCCCCCTCCATCCCACTTTTCTGTAAACGAAGCCCATTTTCTCTATAATATGGAGAACTAATGGTACTGTGCATTCCAACGAATGTGAACCAAGTCCGGATCTTAACTGGGTAACTTCAAACCAAATTAGTGTCACGAAGACAAAACATTCTCATGGTTGACAAGATTATTTTTACTTTTTAGCCAAACATTTAGCAACGCATGGACATAGCCTCTGTGTCAAAGTATTTAGCCCAAATGCTGTGAAGAGTTTAACCACTATTTGAGAAATTTGATCTTTGGGACCATTCAATCATAAATTCTGTTTAGTTGGAGAGTGTTGTGTAAATTTTATTAAAGATTTGGAAAAGGTGATGGTGTTATCATCCTACATTTTTTCAACAAATTTCTCAATTCTCCCATTCACGTTTTCAGCTTCTTCTCAGAGAAAATGTCTCTGGACCTAAGTAAGTGAGGTAAGAATATAGTAGTCACTGGGTCAAGTTGGAGAGTAGGAACCCTAAACGATACTCGATACTCTAGGCAATCAAACTAGATGATTTATTCATGTTTTGTTATGTCTTGGGGGTGTGTGTATATGTGGGTGTGGGTGTGTGTACATGTCATCCTTCCTTTCTTTCTTCGAAATTTGGCCGGGTGTTCGTTTGTTCTTTCTTTCTTTCTTTCTTTCTTTCTTTCTTTCTTTCTTTCTTTCCTTTCTTCTTTCTTTCTTTCTCTTTCTTTCTTTCTTCTTTCTTTCTTTCTTTCTTTCTTTCTTTCTTTCTTTCTTTCTTTCCTTCCTTCTTTTAAGATTTTATTTATTTATTTGAGAGAGAACATGAAAGAGAGAGACAGAGAGCAGGGGGAGGGGTAGAGGGAGAAGCAGACTCCCCACTGAGCAGGAAGCCCAATGCGGGACTCAACCCAGGACCTCATGATAGTGACCTGAGCCGAAGGCAATCGTTTAACTGACTGAGCCACCCAGGCATCCTATTCAGCTCTTCACGTGGAACCAAAGCACTTGATACCTGGTGGTCCTCTGCTCCCCTTGGTCACTTGGTTTCTCAGCCAACACAGGCCTACAGCCAACAGCAGGGGCGAGCCAGACCATCAGAACCAAAGATGCCATCACTTCTCCGTGTTCCGTTGTGTCTCCTTCTCTACTGCCACTTTTTTCTAGATTTCAAAAAATGACCTAGTTCATCACATGCCTGTTTCTAGGAAAGGGAACAAAGTAAATAAAAATAATGCACCCTATATAGGATCTTTAGAGAAAATCACATAAATATTTGATAGACAGTATGGTAAATAATGTATATGTTTAGAAAGGCAATGTAAATATTTTATAGACTGCAGAGTAACTGTTAAGGTCGAAATGAAATCACTGTGTTTGGAGAAATACAGTATGCCCTCAATTGTACCACACAGTTATTCTGTAGCTTAGTACAGTGCACTTCATAAATCACTGCATTCTCTGCATTACCTGAAAGTTTAAGAATCCCAGCTGCCAAATGGGCTCCTCCTGTCTTTCCCCACTGCTTTGAAAGACTCCACTCCCATCTCACCACTCAAGGCCCTGCTTTGAACTGTGGCAGTGATCAAAACATGCTCCTTGCAAAATGGAACCAGGGCATGCGAATGAACTCACCCAGATCACCTGATTTTCACGGGGAAGGTGGTGAGAAAACTGATCAGGAACGGACAGACAAAACACCGAATGAATTCCAGATGTAGCCAGAATCTCCACATATTTTTTCAGGTGGCTGAGGACACATCATCTTGGTTTCCTGAAACTCATTCCTTGTGAGTCTTGATTGGCCAGTCCAGGGTTCAGTTATGCATCAATGCCCTCGTTATGCTTAAATATTATAATATTTACCAGATTGTGTGAAAAAGACACAGGTGTGTTCTGAAAGATGGATAATATAAATATCAAAATAGTCAGAGGAAGGGCAAAACAGTGTCAGGCAGCTCCTCTCCCAGCTAATTGAAAAAAAAAAACGAAGTCAAGAATAATGTGGTAATCTAAGTACATATAATATAAATGTTTCTACAATTAGTTACCTGAAGAGCAGAAGAGGAGGCTCCCTCCCTTCATGTTTAAATGGCTGCAGTAATAATGTCTTTGAGAGAGAAACACTCCAAAGAGATAACAGAAACAAAAACAAATAAACCAAAAGGAAACCTGTAGGCTTAAGAATTATATTTAGAGTGCTTTGATTAGTCAGTCAAACAACAAGAAGCAAAAGAAACCTGAAATGACAGAACACAGAGAAGAACCCGGGACACGAGGGAGGGAGGAGACACCCGATAGAAACCACAGCACACTAAAACTGTTCAACAGGATGAAAAACGTTGCACTGAAATGCCGTTATGGGGAGGAGCTAAAAGGAAAAGACAGCACAATGTCCCTAAAGGTAGCAATTCAAGCATGAGATCACCTAGGAGCTTGGTTTAAATGCAGATTACTGAGGCTTTTCTCCCCAGAATTCTAATTCATGAGGTTTATGGAGCCGGGGAATGAGCATTTGGGGCAAGCTTTACAGGTAATTTTGATGCAAGTAGATTGTGAGCCACGCTGTGAGAAGCCCTCAATAATCACAGCAGAGTGTGAGGGCAAAGAGTGATGGATGGAGGGGGAGGAGAAGCGAGTGTGAATCAGAGTAGGACCAGCTAAACATTCCGTCCCACCCTGCATGTCAACTATTGCAAATATGTGGTGCCAAAAATCACTACTGTTGTCTATAATGAACGTCATGCATCTTTGTTAAAAAAATTTTTATTTATTCATTTGAGAGAGAGAGAGAGAGTGCTCGCTTCGGCAGCACACATACTAAAATTGGAGAGAGAGAGAGAGAGATTGAGAGAGCCCAAGCAGGGGAGCAGCAGAGGGAGAGGGAGAGGCAGACTCCCCACTGAGCAGGGAGCTTGACCGACCGGGGCTGGATCCCAGGATTTGGGGCTCGATGCCAGGATACTGGGATCATGACCTGAGCCAAAGGTAGACGCTTAACTGACTGAGCCACCCAGGCATCCCTGAACACCATGTGTTTTCAAGAAGTTTAAATTTAGCTCAATATTAGCAAGAGCAAAAGAGCGACATGGAAGTAATTACACTCAAGAAAATGCTCCTCTACAACAGGGTACTTCTTCTTCTAAATCTCATCTTCCTTTAGAAGCAAATTGCTTGCTTTTTAACACTTTATCTTACCAACACAGGATGGTCTTATTGTCAGTTAAGTTTCTCTTTGACTCTTTGACTATAAGAGCACTTTGGGAACAAAGAAAAGACCCTGGTTTTCTTTAGTGGTATGGGGGCATTTCAACAAAGTACACTGACACCCTGAGAAAAGGGGAAAACAAAACACAGAAGAAGTATGCCAAGAGGATGCTCTGGTTACGAATTGCTGTATAACAAACTACCAGAACCTTAGTGACTTAAAACCACAACCATTTAATTACATTTGACAATTGTGTGGGTGAGGAATTTGGGTTGGACTCAGATAGATGATTCTTTTGTTCCTCATGGGATCAGTAGTAGTTACTTGGTGGTGTTCAGCTGGAGGATAGGCTGGTCGAGTGAGTCCAGGATGGTTTTATTCTCAAATCTGGTTCTTTAGAGGAAAGGATTGGAAGGCTGGACCCAGGAGCGTCAACTGGAGCATCTAACCATAGCACCTCCAGTACGGCAGGTTGAGGGTATTTGAAATTCCCCGTGGCAGCTCAGGTTTCCAGAGAGTGTTTCAAGAAACAGAAAGAAGAAATTGCCTGTTCCTTAAGGACTGGGACTGGAAACTGGCCCACTGTCTCTTCTATTCTATTGCTCAAAGCCTGACAGATTCAAGCAGAGAGGACAGAGCCTACTTCTCAAGGAGAAGAGTGTCAAGGAATTTGTACCTAGACATCTTAAATCTACCACAGAGAATGTTGCAGAAATGCATGTAATGCATTTCTTTCTTTGCTAGCACATCAAGGGTGGCAGATCATGTGATCATTAATTCCTTTATTCCCACTGCCCAAGGTAAAAAGGTCTTCAAAGGATAAACTAACAGAATCAGGATTCATATGATTCACTCTCTGGCCTTGCTGATATGGTATGGAGTTCTCTAAAGCAAGGATATGAAATTTTGCTTGGCATAGTGACCAATTGGTATATATTAATTTGTTTTGTAGTATATCACAAAGAGCTATATTGCTAGTAGTAACTAAAAGTGACTTTTCAAATAATTTGCTGATTTTTAAAAATAGAGTTGAGTTCAATGTCACCCTCACATGTGGAGTTACATGTAGTTCCTAGAAATCTCCTCCAGAATGGGATAAGCCTGTGTGAATGTTCCAAGCAGGTAGAAATCACTAGGCATTACTGGTGATAAGGAAAAAATTCCTTGAAGATTTAGCTTTGCACCTGAGACCCAACAGATGAGTGGGAGTTAACTGTGCTGAGTGGGAAGAGTATTTCAGGCAGAGGGATCATGTGTAAAGGTCTTGAGACTGAAACAGGATTGTCTTAAACATCATGGAAGAACATCAAGACCAAGCAGAGCTAGGGGCACCTGGCTGGCTCAATCAGTGGAGCATGTGACTCTTGATCTCAAGGTTGTGAGTTCATGCCCCACATTGGGTGTGGAGCCTACTTAAAAAAAAAAAAAAAGAAAGAAGAAAGAAAGAAAGAAAGAAAGACAGACCAAGGATAGGTAAGTCAAGTTAGGCAGTGACTTAGAGCCACCTGGAATCACTGGGGTAGGGACTGAATACTCAAAACCAAAACACAACAAAAACACAAGAAATTGACTTTGGTAATTACTAATGACAACCTTCTCCAATGAAATCTTATCATATTTGCAAATAATTGGCAGAACTGGCTAGGTTTAGTCTAATTTTCCTTCATGTCTCCTGTGTACCTTTTAAAGACCTGCATGAACACGCAGAAACAGCTAACGCCCAGTGAGTGTTCCAAGGGAAGACAAGATCTTGAGACCGTTAACAAAAAGATAAGCTGGATTTCAGTTCCTTTTAATTTCTAATGAGTTTTATCATAGAGTTGTAAATTTTTTCTTCTGGAATATCTCATTTGATTAAGTCTCTCCTTACTGTATAGATGATTGAATTGAGAACCCCAGAGTAGTTAAGTGATTGTGTCCCATGGCCAGTTAAGAAGCAGGGCCCGGGAGAGACTCATCATTACCTGATGTTTCTAGACCATCACGACCCACGACAGGTCATTGGATGAGAGGATGAAATTCCTGAAGTACAACTTTCAATTTTAGACAGATGAAGAAAGAAATCAACTTCTATTGCAAAGCATTGTAGATTGGGTTCTTCAGGAAGCAGATTCTGGGACAGAAATTAGCATTTATTAGGGAGTGATTTTAAGATCAATGCCTGAATGGGGAACGGGGGAGAAGTAGATCCACAGAGAGAGAAGTTGCCGGGCAGTCACGAGGCCTTAGCCAAACTTGCAGGGAGCTGTAAGACTGGAATGACCCTTCAGAGTTGTCCTGTGTTCAGTTCCAGGAGCCAGGCCTTTATACCCCTGCATCAACCTATCATTGGTTTGGGCTGCCCCCAAAAAAGGAGCAAGGGGCTTTTTTGGGAGATACAGTTCCCAAAGATGGCTGACAGCTGAGTGCTGGCAAACAAACTTTCCCTGCAGTGAAGGGTACAAGTCCCTTCCGCCCCCCCGGGGGGGGGGGGTACATCTGAGGTAGCACATCACATGGCCCAGGTCAGAAGTAGCACCACTTCTCATCACTTCCACTGTGATCACCTCCACCAAGTCAACATGGATTGGGTCATTCCTTGACTATCGCAGTCACCCCCTGGGTGGTCTCCCTGTTTCAGGTGAGCTACAACACATTGGCCATATCTCAGACAGAGTCCAGAAAACAGAACTGAGATCATGTCACTCCATGGCTAGAAAATCTTCAATGAATGTGCTTCTCAGATACAGTGAAATCCAAATCCTTTGCTACAGCCTATGAGGTCCTACTTGACTTGGCACCTCATACTTAATTGTTTTCTCTTTTAAAAACACAATTTACAGTTAGAAATCTAACGAAGACAGAAAATTTTTCGTCACTGCAGAAACTCTCTTGCATACTTTTGCAGGGGCCTGTCCCCCACCTGCCACACCTATGACAGAGGTAGCCACCATGTTCTTACTTTAAAAGTCTTGCAGCAATTTCAAACAATAATAAATAGAATTGATTAAGGATGTCTAATTTTTCTAGTAGCAAACTGAATGATTGAGCTCTCTGAGAAGGGAGAGAGGGAGGGCAAATCACCAGTATTCCGAACCACCTCACAAAGAGCACATGTTAGACCTCTGTCACCCTACAAGCCAGTATTTCGAGTAAGGTGGCATAATAGTCATAATTAGCATTTTGCAATGGTTACAAAAGATTCAGGTTTCATTTCCTGGTGTGAGCATGTATGCTTACATTTGTGCCTAATAAGCATCTTCTGGTTTGAGTTTGCTTTGCTCGTAGGAATGTAAATGTAAAAGAATTGAATGTATTCCTTTAATGAGAATCATGCCGCAGCCAGTAAACAAAATGGATGCCACTGTGCTTAATTTTGAGCAAAAAGAATAACTTTGGAGTGAATTACACTCGAGCCAGTACAAAAATAATGGTTTTAAATAGGTGCAGATGTTTAAGGAGCTTGTTGTTGTAGTTCTTGTTGGTGATCCCTCAGCATGCACTAAAATATATTCTTTCATAAGACTTATTTTGGCAAAGGTATTTCCCTTTAGCTTTTGAGACTTTTTTGGTTGTTGTTGTTATATGGGATAGGTTACAACTTAAAGCTAAGAGATTTCAAATGCTTCAAACTCTGGATGTTTTCTACATAACAAATCTTCTTAAAATAACTTTGATTCCAACCCAGGGTATGCCTTAGCCAATCTTACTGGCACTCATCCAAAGATTCCCAAAGGAGCTTGGACAGGTTGGGGAGAAGAACCAAGAAGGGGAGGATGATAGGGCCACTGGTGGTGGTGCTGAATTCTTGGTGCTCCAGCACCTTGTTTAGGAAGTCACTGAGCTTGCAGTCGGGGAGGAGTTGAGTTGCCAACTATCTAAGAAATGGAGGACCATAGGTGGTTCTTCCTGGCAGACTCCTTCCTCCAGCTCTTTCCGATGACTGCTCCATTTTGATGGCCCCTTCCGTGGGGAATTCTGGGACATTAAATAGCATCTTATTATTGATAGGCAAAGTTGTACCAAATCCACAGAGGAAACAGATCAAGTTTACCTATTTCAAATGCAAACTCCTGTGAAAAATTAAATTTGTTGTATTTGAATATTCAAACAGTTCCCACCAATATGAAGTTCAATCCCGCACTTGATAGAAACATGTTTACAAGGATCAAAGCTGCTAAGGAACTCCTGAAGCCATCACTCGGGAAGAATTACATACTCAGTTCCTTCTTGGGAGCATAATGGGACTCGGTATATTTCTCAGTATTGTCCAATGGCACGGTCCTGAAAACAAAAATGCCTAATGTAATGAATATGCTAATATTTAAATGTAGTTACTGTGCAAGTTGAGTGCACAGCCATTAACCTAGTGACACTGAGGTCTCATGTCAAATTTGTATTCAGCTAGAGAATGTTCAGATAGAGTTTGGGGATGAGGTCTGGAGGACAATACAGGAACAAACCCTCCAGTTTTAAGATGATTGAGGTTTACATTGTTTTTACTTTTATTTCATAAGTTTCATGACCCAGTATTTAAATTTTCAGCAATAGGAAGTTTCCGAATTTCCACACAAAATATAAAAAAAAAATTATACAATATTGTTTGGAGATATACTTCATGCTATGTAGAGTATCATATAGCTTTTGCTGCAGACCAAACTTAGTGGCTTGACCGTTTTATTAGTTGACTTTTCTACTGGGTGGATCTTTTTCTGGTTCAGGCCAGACTCCTGATCTCATCTGCATTCACTCATGTGTCTGTGGTCATTTGGCAGGTTGTCTGGGGCCAGCTGGTGTCAGATGACCTCACTCACAGGTCCGGTAGTTGTGTTGCAACATGTCAGCTGGAACAATGAAAGTCTCTTGGCTATCTGATTCGGTTCACACGATAAGTTAGGCCAGGTCTATTCATATGGTGACACTGGCTGGGGCTCCAAAACCCAGTGTGAAAATAAACTTTAAGTCTCATTGTCAAGTTCGATTGGTCAAAATATTTGTGGTGAAGCTCAAAGTAATTGTGGGTGGGGCCATACAAGGTTATGGATATAAGAACAAGTGAAGGGGCGCCTGGGTGGCTCAGTAGGTTAAGCGTCTAACTCTTGGTTTCGGCTCAGGTCGTGGGATCCAGCCCTGCACAGGTTCTGCGCTCAGCATAGAATCTGCTCAGGATTCTCTCTCCCCTCTCCTCACCTCCCTCCTCTAAAATAAATAAATAAATCTTAAAAATAAAAAGAACAAGTGAAAACTTGAGGACCATTATTTTATTAATCTACCACACATAAAAAGTATGAATTCAATGTTGATAAAATATTGGGAAACATAGAATTGAAAAACTGAAGCATTAATTAGAAGAGCTTTTGAATGATAGAGCTGCCTTTAAGGGGGAACATTCTTTGAATAATGCCATAGTATTTTCTCATATCCTCCTATATCTTTAGGGGTTCAACCCTTCCCTATTCCAAGATGTTTCTTCCGCTGTGGAAAGAACTCCACTAGGATAACACTCTTGGCCTCTCTACAGACCCTCACTTACTGCTCCTCATGGAAGGTGGAACAAATTTTCTTTGGTATGTTCAAGAGGAATATACTGGGAAGCTCTTTTCTCTCACCATGGGGGTGAAATTGATTGAAGACAGCACCTGTTTTTTGCCATGAGGTAAAAGCAGAGATCTGTTCAGTGTGACTGGGTAGGTGAGTGTTTAATTTTGTAACTTAATATCGTGAAATTCACCTATCCACAGACCTAAGCCACACCTTCCAGTATCAGCTTTATTACCTATGTATATGTAATTATATGATACTGTTATCTCCCATTCACCTTAGTCTTTGGTTTTATGTCTCATTTGGATCAGAACTTGGGCCCTTTCAAATCCTAACACTGGTTGAGGGATGGACGTATGCAATTAACATTTTTCCCGCTCAGAAAAGTAAGTAATATATGGAACACAGCTTGAAAACTTATTTATTAGCTTTCGGTTTCTTGAGGGCAATGTCTGATGTGCCATATTAGAACCATCCAGAGCACTTGTTAAAAATTCTTATTTCTGGACCCACTCCAGACCTACTAAATTTCTGACGGTAAAGGTCAAAGAATGGACCATCTTCAACAAACACACAAGATGGTTATTTATTTTAAATTGCTTGTAAATTATATAAGGACTAAAAATATATTATTTCCAAGTACAGCTGCTCCCTTCTTCTCTCCATATAGCCACATATCACATTTTCCACCTTGTCTGCTAACCAAGACAACTACCATTTTTGCTTTAATATGAATCCTTGTAGACCTTTTTCTTTGATATTAACATATCATATGTGTATGACCTAGATAGTATTTGCCAGATTGTTCCACCGTAAAGTTCCATCATTCCCTCCTTTCCATATTCTGTTCTTTTGAGGCAAGTCACATGGAGGCTGGGGGAGGGGGAACAGTGAAGTCCCGCCTCCTGGGGGAGGGGTACGATTTACATCAAGTGGAATTCTTCTCTCCTATTTATTTATTTATTCAATCATTTATATCAGCATGGACTCCTGTATATTTATTTTACGCTTTGGGTTATAATCCAGTAATATGTTATTTTATTGTTTATAACATACTGTTAAAACATGTTTATTTTATTGCTCAAATTGTTCCAGCTTTGCCACTGGAAGCTCCTTTATGTTGGTTCCTCTGGCCCTTTGACAATGCTATCCTCATTTGGTTTCTGAGCTTTTCCTTATTTTCAGACACCACAAGATGCTCCAGACTCATTTTGCGTTTTCCCTCTTTTCTTTTATATTTAATCAATTTCCTTATAAATTTCAGGTGACTTTTTATTATATATTTTAGATGGGTGTTGTGTAAACATTCACAAGTGCTTTTTCCAGTCTTTTGCTTGTCATATAATTTTGATATCGGGATAATTATTCATATCTTTCTTTTAGTTTTTTTGTGTGTTTTAAGAAGATGTCCTTTACTCTTTCATAAAAACACGCTCCTATTTTCTAGTAAATTTACAGTCATGTTTTTACTTTTGCATTTTTAATCCATTCAGAATTTATCCCTGGGTATGATATGAGAAAAAGACATGGCTTTATTTTTTCTCCACATAGATAACTACCTTCACGTCATTCTGCCTTGTGTGGGATTGTTGCTTCTAGCATCCTCCACATTCAGAAAAAGTGAATTCGTTTTGAGGTTCCCTTTTTTGTTCCATTGATCTATTTGTCTATTCCTTCACCAATAACACACAGTTTCCATTACCAGAGCTTTAAAATATGTCTTAATTTGTCTGGGCATGGACTTTCTTATGGACGCCAGTATTGAGAAACCCAGTAATCTAATGCAGGGTTTCTCAGTCTCAGCACTAGTGACATTTTGGACCAATTAATTCTTTGCTATGGGGGTTGTCCTGTGCCTTGTAAGGTGTTTAGCAGCATTCCTGGCCTCTAACCACTAGATGACAGTACCACCCTCTCCACAGTGGGACAATCGAAACTGTCTCCAGACATTGCCAAGTGTTTTCTGGGGGGCAAATTTGCCCCAGTTGAGAGCCACCGGCCTATGTGATGAACAGGACTTTTGGGAATCTTGATGTAGATTATTATGTTCCTGGGTATGGTAATGCTGGATACATGGGGGAATTGCACTTCCCTGTCCCCTGGAAATTAGCTTAGATACATGCCTTACTCGAACAATGACAAGGAAGAAGACGTTTTATGTGTCCCCACTAAGTGGAAGCATTTAAAAGTCAGTTTTGACATTTCCACGTTCCCCTTTCTCCTGTCACGGAGAGTTTGAAAGCAAGTGTTAAATGTTAATGTTATCTTCCAGTGACTTCGTTGAGCAGGGCCCCTACTAAGCCATGTTGACTATACAGTGGAAGATAGAGATAAAATGAACATTTTAAGCCAGTGGGGTTTTTGAATTTTTGTTATCATAGCATAATTCAGACTATCCTGACTGATACACTGAAGTCTGCAGGATAAAAGAAATAATGGTGTTGCCTCTGTATTGTGACTTAATTAGAAAATTATTGCTCTCCTCTCTTTGCCTTCTGTCACTCAATGCTGGCGGGGGTGGGGGGCGGGGGATGTGAGCAAACAAGCTATCTAGGCAAGCGAGGTTGGCAGAAACTTTTGTTCTTCTCTATTAGTACTTCCAGATACCAATTAAAGAACTGGGAACTAAAGGCTCTGGTGACATGAAGAGAGGGTCCTATTCCAATCTCCATCAGAAGCAAGAGCATGGGTTTTCCTGCATCTATTTGATGGTTTCACTTCTGCAAAGATGCTTCATATTACTGGATATTCTTTTAAATACCGTATCCCTAGGAAAATCCCCAAAACAACAAAACGGGGTCAAAGCAAAATATATAAATGCCTTCATAATCTTGGGGAAAAAAAATCAACAGAGAACAGCATTTAAACTTGAAATTCAGTCTAGTCTTGGGCTTGCTTTTACCTGTATTTGCTTTTATCAGTACATCTAAAAACATTTCGTGATTTAGTCGTTAGATGCATCGAATTCGAGGCCTTGCTTAGTGACCATTATTCTCCAAGTCTAAGGAATAAGTCACATTCAACAAAACAGTGCAATGACCTCTTCAGGTTATTTATGGTGGAGGCTCACATTATTTTACCATGTTCTCTGCAGAGCACTTCTTTCATACTGTCATCAAAGGCTTGTATAATACAGTGTCTATATTTAAATGTTCTGTGTTCTCTGCAAATCACTCCTAATGCCAGTGAAACAAATTCTAAGGAGTTGCTCTGTGGAGAGTTTGGATTATTTAAAGAGCCTCCAGCTCTCCACACACCCTTTGGAGCCATTTCCCCGGAACGGAAACTCTCTCTCTCTAATTTTCTAAATTGGGAGGTGTGCACCATTACTCACCAAGCAAATTTATTGCCTGAGAAAGTGGAAATAAATATCATTGGCTCATGCCACGTATAACTCCAACAGGTGTACAGTTCTCCTCCCCAGCGACACCAACCCATGTCCCTTCTTTTGGCACCCATTTGCCAGAGACTACTTATTTATGTTACAATTGTTTGCACCCCAGTTCCAGGGGATCCTGCCAAGCCATGTCATTCTCACTTTAAGTGACTTTTGTAAACAAATGAAGTCAGTTCTCTAAAGGGAGGGTTAATGGCACTGAAATTCAACTCCTCGAATGTCAACATTGGCACTTTTGATCACCAATATTGAATGGGTCCTTCATGGATCAAAACATTGGGAGCATTTACACTCAGGAGCAAGGTCGTTTCTTTGAAGTTGTTCTGGGAACAATCTGAGAACAAAAAAGATGTTAATAATGGGAAAAGTCTTTCCAGACTCCCCCTAGTGCAAGTCTGGCACCTCATTGGTTCTCAATCCCTCAGTGAAAACCCCTGAATGCACCATCATCTTTGATTGCCAAAACAAAGACTTGATGGTTTTACAAAAGTATCTGCACCGAGAAAGCGGGTAGTCAAATTTCTAAACTATGCTTGTCTGGAGAGTGTCATACCGTTGTTTAAAATAACCCTTCTGTTGCTCTTCTAGATGACAGCATGGAATATCTTCAATGGGAAGTGTGGAAATGCGACTCCGCATACTTTTACTACAGTAATTATGATGATAATAGCCAATTTACGGTGTGTTTACTATGTGCCAAGCACTGTATGCTAAATGCTTTCCTGGATTGATCGCTGTAGGCTCCATGAAAGCAAGATACCAGCGCTCTATCCCTGACAGCTAGCGACACACGCAGTGCCTGGTACATGGACCTGTTTCCTAAGCACTTGTTGAATGAATGAATGATTACAGGATCCCATTCAGTCTTCATTATTATCACCAGTTTGCCAATGAGGAAATGAAGCTCAAAGGTCACCCCTCTCCATAGATGGAGGAGTAGGATTTGAACCCAGGTTATCCGTCCATAAAGCCTATGCTCACGACCCCTATTGTGTCCGTTTACTCTTTCAATTTTAACCTGCACAAGAACAGAAGATTCAAGGGAGTTTCACAAGGATTCACTGTCTCCTAGTTTCCCCCCGACTTATTACAGTAATTATAGAGGGGCCAGGGCAAGTCTAGTTTCCCTGCTCATTCTGGAAAGAAGTAGAAGTGCAGGGTGAATAAAGGGTGTCATGCCTGAGGAACTAGGACGTGAGGGATTAGAAAATGATAGACATCTTGTGCAACTTTGATGCGATTTTCCTCGTAGTATCACACCAATTATACAGGTCCTTCTATTCACATAAAGTGCTCATGTAATCACTGACACCTACAACTGACCTCTTCTTGGAAGATGACAAAGAATTCATTGTGTGGGGCTTTATTAGACAATTACAACAGGTGAAGACTTCTGCATTCCTTTTTCATTATGCCTTTGGCATTTCTGGGAACAGGAAAGGCACTGGGTTGCTTACATACCTGACCAGGGCCATGCAATTTTGAGCCGGCCAGGGTAGGTACTCTCGGGTGAAGCAGTAGAGAATAATGCCTTCATTGTCAAGTGAGCAGGAAAGCCTGCGGCTGCCCAGCTGAAAGGTAAATAGGAGGGGAGATTCTCTTCACCGAAAAACCAATTCTAATGCACCCTACATTCCTTGGACCATCACATCAAACCACACGCAGCATGAAAAAGTACAGATTTCAATTTAGGTAATGTACTCGCCGTTGAAGGTTAGTAGAGGACCATGACCAGGCCAATTCATCTTCAGTAGATTAATGTCTGGGTTAGGCAGGTATGTCATAAAACATGGCCAATGCAGGGAGACGCTCAGGGCTTGCCTCCTTTCTCTCTAATGCACTGCGATGCTTGCCTGTAAGAGAGCTTTGGTCCTAGTAGGGCTATTGCTTTTAAATGTTGCCTCTGACCCAGATAATGTCAAGATGTCTGAATGCATGTGATCCTCTTTTTCCAAAAGAGCATCTCTAATGTAATGCAAATGCACATTGTAGGGGAAATTCCAGCTGAGAAAATGAGGCCTTATATTTCTAAAACCATATACATGTCAATAGCCCATTATTCTCCTGTTTTAAATGTAATTGCAGCCCGGCTTTGAATGAATTCCTGAAATAATAAAATATATTGAGTAGCAGTCACTGACTCTTGCAGTTATTTTATGCCTGGTCTTCCTCCCCTCGGTCCCTCCCCGGCCTCAGAAAGCAAGAAGAGGCGGTGGGGAAGGAAGGGGAGGAGAGAAAAAAGCGAAAGTCAGATTCCTTGTCTCGACTGTGTTATCGGAACGCTCTGCGCAGAGAAACTCTGCGCATTACAACATGGGTTCCTCCGAGCCATTTCTGTAAATGTATCGCGCCCGGTCCGATTTCGCATGACAAATTATTTCCAGGCAATTAAGAATACTTATAATTGTTTTCTTGGGTAGGAACTTCCTTCAATTTCCAATTTTCATTTAAAGCTAATGTTTCCTGTAAAGCCTCGACAGCCATGGTTTTGAAAGAACACTTCGAAATGGCTTTCTTTCTAAGCCTCTTCTTGATGAATTTAACAGGTGTGTAGTACAGCCTTTATCGCCAGAACCGGCGAATTTAAAGGGACCAGTAGTTCATTCACACGCCTTCTGATCTCCTCTCCGCTCTTCCCACCCTCGCCTTGTCTCACAGATTGTCTACGAAATACTTATGTGGTTAAAGGGAACGTGAATTAATTTTACATCTGGGGGACTCACAGTGATCTTGCTCATGCTGTTCTCTCTTCAGAAGGTAATTGAGACCATGTCTCATTTTAATAAGTAAAATTCAGATATCTCAACTTCCTGGAATGCAGGTGTGAAACTTACCAAAGATATTTCCCAAAAGAGCAAGCGAGACCATTTTCGAAAACTAAATAGAATGTTAAGGCAGCGCATCCTACACGTTTGCGGGAATTCTGACTTCTCAGTTACTTTTCCCTTCCAAAATATCAGAGCGAAATATGATTCTCTTATCTGAAAAAGTTATTGAACTCAACTGTTCCTTTACCTGTGAGTTGGGTTAATTTTTATAAGGGGAAGATTGCTCCGGTTTAAATTCTTCTCATAATTGCCTGTAGGGAAACACCTTGGCCCCAGGCTCTCAGATCTGTTTTCTAATCTTTGATTTCTGAGTTCCATGATGGAGCATGGTGTCGCCCAATGGAAGAGAGTCTATTGAGTTTATCATCTAGAATGCTTTTTGCTGACTGCAGCAAAATACTCCACCGAAAGCTGCTTAAAATAGAAAACATTTTTTGTTTCCAGAATAAGAAGGCCAAAGGAGGTGATTCCTGGGTTGCATTTGGGACTTACTGATTGCTGAGGGCCCTTCTCTTTCTGCTCTGTGTATCCTCAGTCCTGTGCGGAGGTCTCCCCTGATGATCTCAGAATGGCTGCCGATGTACCAATCATCACGACTTTTTGGAACCGCGTCCTAAACAGAAGGGGGCTAAGGAATGATGGCAGCAAAAAAGTCTTCTTCATGCTTTTTATATCATCTCATTGACAAGAGCTGCTCTTATACCTACTCCTATAACCAATAACTAACAGAGAGGAAAGGGTTATCTATGACTCATTTATTACAGCAGGAGGCCCCTCCTGGGACTGAGCACATGACTACCCAACAAAACTGGGGTTTTCTTAAATAAGGAAGAAAGGTGGAATGGTGAACAAACACCTCATAACATTTGTCCCATTAAGGTATAAAAAAAGTAAAGCGCTGTCTTCTTCCAATTAGCCATTCGATCCTTACCATGAAATCTACTGCCCTCTCAGGTAAATGTAATGACTCTCAATCATATTGGGAAAACTTGACAATGCAGTCTGGTTAACGGGTATTTCAGTCTTCGGTCAGAATCAACTTTCCAGTCCAGTGAAAAAAATCGGATCATATACTTGCATCAAGTAAGACACTAGTTTGTTTCCTCCGGACAAGTCTGGCATTGCAAAACACAGATCGCTTGGAAAAGCTAGTTTGTAAGTTGGCTGTATAGCACTGTGATCATATGTTTCAATAGAAATTATCAAAAATTGTGGTTGGTCTTCTAGCCAGCCCCCCAAACCCTATACGTCCCAGGAGCTCCCCGGAGTATACTGCTGACTTGTACCCCTGCACTTACATCTTAATTGTTTCCTGAACAATAGTTACAAGTTAAGCAGCTGTAAGTCTTGGGTCACCTGTATAAGTACTTGGAATTTACCCCTAAACTCTGGTGTTATGCCAAACAATTTGTGTCCTAAAGCAATCAAATCAACCCTTTGCTATAGCTACAACTTATGTCTTTGATGTCTCTATGAGATCATCCTTAAATATTTGAAAGAGATGCAGTGCCCTTCCTGCAATTGTCACTTGGCTTGGAGCCATATGGATTTGCTGCTTCTGATCGTGTAATCCGCATAATCAAAAGTTTTTCCACCTCAAGAGTCAGCCCATTCCATCTTATTATTCCATGCTGATTGCATCAGCCTAGGAACAATCGATGCCATGTGGCACCCCTTGCTTCAGTAGCAGCCTTTAGATGGTCAAAATAGGAATTTTACGTCTCTGGGGGCCTTACATATTTTAAGTAATTTTAAAGATAAGGGTTAAAAGATTTAAGAATATTTGCAAGGTCCTTTCTATCATTAAAAAATCTTGATTGTATAATGGGATGCCTTGATAATCAGTTAGAAGGGTTGGGCTACCAGTAATAAGCACCTGAAAACTAGTGGCCCTAATGTCTTATTCTCTGTCATCAATGAGGTCTGGCAAAAGAGTCCAAGACCAGTATCACAGGCATCCAGTGCACGTGATTTTCTTCTCTTTCCTGCCTTTGCTTCAGGATCACCAATTCCGTCCTCTGGTATGCAGTTAGAGGTGGGATATGATGACAATGGAGGATGAAGAGGTGCTAGAAATAGGGAAAGGGGTCGGAGAAGAGAAAAATCCTCCTGGGGACAGCAGGAAGGAATGGGGAGACATTAGCTCCTAGAGGTAGCTAGAGGATGTAAAAATATATTAACAAGAACTGTCTATAGCGGAATCCCCAAACATTATTTACCAAGGTGTTACCAAGAACCTCAGAGATTTCATCTTTCTTTAATTTGTGTCACAGATTGGATTCATATAAATTCCACCTCTTATCTGTTTCTCATCAAGCTGAATTTCTATCAATGTTTGTAACCCTGAGGATAGACAAAACTAAAATTAGCTCCACTTCAGTCTGAAGGGGGAATTTTTTGCAGATAAAAACAGTCTCTTTAGGTCTTTAAGTCTATAGTAGTTGATTAGTCCCTGCAGTAGGGAAAATTAAATTTTGTGGTTGAGACCCAGCGTGCTTGGATGGTTTAATAATACGATGGCCATCATCCAATGGCTAACAACCAAGAACTAAGGTACACTCTGTACTTTACTCCCTCATGCAACACCTGAAAATCCTGGGGCGAATCAAACAGCAAATTAAAGCTCAGACAACCCTCACCTGCAAACCATGTACGGTATAAGGAACTCATTTTAATGTTTTTTGGCTGAAGTCATAGGGGAGAGGGATACAAAAGAATGGCCATGAAGGAATCCTGGTAAGTTCTTAAAGCACCTTGGTTTGTGATGTTTTTCCCCTTTCCAGTTTCTTGTTATTTTATGCTTAAAAGTTAGTGATTTTTTTTTTCTCCAAATTCCAGGAAGTACAAGGGCCAAGTTGAACACTGGGTAGAAAAAAAAAAAAGTCTTCTGAATAGATGTGTATGCGAAGGGTTGGAACCATTTGGAAAGAGCAGTATTTGAAAATTAACTTTGTGTCTGTGGAGCCCCCCTGGTCCTAAGCTGAAACTCCTTGGTATGGACAATTCAGGGACTCCCTTGACTCCAAGTAGTGTCAAGTTGATGAGAAAAACCAAACAGGCAAAAGTACTACTTGCAGATGGATCTTGGATTTTTTTTAAAGATCAAATCTGAACCTCTTTACAGGTACTAAAATGTTTAGTTTGACAATATGCATTTATATTCTCAAAGAAATCCCAGGAGAAAAATTTGGGTATTTTAATATATTTAAAATGGGTGTGGGTAGTGGGTTAGGGACAGAGATTGAAAATACGCTAAAAACAACAGTGATGGAGGACAGGTGTTAGTTTCCTATCATCGATGTAACAAATTACTGCAAACTGAATGGCTTATAACAATACAAGCTTATTACCCGACAGTTCCGGAGGTCAGAAGTCCTAAGATCAAGGTGTTGGCAAGGCTGCGTTTCTCTTGGAGGTTCTAGGGTGAATCCTGTCCTTCTTCAGCTTCCAGAAGCTACATTCCTTGACTGGTGGCCCCTTCCTCCATCTTCAAAGCACTTCACTCCAATTTCTGCTGCATACCTCTCTTCTCTCTGATTTTGATGCTCCTGCCTTTTTCTTATAGACACTTGTGATTACACTGGGCCCACCTGGATCATCTAGGACACTATTCCCATCTCAAGATCTTTAATCGCACCTGCAAAATCCTCTTTTTCCACATGAGGTAACATATTCACAACTTTTGGGGATTAAAATGTGAACATCGATGTGGGGGGTTGTTATTTAAGACTTCCACAGAATATTTTTAGTCAACCTCCAATTCAATTGTTGATTCTGGGATGTGTGCTCTAAATTCCTTCTCAACAGGGGAGGGAGAGTGTGCAGTTTCTATACCACTGTGAGAATTCTTTTCTAAGACTCCATTCTGAGAGGAGAGAGATGAGGGTGCTTTTGCTTCCAGTTGAAAAAACTGTAAGAACTTCCCATGATGTAAAATAAAATGTAAATACATGCTGAGCAAACCATCCATCCAGTTTTTCCCATATGGTCCCAACCCATTTTTCACTATTATTTCTACTTAAACTCATTCACCCTATGGTGCATTTTCTTTCCCGTGAAACTTCACTTAAGCTACTCCCTCAGCCAATTCTTATAATACGTGGTCAACATCCAATCCATTCCCTAACAGCTATTTCATATCCCACTACCTCCACAAAGGGTTTCCAGCTAGTTAAATTTGGAATTATCATTAGTGAAATAACTAACAAATGCAAAGGATGTTAGAGCCCAAAGAGATTTCATATACATGATGTCATTTGTTTCAAAACTCTATTAATATTAATTGACTTCCTTCATTTCTCGATGAAGAAATTTAGTCCCAAAGAAGTTTGGTGACTTGTGAAACCCGGAATCTCTGAATCGAGATCCAAGTTCATGTTCACTATTTTACATCCCCTCTTTAGACGATCTCCATTGTCTCTCCTTGATCTTTCCTTTCAAACTTTGTTTCTCTTTGATGGTATTTGTCACAGACCTTTGTATCATAGGTCCTAGTATTTACCTGCTCATATCTGCTATTCTGTAGGCTCTGAGAGCAGGAACCCTGTCCTGCAATTTTGTATTCCATCTAGACCTCAAGAAAAAGAAGTAACATTTATTGAGTGCCTATTGTCTACCAAGAACTTCCTATTTTTTATATTGTTGGTACTTCATAATTTGTGAGAGAGGTATTATTATTTTCATTTAATAAATGAGGGCATTGGGATTTAGAGAAATTACACACAGTTTTCCTGAATACATAGCAGGTCAGCATGATTCTCAAGCCATATTCTTTCCATACGCCCTGCTACGTACACACTCAATAAATTTTTGTTGAAGTGAAAGAAATACCACTGTAGTATAACTATTGTGAAATGTGTTTTCCTTGGGGAAACGGTAAGGGAAGTGTGGAATTTGCCTTAAGGTGAAGCTCCAGGATTACATCCTGAATGCCAAAAACCATGGGAAGAAGGAAAAGGGAGAGAGAGCTTTGTGAGTCCACCTTACATTTTGAGGCCATCAAAATACCCTCCCCTATCAGAAAAGTGACACTTGAAACCAAAGCTTGCTTGAAAGGCATGATTTCACCCTTCAGTAAATAAAAAGTACCTTACACTCAGTTAGCCAGGAGAAGTGATTTAAGTTTTATTTCTGGATAATAATTGAGTAACACTTTGGTATGTGATTCACTGCCAAGTGGACGCTGTTGGTTTCACACAGCTGTAGTTAGGGATGACAAGAGCTATTTACTGGGAAAATGATAATGCAATTGGATGTTGTACTGAACCCAAGGGCAAGATAATTTCTGTTATGCTGTATCACAGCCTTGCAGTTAGAGTCTGTTTGGTCAGCCTGTTGGTAGGGCCTTTGTGGTTGATGTTAATTCATAGGATTCAGTTATAGAAAAAGAAAGCTTACCTTTATTTCAAATTAAATCAAATGGGGCAGAGATTCAGACCCAGCCAATTGGTATTTTCCAGATTCATAGTTTACTTTTCGAGCATATAGAAAGTGTTTTTCCCTTTGGACTTGTTTAACTAAAATGTTTACACTTTTGACTCACTAATCTCACTCTTGGGAATGTACACTAAGGAAATGATTTAAAATGAGAAAAGAAGCAATAGGCATATTTTTGCAACATTATTTGTAATCATGAAACATTGGAAAAAACCTAAATGTCCAGCAATCAATGAATGCCTCACAAATTATGGCACATCCTCTTAAGGGAAACATTATGCTGCAATCAAATCGTAATTATGAAGGCCATTCACTAAACAAATATTCAAAACCATGTTGCAATATGGGAAATGTTTGTGATGTACAAGTAAGTGAAAAAGTGGACTGCAAGCCTCGTTAAGATATCCCATTGTATGATTCGGGATGCGATTCACGTATCCCGGTCAGGTCCCTCTGGCCAGTAGTGTTATAAAGTCCAGGCTAGTCTACACAGTCCTCAACACCTCCCCATTATAGGACCAGAGGTTCCCAAGTGCTTTCCAGTGACTGAGAGATGGGAGAAATCTGGTCTATTTCAGTCATCTCTCCATGTGCTGCCTGTGGCTGAAGGTTTCTGGCTACAGAATAGAACATTGTCTTTTCTGGACATGTCCAAAAGAAAGTAGCCAAGGAGAAGTCTCCTGCTCCAGTAGGTGTCAGAGGGGCCAAGGTGACAGCTGCTCTCCAGTAACACTTGACAATGGGGATTCCCCAGCAAAATGGACAGAGTCCTTGGTCTCCATGTTCTGTCCATTACCTCACCCACCTATCCCCCACGGGACCCAAAGATGCCCAGAGAAGTGGCGTTGTAAAAGTTTATAGTCTCAATTCCCTCATGAGCCAATGTTGGTGGAGAAAGGGGCTATAGCGGAATTATAGCAATGCCTACTGGAAACTATGTAGCCAAATGGTCCCCAGTAGAAAATTCAGGCTATAGGAACCAGTGCTACTTCTGAGCAGAGATGATGGAAATTGCCAAATACCAAGGAAACTGAAGGGGGACCTAGGCGGGAGGTGAACATTGTTCTCAGGATATAGCTGATTTCCCCTGCTCTGTTCCTGACCACGAAGGTCACATTACAGCCCTGTTCTAATCACAGCAAGTTCTTCAAGGGAAGACAAATACCTGATGTCATGCTCATTTAAGAGAACGCATTCATTAGTAGCCTGAACCCCAAGCATACAAGTCCATGGTACACTTAGTTCTTTCTTCACCCAGACACACAGTTCTCTCCTATGGAACAAGACTGGGACAGAATAAGGTCCTCGCTGATATAGAACCAATGTGCCCTCTTCTGTCTCCCTCTTTGCTTAGGCCAGGCGTAGTCTTTTGGTTTCAATTCTCCGACGTTTTCATCTGTTTTTATCCTCACGGAAATGAGATTTTAGGAATTTATGGCCTTTAGGCTTTGGTTGTGGCCAACTTAACCCACCTAATCTAACTTCTTCCTTACAAATCTCAGGATACACTTGTTAATCTGTTTCTCCTGTCCCCACCTCCAAATCCCTGATCATCACAGGCAGATTTGTACATGAGAAAGGATCAATTTTGATTTGTTGAAAAGTTCCTCTTACTCCCTTTGTTCAAAAAGAAGGGAAACCCAGAAGACAGACAGACCTTGGTTGCTTCAAACCCCTTGCCGGCATGGTGTGCTGTCAACTGAGTCTTGAGTGAAGGGGGAGGAAGAGAAAAAGAAGGATGAAAAAAAAGAAGGGGAGGAAATAAAGAAGAGAAAGAAATGGGAGATGAGAAGAAAAAGAAGGAAATGGCAGAAAGGGGAGGTAGAGGTCTCTCTTGCAAAAATTATGACTATTAAAAAAGTACTTGTGTATGAAAGAGGTTATGGAGAGGATATAGAAAAAGGAAGATAGTAGATGTGTTAGACCTTTGGGTTGGATCTTATTTTTCCTTTTAATATTTCTTTCACTTTGGTACTATTTGTCTAATGGGGTGGGAAAACAACACTTGGTGAATAATTTTAAATTCACTTGGTGAAATGTAAAGGGCTTAAAATGGAACGCTGGAAAATTTTGCCTAAGAGAATGAAGACCCTGTATTCAGCCCAACTCTGCCATTTAATTATGTGACAGACAAGTCATTTAATCTCTCTGTGTCCAAACTCATTACAAAATTTGAGTATCTCTAAGAGAAATTGTTAGAACATTTTCATCAGTAACTGCTATGATATTCATGATGAATGTTTATGATTCGAAGTGAACAGAATAGGCAGCAAACTTGGTTAGCATCTCATTAGATTTGTTGACATGAAGTTGTAACCAAAACCCAAAATTTAGTTATTCCGAGATACCAAAAGAGCAAAGAGATTTCCAAAGGGATGCAAAGTAGGGTTTTGGTACATAGGGAATAAAGGACCAAGAAGGGTTAATAAATGGTACAGAAGCAAAGCCTGGAGAAGCAAAGAACTCACCAGTTTCAACCCCCCATCCAATGTTTCGGTGGCTTCTGTAGGACCTTTATCATGTAGTTACTTTGAACAGTGACTTATAAATACTGCTCTGTGGAGAATTAAGATTCCTCCAACTTGCTCCAGAAGCCACTGTAAGGGAGCTTCTTTAGAGGAGAGAAAGAGGAAATAGGAGACAAGGTAAAAGAGGTCCCTGCTACCCAAATTATGAACTACACAAAGGAAGGAAAAAGGAAATCCACCAACCAGAGGAATTTCATATACAGCCTTATTATATATAGGAATTCTACCCTCCTCCTGACCAAACACCCAAAAAAGTCTGGAACAAAAAGAGAGTTCCTTTACTTTAAAATAGTTTTGCAAATCCCTGGTCTGTATTATGCTTGTGTATTTTCACTACTTGTTTATGTTTCATATTAAATTATGGTATCATAAAACAGAAGACTCCTCCAATGTGACCCATTAGAGGACAATAATGGCCCTACAGACCCTTCAATGTTTCACTCAGAGTGAGTGTTTGGTTTTTTTCTTCTTGTTAATTTGCTTGTTTGTTTGGTAGCCACAAAACTTGTCCTCCTACCCCTGTACAAACCTGTTATTGAATTAAACTGCACTTTGGAAAGAGTTGTAAATTGGGGGGAAGCAGTTACTTTCAGCCTAGGGCAAGCCTGAGAAGAGCCTCAGCTCTGACCCTTCAGCAGGAACAGTCCTGGTGGCTGGAGAATGGGAATCTTGTTCCTGAAAGGGGTTATGCCACACAGCATGGACTACAGCCTACCCCTTGCATCACATAGGTCACTTTGTTTCCTAGAATGAATTCACTCCATCCGGGGTTAGCTCTTCCAGGATTCTAGTTGGTCTCTTCTCCTGGGAAAACTTACAAGAAAAAGGACAGTGAACTAACTGGGCCTAATCCTCAGCTTTTTCCACCCTCCAGCTATAGGAGGTGAGAGCCTTTTTATATGTTGCCAAAGGCCCCTGGTTTTCACATTCAGCCTTCAATTGGTGGTTAACCACTCCCAGGCATTTCTCATACTTTCCCCAATGGATTGGTTGTCCCAAGAAATAGCCATCTAATTTCTTAGTTCTTGTAAGAACTACCTCTCTCCATTCCATCCCCACATACCGAGTGTTAAATACTAGTAATATTGCACCAGCCCTGCATTTCCCTCCACAGTATCCCTCCTGGTTCAGCACTGGTAAAATTTTTAAAATTCTATTGTACCATATCCCAGGGGCTATTAAGACTGCCCCTATCATCAGCGATGGTGTACTCATTGCCAGCCAGAGAAGCACAGATCCAACTCCAAAATCTCATTCAGAATATGCTTTAAAAAAACAGTCCTCGTACCAACTGTGAGAGAATGGGAGCCCTAGGAGACAGACTCTATGATGGAGATTCGCATATAAGAATTTTCTTGAGAGGGGCACCTGGGTGTCTCCATTGGTTAAGTGTCTGCCTTCAGCTCAGGTCACGATCTCTGAGTCAGTCTCCCTCTCTGTTTCTCCCTCTCCCTCTGCTCCCCCCCTGACTTGTGTGCACTCTCTCTCTCTCTCTCAAATAAATAAATAAAATCTTTTTTAAAAAAGAAGTTTATTGAGGAAATAATGTTCTTGGTAACTACAACTGTAAGGAAGTCAGGGGAGCAGGACTGGACACAGGGACAAGTTGAACCATGACACAGTTTCAACTAAGATTTTAGCCAGTTCCACAGGGAATGCTGAAGTGGGGTTGGCCCTGCAGAGAGGTCCCAAGTTAGACAATCGTAGCCCCGCATGAGCAGTCATTGGATGTGCCTGCCCCATGAGAGAGAGCATAACTTTTACCAGCCCCCCTCAGCAGAGAGCAAAGCTTAGGGAACTGCCCAGCTGTGAGACATTCGCCATCACTCCCTGCAGCTGGGGGAACGAGCGGCTCCATCCTCATTGGGGAAATTCAGGTAGAACAGGACTGTAGCTACTACAGCATCCCTGTCATACTTGCATGTTTCTAAAAGGGTATCACGAGTGACCTAAGTCATTGGGAACCTCCTCCAGTTGAAAAGTCAGAGCTGTAAACTTTTCTGATCACATGCAACCTGATTTCCACCTCCAGTAAATGTTTAGTAAATGCCTATTGGTATTCTGCAAAATACGTTTTCATCTTAAAATGTCCTTTTCCTCCCCTTTTTAGTAAGTGCTTCAAACTTCTTTGTTTTCTATTTCCAGTTTTGCTGCTAGAAATACCGTCTCTAATATCTCTACTAATGAAAATAATTAAAATAATCACATTAATAGAGTATAAAATTCAAGAATTTCCTGTGGTTACCTTTAAGTAGAGAGGAAGTTTAAATTTCTCCTCCAATATTTAATGAAACACATGTGCGTGTGCAAACGCATGCATGCAAGGATTTTTTCCCCCAGTGTTCTTAATGATATGCTCTAATTATTGAAATAAATCAACTGTCTTGAAAGGGAGATCCAGTTGTGAACTGAAATTCTCAGAAAAGAATCACAAAATTATAATTTCAACAACTGTCACTGCATGAAGGCTAATTTACTAAATTATGTGTAGGAAATAATTGGCAAGTTGAAAATTAAAATACTGAAATTTCAGGAAACAACCAATATCTTTGTTGAATACCTTTTTTTCCCTGGTTCTCTGTGTAAAGGAAATACTAAAGACAAATAAAAATGAAGTCAGATGCTTGGTAAGTAGAAGTAGTAAAGTTTAAAAGTTGAAAGACCATAAAACCAAAGTATAATAGACATCTGTTTTATCTGACTGCCCAAAGCTCCTTGGTGGGATCATTTGTCTCCTTTCTCAGTCCATGTAGTTCTGGTGGAGTCGAAGCTGCCAGGCCAGGTCAAAGTATTCACTCATCCTAATCATAGTGACAGGTTCAAGGATGGACACTTGACTCTAGCCAGACCATTGAAACACTCCTTCTAGAACAAATTCCTGACTTTCTTTGGACATCTGAGCCTAGCTATGCTGGAAGTCAGGCTAATGAGAAGTCAGCGAGTGAGGGTCCTCCTGACGACTATCCCACAATTGCTTTGTGAACACTCATGCCATAGATTTTGCTTCTTTTGTCTTCTAGTTGTAGAATTGACAGATCACAATCAAAAAGAATAATAATCTCTACACTTTACTTTCCATGCATTTCTCAAACTCTCAGCCACATCTGGAGGCTCCTTCACAAAGGTAATTTGCATATTGGTTGGAATGATGTCTACTACGTGACTCCAACTTAAGATGTGCTTGTTCTGAATAAAGAATCTTCTCAGCCTCTTAAGAATTTATCCAGAGTAATTAGATACACCCTGATTCATCCAAATATTATCCAAAGGCTAAATATCTGTGGCTTTAATTGTAAAAGCTCATTAACTTTAAATACAGCTAAAGTTATTGAGGGGAAAAAAATCTCAGTAGAAATACTCTAATAGATGGTCTAGTAAGACTGAAAAGGAAAGGTTTGTATATCTTAAGCCAATTAATCTTGACGTTGTCTACATCATTCCACTTACTTTGGAACTGAATCTAAGTACTTCAGAAAGAAAACATATGCAGGCATGCTGGCGGAATTCTCTCTTGCAAGATATTCAACAGACTTTAATATTTTCAATCATCTCTCTGGGTGACCAAATAAAAGATGAAGGGAAATTTCTCTTTATAGAATTTTTCCAGCTAATAAATGAAGAAGAAATGATACAGTTAGAATATTACCCTTTTGGGGCGCCTGGGGGGCTCAGTTGGTTAAGCGACTGCCTTCGGCTCAGGTTATGATCCTGGAGTCCCGGGATCGAGTCCCACATCGGACTCCCTGCTCAGCGGGGGGTCTGCTTCTCCCTTTGACCCTCTTCCCTCTCGTGCTCTCTGTCTCTCATTCTCTCTCTTTCAAATAAGTAAATAAAATCTTAAAAAAAAAAAAAAGAATATTACCCTTTTGCAACTCCTAATGAATTTGTGCTTCTGAATTAGTGCTTCTGGTTGTTGATTATCAATAGATCCTTGTATCACTAACAACCAGAAGGAAGCACTCAACACGGCTAGAGTAGTCTTGCTGGAAAAATGTGAACCTTAATCTGACCAAGCCTCTAGATCAGGGTTTCTCAACCTCTATATGACACTTTGAGCCAGATCATTCGTTGTTGTGTATGTGTGCGTGTTGGGGGGGGGGGTTTCCCCACGACATTCGCCTGCATTCTCAGATGGTTAGCATCATCTCTGGTTTCTACTCACTAGATGCCAGAATCATCCCTGTTTTATGAAATCCAAAAGTCTCTGAAGACACTGCCCAATGTCCCCTGAAGAGGCTAACAAAATCACCCCCTGTTGAGAATCACTGTTCTAGATTCAACTACCAATTTACAGGAAACACATAAGATAACCAGACACGGAGGAATTATAAAAGACAAATAGCTTTTCTGGTTGCCTGCAAGGGGAAAAAAAAAAAGGAAATGGAAGGAAACCCCATAGATTTAAAAGTGATTTAAGAGATATATCAACTAATTGCAATGTGTGGACCTTATTTGGATTTGACTGAAAAAGTAAAACAATACAGTGAAACAGTAAAAACAAATAAATAATTTGAATACTTATTATTTTTAAGAATTATTGTTAATATTTAGGTGTACAGATGCTGCAGTTATTTTTTTAAGAGTTCTTAGCTTTTAGAGAAACGTATAGAAATAGCCAAAGATGGAAGAAGATGATGTCTAGGGTTTGCTTCAAAATAATATGCTAGCGGGGTAAAGTGGGTCATGGGGGAATCAGTGATACAGATTGGCCATTAATAGATAATTTTAAAACCTGGGTGGTGGACAACTGAGAGATCTTTATACAATTCTGCCTATATTTGTACAAATTTTAAAAACTCTGTAATAAAAGATAAAGTGAAATATTTCTAGGAAAGATGGTTTCTTTGGAGAAAGGATGATGCAAAACATTACAAGAACAAGAAAATACATATATGCATAACATTCATAGACCTGGGGGGGGTGAACAACTCTAGAAATTTTTTTTTCATCTTTAAGACCAGGTTTTTTGTTTTGGGGGGGTTATTGTTTTGTTTTTGTTTTTGTTTTCCTTTTGAGAATGCCCTCCTTGTAATGACCCCTCTTATGGTCAAAAATATCAAAGATTATAAACTCGTTTAACCAGATATGCATTAGGGCCAAATGCATTTTCACTTCCTCACAACGAGGTTGTGTTAAGACCACTGTCTAATGAATTTAGCTACAAACGTTTGCTAATCAGCTTTCCATTTCTCCTGCCCAAATTCCCAAAATAATTTTTAAGTTTTCTTATGGTCTCCTCTTTGTCGATTCATATGCTGGCACTTACATTGCCACAGCAGTAAATCAGCAGCAGCTGAATTGCTGCCTTAAGCTCTTAATGGCTCTTTGTGCCTGCAGACTCTTCCCTCACCAGTTCATCATGCACCCAGTTATCTTTCTAAAGCACAGACGTGACTATATCACCTCCTTACCTAAGCACCTCAGTGTCTTCCAAATTCATCCACCCTACTTCTTACATCCTCAGTCTGGCAGCAGCAACTGTCCATGAGCTACATGTTGGATATTTCTAGTCATTACTCACTGTATTAAGTCTGACCACCTCACAACACATTCGCACGTGAACTCCAGGCTCCAAGGGTCCCCTTTCCTTGAATCCACTCTGCAATTCCTTCTTTACTTACATTTATTCATTCTATACCTACATTGCACATCTCTTCCACTTTTATCTTTTGTATTCACACACCTGTTGCAATGCTTAACCAATCACCATCTACTCTACAAATCATTACCCTTTTTGACCAGTTGGGGTTAATCACTCTCCCACCTTCCCATTGCTCTGTATTTGTCCCACTACTAGCCAGTGTTTCGGTCATTTTGGATTAAAGGATATCTGTCCAGGGGTGCCTGTGTGGCTCAGTCAGGTAAGTGTCTGACTCCTGATTTCAGCAGGTCATGATCTCAGGTTTGCGAGATCAAGGCCCATGTTGGGTTCCGTGCTCAGTGGGGAGTCTGCTTGAGATTCTCTCCCTCTCTGTCTCTCTCCCTTTCCCCCCATGCTCCTCTCTTTCAAATAAATAAATAAATAAATCTTAAAAAAATAAGCTATATCTATCCAGTTTTACCACTGCACTGGAGTTCCCAGCAAGACAGAAACCGTATTTTATCTAACCTTTATGGTTATGAAACTGGTTGCATACAAGTTGCACAAAATATTTGCTGAATTAAGTATGGTGATTATTTTGACCCAAAAAAATCACTAAATCGATCACCCAAAGTAGAAATGCATGCGAAAAGATCACATAATTCACAACTGTCATTTTGAAATAAATAGAGCAGAAATCCCTGTAAGATGATCCAATCATCAGAGGAAAGCATTCATGATAAGTTAGAAGTACAGGATGAGGTTTGGTTCCTAAATCCTGCCATTCTCACCTCTCCAAGAAAACTCAGCAACAAATGACTAGAACAGAACTGCCACTAGAATATTCCCTTATCAATAGCTAGATAAACACTGACAATCTTTATCTTAGCCCAGTTTCTCTAGAAAACAGGAGTTGAAGCAAGACCTAAGGATTAATGCTTTATTGACAGTTAAAATATTTGGGGCAGGGGAGGAAGTGAGGAAAAAGAAGGGAGACAGAGAAGCATGAGAGGTAAATACAAGATAAAGGTGCCCCACAAAGACTCCCAGCTGGTCACTTGGCTGGAAATCTCTGGATAACCTATTGAGCTTTGCAACAGTACACGGAATGAGATGTAAAGGGAATATTTCTTCCTTTCCTTCCCATATGCTGTTCCCACTGATCAAACTTTGCTCCAGGTTATGTCACCTGGCTACTTCCGCAGCTTCTGGAAAAGCCATATTCAATTGAAAGTAATAACAATAATAATATACATACCCTATGGAGTTGTGGCTCTTTATTTGTGTCTAGAAGTGGTAAGATGAGGTAATATTTAAAATATTATGAATCTGTCTGTAACACGTGGCTCCATGATACCCTCAGACTGACCAATACAATGAGCACTCCTCCTACATTTCTCTAAGATAGCTGGGAGGTCTATGTGTAGGGAAAGTATGTGTGGAGGGAGGGGGGATGACAGTCCTTGATTCTAACAGTCAGAAATTCCCCAAAGTTTCTAGCAGTAGTGAGAACAGCAATCTCTCTACTGAATCAGTCAAAACTGAGTTGGAGATCTGCAATTTATAACCAACGTCAGCAAATTCCCCAAACCCCTCTCCCAGACCGAGACAACCATTAATCTATCTCCTGTTTATATAGGGCTTGTCTATTCTGGACATTTCATATAAATGGAATTATACAATGTGTGGTCTTTGGTGAGTGGTATATTTTACCAAGCATACTGTTTTCAAGGTTCACCCATGTTGTGCCACATGTTAGTACTTCATTTCCCTTAATTGCTGAGTAATATTCCATTATATCAATATACCACACTTTATTTATCCATCAGTTTGTTGGTATTGGGTGGTTTCCACTTTTGACCCTTTTGAATAGAGTTGCTATGAGCATTCATGTACAAGTTTTTGTGTGAACATATGTTTGCATATGTCTATACTAAGTAGTGGAATTGCTTGGTCATATGGTAGCTTAACTTATCATTGAGGAATAGCCAGGCTGTGTTTCAAAGTTGCTGCACCATTTCACGTTTCAACACCTATGTATAAGATTCCAATTTCTTGTTACTTGTTATTATCTGTCTTTTTTATTATAGCCAGTCTAGTGAATTTCATAAAGTGAAATCTCATTATGGTTTTGATTTACATTTCCCTAATTACTAAAGATGTTAAACATCTTTTCATGTGCATATTGGCTATTTGTATAATTTCTTTGGAGAAAGTCTATTCAGATTCTCTGCCCATTTTTTTTTTTTAATTGGGTGAGAGTTCCTCATATATTCTAGATTCATGTCTCTTACCAAATATATAATTTTCAAATATTTTCTCCCATTTTGTGAAATTGGGAAATGTGAGTCCTCCAACTTCACTCTTTTTTTTTCAGTATTGTCTGGCCATTCTGGTTCCTTTCCATATCAATATGAATTTTAGAATCAGTTTGTTAGTTCCTGCAAGAAAGACAGCAAGGATTTTGATAGAGATTTCATTAAATTTGCAGACCAATTTGGGGAGTATTGTCATCTTAACAATTTAAGTCTTTCAATCCATGAACATGGGATTCCTTGTCATTTATTTGGGTGTCCTTAAAATTTTTAAAGAAGATTTTATAGTTTTCAGAGTATAAATTTATTTCTAATTCTCTTGTTATTTCTAATTCCAAACTATTTTTATTAAAACCAAACCTCCAAACATCCACTTTCTAGTTTGTTTTTGTTTTTCCCTTATAATCTCTGCATATTGGTATAGCAATATGTAAAGCAATTGAACCAGTAGTAATATACGTAATCCTCCCCAAAACCCATGAAGGCTATAGTGGGGAACTGGTGTGGTAGAAAAAGCCTGAGCTTTCAAGTTCAATTTCCTATTTTTCTCCCATTCTTAACTAACCTTGGGTTAGTTATGTAATTTCTGGGCCTTGGTTTTCTTATCAGCAAAATAGTAATAGCTGACATTTATAATATCTTTCTTATATTTAAGCACTCTTCTGAGTGTCTTACACATAGTAAGTAATTTAATTTTTCAACTCAGTGAATTAGGCACTAAAATTGATCTGCATTTCATAGTTGAGGACACTGACATTCCAATTGGCTAAGTGGTTTGTGCAGTCACATGGTAGATTAGCAAAACCACATGTCTGACTAAGACAGTTTGGCCTCTGAGGAGATGCTCTTAACCACAATAGTAGATTAATACCTTCCTCATTGGTAGCAAAGGAAATTAAATGAGAAAAAAAATGCTTAATATCTCTGACACATGGTAGACATTGTATAAAAATTGTTCTTTATTAGACAACATTTTCCCTAATTAATCATGGAAGCCTGTTGATCTTTTCATTAGATAAACATGATTTACATGAGTAAATTCCCTCTACTTGTATTAAAATAGTCAATACAAAGGTGGATTAATAATGAAACCAACAAAATATAGGCTTCAGTTTCCCCCATTTGCACCAGCCCATTTCCAAGTCCCTGTATCTGATTTGTAAGTTTACAATCTTTGAAAAACAAATTTTCCTCGGCCTGCATAAGCTTTAGATCTCAGAAAAGCTAGAACTGCTCCTGAATATATATTATCAAGAAAATTAGAGAATAACCCAGAGATTTTTAGTTTGGCAAAGTGAAGGTTGAGGGTCACCTATAACTAAGATGACAAAGGAGAAGGAGGAAGAGGAGGAGGTGGGGATGAAGATGAGAGGGAGATTTGGGGAAAGAAGAAAGTTCAGTTTTAGGTAGGTTCAATTATGTGTGTAAAAGGAACAGTCAGATGGAGATGTCCTGTTGGAGGAGTGCTGAGACAAAGATACAGATTTGAGAGCCATCAGCAAGGATGATAGTTAAAGCCACTGTTATGAATTACATCACCTCAGGAAGGTATGTAGCATTAGGCCAGTAGCCCTCAACTAGAGGCAATTTTGCCCCCCAGATACCTGGGGATGCTACTGGCATCTAGTGGGCAGAGGCCAGAGATGTTGCTAAACATCCTACAATGAACAGAACTGTCCTCCACAACAAAGCATTACCTGTTCCAAAATGTCAATAATGCCGATGTTGAAAAACATCTGTATTAGATGAAGACCAAGGAGGAGAATGAAGAAAACCTTGTTGAAAAAAGGATGAGAAAAACTAGAGTTTCTGAGACAGAGGGAGGGTCGAAATGCATTCTGAAGAAACTATACAGACATGCAAGAAATACAAAATGCCTCTTATTATTCCCCCTTTTTTAAGCCACCCCAAAAAGGCCATCATACTGTTGTCAATGGTATCCACCATCTTCCCTCTGTAACTGGCTTGTCAGGGTGATGATTCTCAGATGAAGTAATGCAACTTAATTATGTCCAGGATAATAAGGGTGTGAATAGCATGCAGATGCTCAACATCTGCTAATCCCAAATTGAATAACTCTTCAAGTTAATGCCTTTTCATGGGCCCTGGAAGAGTTGCTGACATATAGAGTCCCAAATGTCTACTCTGCAGCTTCAGTTTTGCATCGAGTGTTAGGGTGTGTCTGGATTGGTATCATTCCATGATACTTATGGTTTATATTAGTTGTTTAGTTAAGGAAAAACTGAAAATAAATGATCACTGTGCTAATATGCACAGATAATAGCCCGGATTATTCATGTGACTTTTGTGAATGAGTAATTTCTGGGGAAAGATGCATATGCTTACAAAAAAGTAAATCATATATCACTTTTTGTCGATCCCTGAATAGTTCCTTTAAGCCTCCAGTGGTCTGCATTAAGCACTGTCCAAGAATTCATGTATGGGGTAGAAGAGGGGTAGGGGTGGGGAGTGGGCAGGGAATCATGACACATTCTGTCTGTACATAATCTTAGTCATGATCATACCTTACAGTCCTTTCAACTCTCCCCTTTTCTCTGTAATTTCTCAAATTAGCTTGTTAACATCTTGTCTGCCATATTTGACTCATGCTATTGCCTTTCTTCCAACTGTGATCTTGGATATTCTCAACCACATTTCTGATTCCCCACTGTATGGGGATATCTAGTTGTCTTTATTTGTTTTGTTTTTTGTTTGATTGGTTGTTTGGTTAGTTGTTTGGTTTTGTTTTCTGCCCATCATTCATTACCCTTTATTCTGTTAACACCACCTTGATTTTCTTTTGGGGAATCGCCTGTTTAATCCATATGATTTAGCTAGGGCAGCCCATACTCTACACTCCAGAAGGGGACCTTGGACCTAGCCTAGCTAGTTTGTGTATTATATTTCTCTGTTCATAGTGATTCCTCTGGTCATGGCTGAGCTTATGACCCAGGATAGCCTGGAAAGATTCAAATCCAGGGCATTTTCTGAACATTTGAGGAGATGCTTTCTTTCTTATAGATTTGTTCAACTATAAGGATTTCACTCCGAGGATTTCAGCAGCTATTTTTCTTGGAAAAGTCTGGTTGGAAATGAAGCTGCCAACAGAGAGCAGATCCCCAGAATGGTGGGAAGGTGAGAAGGAAGAGTGAGGGGAAGTAACAGAGAAAAAGACAAAGACAAAACGATAGAGAGAGTAATATGGAATTCTGATAACATAAATTGAGCTCCAAGATCTAGATGGACCTGACAATCCATCTCCAGATTTTTTTGTTACTACACAAATGGTTAAGTTTCTACTAATTGCATACAAAACCAATTGAACTTAAAGGCTTTACTTATTTAATTAATAATTCTCAAAGGCATTGGGAATAGAGCATAAGAAGGAGGGTAGTGGTCCTCATAGAGCTTGTAGTCTAGTTAGGAAGGCAAATTTTAAACAACAGAACACAAGGATAGTAAGTGCTAAGGAAGATGTACAGGGTGCCCCGGGTGCAGAAAGCATGAGGGCTAAGTCTGATAAAAAGATAAGAGAAAGAGTCTCTCAAATAAAACCCTAATAGCACTGATTTACACCATTGTCTCAGATTGTGTACTAGTTATCTATCACTGTATAAAAATTATCCTAAGACTTGGCAGCTGAAAATATAGATTATTTCTGATCTAACAGTTGACCCTGTGTGGGTCAGGAATCCACAAGCATCTTAGTTGCATGGTCCCTGGCTCAGGTTCTCTCATGAGGCTGCAATCAAGGCTTGTTTGGGTGGGGTGCAGTCATCCCAAGGCTCAGCTGGAGAAGGGTCTGCTTGCAAGCAGCTTTACAAGATTTGCTTCCAAACTCACTCACCTAAACTTCTCCGCAGAGCTGCCTCCTAACATAGCAGTCGGTTTCCCTTAGTGTGAGGAATCCAAAAGAGAGTATAAGAGAGCTCCCAAGACAAAACCCACAGTCTTTTTATAACCTAAGCTCAGGAGTCACATATCCTTACTTCCACCGTGTTCTATTCATTAGAAGCAAACTACTAAGTCACGTTTACACTCGAGGGGAAGGGTTACACAAGAACATGAGTACCAGGAAACAGGGATCATTGGGGCCATCTTAGAGGTTGCCTACCACAGTTTGGGTTCTTCTAAAAGCAGGTTCTAAGATAAGGATTTAGGTGCAGTTTATTAGAAAATTGATCCCCAAAAATACTGTGAAGAAGCATAGATACAAGACAGGAAAGGGAAGACAACCAGTAAATGGTTGCCATTGACTGAATCTTTGTGTCTCCCCAAAATTCATATGTTAGAATCTAATCTCTGATGTGATGATATCTGGAGGTAGGGCCCTTGGGAGCTGATTAGGACATGAGGGCTCTGTTGTCATGAATGGGATTAGTGTTCTTATGAAAGAGGCATAAGAAAGATCCCTTCTCCCTTCTGCCATTTGAGGAAGCAGTGATAAGAAGGCTGTCTGTGAAACAGGAAGTGGGTCCTCATCAAACACTGAATCTGCCTAAACCTTGATCTTGGACTTCCCAGCCTCTGGGACTGTGAAAAATAATTATTTATTGTTTATATGTCCTCCGATCTATGGCATTTTCCTTCAGCAGCCCAAATGAACTAAGATAATGAGTGTGTGTGATAATAAGTGTGTGTCACTGGCTTTATCCCACTAGGATCACTCCGAGAGACTGTGTGGAACACTGCCCAGACATATCCCACTAGAAGTAAGAAAGCCGGGGTATTTATTCACCATCTGTCTCACCTTGCTTCAGGGTTACCTGGAGTGGTCTGCAAGGATATGGGCAGACACCAGCAGCACCTGCCACAGCACCTTAGTGACTACCCTTGTCTATTTGACCTAGCTCCTGGGACTTTCTCTCCTTGGTGCTTTCACCTCACTCACATGAGCTTGGTTGAGATCCAGTCAGTTTTGACATACAAATCATTTTATTCAATTCATAAATATCCACAATGCATTACCTACATGTATTTGGTCCATTCAAAATTACAAAATGGATCAAAATACAACCCCAGCTTTTAACACGTGTCTACTTTATTGGAGGAGATAAAGTAGATACAAAGTAGCCATTACATTAAAAAGTTTATGGGCGCCTGGGTGGCGCAGTTGGTTAGGCATCTGTCTTCGGCTCAGGTCATGATCCCGGGGTCCTGGGATTGAGTCGCACATCAGGCTCCCTGGCTTCTCCCTCTGCCTGCTACTGCCCCCATTCATCCTCTCTCTCTCTCTCTCTCTCTCTCCCTGCCTCTCTCCCTCCCTCCCTCAAACAAAAATAAAAATCTTTAAAAAAAAGAAAGTTTAATACTAGTGGTATACATTAAATATCATGGGAGAGAAATGGGAGGTCTTTATGCATGAAGATTTTGTCTGGATTTTGAACAGCAAAAAGATGGTAATGCTTAGATGCCAGAAACAGCCAGAAATATGGTTTGACAAGAGGCATGGTGTGCCAGAGAGGTTAATGGGAGAAGAAGTTGGAAGTTGGGGCCAGATACTAGAAAGTTCTAAATACCATGTTATGAATTAGATTTCATTGGCAGTGGAGGATTGATTAAGGTGTTTGAGATAGATATGATATAGTCATATATTATAAAAATAATATCTCATCCCAATGAGCATTCACATCTCACATTGACAATGAACAGGATACAAAATGGGATTTTTAAGGTTTAAAACAAGTTATGGTTGAAGTGACTTGCTATTGCAATTATTATTGTATATTACATACTATTACTGGTAAGCTCTTTCTTAAGCACACCATGTGCTCTAGATCAGAGGTCAACGAACTGATTCTACAAAGGGTCAGATAGTGAGTATTTTAGGCTTTGTAGGCCATATGGTCTCTGCTGTAATTACTCAGCTCTTCTGCTGAAGCATGAAAGCAGCCACAGACAATGTATAAATAAATGGATGTGACTTTGTTCCAATTAAACCTTATTTACAAAAACAGGCAAGATTTGGCCTTCTGGCCATAATTGCAACTAAAAATATTGTTTCTATATTTGACTTTTGGTATATCTTCTCCAACTTACTCCTAAAAATGTATACCTCCTATAGAGTGGAGATAGATTAAGCCTGCACCCCCAAGCTTGCCCAATTCTGGGAGTCACTGGGGTACTTGCTGTCTGTACAGATCCTCAGACCCCTCTCCCTGGAGATCCCAACTCATCTAGGAGTCTGGGAGGGGGCTCCAGAGTCTGTGCTTTAAAAGCCCCGGATGATTTTATCATCAAGCAAGTTTAGGAAGCCCTGAGTTGACCATCCCAGTGTTGTTCCCCACATCCCACAGGTTTTCATCACTCTCAGGAGGGGCTAAGAGTATTGAGGTCCTGCCATGAATACGGTACAGTGGGAAGCCATGGAAGGAGAGATAAGTTTCTGTCTCTGGCCTAAAGGATCTTTGGTCCAAAGCATCAGGGCTCTACGCAGGACTTGCCCTTAGAGGATTCAAAGGACCAAACCCTTAAAGCATGTATTATTTATGGAAACACAGTCACTCAACCTCCTCCCCAGTGAATGTTGCTTTACTTTCTTCTTCAATTAAAGCCAGTCTAGAAAGAATTGGGAGTGATATTTACACTCCCCTTAGGAAAATAGGGGTAAACACACCTAATACTTTCTCCTTAAGGAAAACACTTAACTAATAGAGCCAGGAATTACTGTACACCCTTGGTACTTGGGGCAAGAGACTTGGTGACCCATGTCCAGAAAAAAACTTTCTTTAGAAAATGCTTCTTTCAGACAAAGAAGTACTTTTTCTGACAAGTCAAAAATTAATATGGAAAAAAATCACAGGTTTTCTTTAAGAGAGATTTTTTTATTCCAAAATGTTAGGGCCTTAAAGAAAAATAAGTGAATTTATTTATCTGAAAAGAAAAAAGAATTTAAAAAATCTATCAATGGTATTTTTCAAACACTATTGGCTCAAAGAAAGCCTAGGAAAAGAAGCATTATTGCTAGAGTGGTTCTGAGCTTTTTGATCTATAATGTTCTCAATTCCTGGGGGAAGGGGGTCCTCTGTTTTTTGCTTGTGATGCCTCTTTAAGGGTCTCTGGTCACTACAGCTCCATCTAGTAATTGCTTGTTTACCTACTCAAAAGGATAGCTCAAAAGTCCACGACTGCCCTCGGAAGACTTTCTCTGACTTTCAGTTCACGTGGTTCCCGTCTACACAATCACCCAGTGACTCACCATCATCCACCTGATAAAATCTAAACTCCATAGAACGGAGCGCAAGCCCCTTCATGATCTCACCCTCCCCAGCTCTTCCAGCCTCATCCGTGACTAACCTCCCTGCCCCAACCACCACCAGTCCTTGACTACACAGCAATACCAACTTCTTTGATCATTCCTCAGCACTTGCGGGTCTCCCTGCTTGGAAAACCTACTCCTATACCATTCCTCCTCTCCCCTCTGTCTGCAAACTCTGAGTATGCTTCAAAATCAGCTCAAGATGACCTTCTCTGTGACGCTATCTTTGACTTAGGAGCATGGTACTCTACACCTCCACTGAGCCTCATACCTACTTCCATCAGGGCATTATCATATCATGTCATTTCTGTTCATTATTTGCTTTAAATCTATTTCCAAACAAAACTAAACTAAACCCTGCTTGAGAACAAGGACTATGCCAACTCATCTTTCTAGCTCCAGTTTTGCTTCAAAATAGAGTACTCAATGCAGAGCAAATGCTCAATGCATGTCTGAAAACGCCCACGACAGTGAAAGAATGAATGAATCAACAGGGTGAAGATAATTTACAGGGAAATAGCTGTCAGAGCTGACCCTAGCTAATTGGATGGTGAACATGTAAGCAATTAGCCTATAGTTCCTATAATACCCCTACTTAGGAACAAGATCTTGTTTCCAGGCTTTTAATCCATTAAATCTATCCTTGTACCAAGCAGCTGGCATCACATAAAAACAGGTTTCCAATACCCTCTGATCAGTCACAATCTTAGTCCTGAGCCACTTGTTCGAACCTATTTCATACACTAAACCCCATGTGTTTCTGATCCTTCTGGCTTATGACCTCATTACACAATCTCCTGTTTACAACCTTATTACATTCTTTAGTCCTGAACTTGGTCTTGCTTTTCTGGCTATGGTCTGAGTTCTTCTCTTTGACTAGAACTTGAATTCTGTCTTTGCATTCATGGTTCCCTATGAGTACGTACCTCTTGGCATCCAGCCTGTCCTGAGAAATCCTTTGGTTAGAACTCTTGCTGGACTCACCGCAGGCTTCTGAGTGGAAGACAAATACAAGGAGTGACCTCAAACCACTAGTTGAGGGAAACTGACCCCTACTGCAAATTATTAGGAAGAAAGGGGAGAAAGTGGAGTCAAAACCAATCTATACATCATGTCAACTGGTACATATTATTCCACTGTAGAGTTATTTGAATTCATCTCATCAAAGATTTAACCTCTGATAGTCAAGTTGTTCAAAAAAAAAGATGCATTGAAATGAGGAAAGATAAACATTTCTTAGAAGAGTGTAGAGACAGGTGATAAAGCGATAAAGGAAAATGGTGAAAGAAAAGCAATTTGGGATAATTACCTATGTTGAGGATTTAAGGTAAAACTGTTTTGCACCTGATGCTGAACCTACCTAGAATCTTACATAGGCTGGCAAGAGTGAAGGAGTTAGGTTTGACGAGTCATTGCGCTAGAAATGGGAAGGAGAGAAGGAGATACTGGTAGTTAAGAGTAAAAATAATTCAAGTCAGGAAGACCTGGGTTTGAATCTGAGATCTGCCCTTTTTAGGCAGTGAGACCTTGGAGAAGTTGCTTAGCTATGCTCTTTGCCAATTTGACATCTATAAAATGAAAATAAATATATTAAACTCATAAGTTGTTTTAGGGGTTAAATATAATAATTAATGGAGAGTAGTTGATGCAATATTATTTGAGAATGTGCCTATTGTGCTGATGTGTGCTATGTCCTAGGAAAAGATGGAGGCTTAATTTCTATTATTCTCGACAGTGTCCATGTATAGTTTATAGGCTCAGAAAAATGTCGGACTCTCCAATGGCCATAGCTATTAGATTATAACTGATGAACCAGAATATAATTTAACTTGTTTGTAGTTTCCTTTTCTTCAACTCAGCTTCCCTCCACTTTGCTCAGGTCTGCTTTCTTGGATGCTGTTATACTTTTCATTGCAACTATTTAGACAAAGAACTTGGGGACATCCTCAATTCCTCTCTCTCACTCCATATCCAATCCAAGAGTCAGTTCTCTCAGTTTATCACCTTCACTGATATCACCAGAGTCCAAGTTGCCTGAATTATGGCAAAAGCCTCCTAACTGGTCTTGCTGTTGATTCTACTATAGTCTTTTCTGGAAAAAGGAGCCAAAGTGAATCTTCCAAGACATCTTTCAGATCCATGTACTTCCTCTGCTCAAAATCCTTCATTGGCTTCCCTTTTCACTCTGAACAAAAGCCAAAGTTCTTTTGATGGCCTACAAGGCCCCACATGGTCAGGCATCCTGCTCCCCCTCGCACCCTATCACCTTCCACTCTCCTTCTCCCCTCCGCCCCCCGCGCTCACTCCACACAAGCCGCACAGGCTTCATGTTGAACTTGGAACATGCCAAACACATTCTGGCCTCACAGAATTTGCTCTTGTCTGGAACACTCTTCATCAGGATATCTGTGTGGCTTCCCTCCTCATGTTTCTGACACCTCTACTGAAATACCACCTTATCATAGAGGTCCACCATCTTAGCCTGGGTTTCCCCAAAAGCAGAGCCTGAGACAAAGGTTTGAATGTGGGTAGTTTGGGGGAAAAATTGATCCCAAGGAATGGAGTCAGGGAGGAAGGAGAGAAAGCTCAACCCAGGGTACATTAGTAACCTGGTCAATGTGGGCAACCAGAGCTCAGTCTGGCTAGGTCCCTCTGGGGATCACGAAGAATGCTCCACAGAATTTTCTGTTCAGAAGAGAAAGAAGAAAGTATTTATCTACCAGGTATCTTTTTAATTGGTCAACTGTTGCTGAATGGAATGTTACTTTCCTTGAGTAAGTGAGCTCATGCATGTCCCGGGATGATGAAAGGGAATAAACTCAGTGGGGCAGAGAAGCCCCTGTACAGAGAGTAGAGATACAAGGTACAACTAAGTTGAGGTGCTGTTAGATGATGCCTATGTGAATCTGGCTATTGCAGCAAAGAGTAAAATAAGAAAGATGATTGAGAACATATGAGACAGGGCTCAAGACTTATCTATACTTCCCTAACCCCCTTATCCAAAATAGCACCCTGCCCCTACCCTGTCACTCTCTATCCCCTTATTACCACCCCACGTATTCACTTGCTTATTGGCTTGAAGTTCTCCTTACTAGACTCTAAACAGCATGTGATCAGGGGCTTAGTGTATTTTGCTTACTAATAGTACTCTCAATTTCTGGGATGGTGTCTGATATGTAGAAACAAATATTATTAAATGAATAAATGGTTTAGAATCTATCAATTGATATGTCTATATCAGAGAGAGAGAGGGAGAGATGTGTCTAAATATCAAGCTATTCATAAATAGTTAAGATGTGTTGATGCTTTTTTGCTGTTGTCTTCTCTGCCCATCCAACTTTCCTTGCAATCCCGGAGTCTGCATTTCCCCTAAGTGAAGTTAAACCAGGCGTAAGCCCGTGAGTGTCAACAGAAAGCTTGTTGATGCACTAGACCAGTGGTTCTCAAATGCTAGCTTGCATCAGAATCAATGGAACAGAGTGCCGGGCCCCGTGTCAGGGCTGGCTGGGACCTGAGAATGTGCATTTCTAACAAGTGCTGCGGCTGCTGCTGGTCCAGGACCATATTTTGGGAACCACCACATTAGACTGTTCTTACAGCCCCTTAAAGTGGGCATCTTGCCCATTACATAGCCTGGCCCACGATTGGTGAGACCCAAGGGAAGAAGCAGGTTTGTTTCATTTAAGCTGCTACAAAGCCCAACAGAGCCCTGCTTTTTGGAGACTTTACAAGGTCACCATTCAACATGGGATTTACTTACTACATTCAGCTAATCCCGATGAAGAGTTCAGGCCTGTTTAAGAGCTCTCTTTACAGTCAGCACTAGGACCATATTTTTCAAATAAACCATATCTTTCTTTAATTGGCATGTCTAAGTAGAAGCAGCAAAACAGGATATGAAGACCAGAGTAACAACAGTGAAAATCTCAGAAATCATGGGGAAAATGCAAAAGGGCAATCGTGATTTGGGGGCAGAGTTCTTTTATGCTTGATAACTTTGGAGGAATCAAACTGACTTCCTTTGAAGAGGGGAAGAAATCTCAAGACAAGTAATTAGCTCTCCATTCTACAGGAAAAGGTAGTTCACTATTGGTAATGGCCGGCTGCTACTATTGCTTTTAATGTCATAGTTCTCAATCAAAACCAGCTGTCAGCTGCACTAATTTCAATGGGTGACTTGGGGATCAAATCAGATGACAGAGACAGAGAGACAGTGTGCCAATAATGGGTCTTTGCCTTTGCTTTCTATGGTGGCCACTTAGGAGGTGGTGGGAGACACAGGATCCTTTTCCAGAAAATTAAACCTCCTGTGATTTGCCCCACCCTCCCACCACCTTAAACAAATTCGGCCAGATTATAATATAGAGTCTATTTCTGGGTTAGATTTCACTGGAGCGAGAATTTTTTTCAACAAATGCCATTTGTGATTCCATGAATAGAAAATCTCTTATGGCACAAGATTAACAAAGCTAATTATTGGAGAAGATAAAATTAATTTACTAGCTGAATTTAACAGACTCGCTGATCTAGAGAGCTGAATCTCTCTCTAGCTGAGGACATTTTTATTCCTATTGGTTATGATGAACTTGGGAAATTTCTTCAAAGCTTATCCTAATTCCAAAAAGTCTTCTGAGCCTTATGCATTCTGAAATTCTGGTGAAATTATACATCATTTTGTTTACTAAGGGTTTGAAATTGCAGTTCTTTACTAAGGCTTTTTAAGTACAAAGGTGCTTAAAGTATAAGATGCATCTATAGAGATATATACAAGCTATAGATATAGATTCTATACAAAGATTCTTATAGTCTAAAGATGAAATTCTCAACCAATGGCTTTTGAGACAAATTTGAACCATTACGAACTGTCCTTACAAGTCACATCTGAAATCTCTGCAAATTCTTAAAATCATACCTCCTTCTCAAAGTTTTACAAATATCATCTTATCTTTAAGTGGGAAGAGGGGCGCCTGGGTGGCTCAGTCATTAAGTGTCTGCCTTCGGCTCAGGTCATGATCCCAGGGTCCTGGGATCGAGTCCCACATCGGGCTCCCTGCTCAGCGGGAGGCCTATTTCTCCCTCTCCCACTCCCCCTGCTTGTGTTCCCTCTCTTGCTGTCTCTCTCTTTCTGTCAAAATAAATAAACAAAATCTTTAAAAAAAAATAAGTGGGAAGAGCAAATAAAATTGTGTAATGGCCCTTTTAAAATAATATCTAGAATTCTTTCTTAGCCCTTCTCATATGGCAACATTTCGGAAAATGTAACCTAAAATTCTACAAAGCTCATAAAGTTATTCCATTTTTCCCTCTCCATTTACATTTCCTGCCAAAAAATTCTCTTGGGAAACTTAACAATACCGCTTTCTTTCATGCCATCAGAGACTTGCCTTCATAGAGTTTGCATATGTGGGTTCTGACCCATCAGTTCCAGTCACTGATGGATCAGACACTCTCACAGCACACCTGAAATCCTGATGTTCCTGTTCTTCTAAGCAGGGAATGGGATGGAACACAAACTTCCTTAGTTCACCACTCACGAATGACTATCTCCCATTTACAGTGATGTTTTAAAATTGGAGACAGGTTGCAAAATTTGAAAACAGGTGTGGATCATCAAGGTAGCATCCCTGGCAGTGCTTCTGAAATTCTGTGATGTGATTGGTTCCCTGAGCAGTCCCTTCTAGGGGATCCAGGGTCAAAGGTGTGGCCCAACGAGCTGCAGGATCCCATTTGGACTCTAAAGCAGATAAAAATATGGACTGTGAACGCTAGCGCAATCCTTTGGCTAAACCCACACAAGAGCTTTTTCAGTATAAAGCAAAATGCGTGGACGTTGAGTCTACTTCATTGTAAACCCCCACATCTCAGCACCATTAACAGTGAAGTGGTGCCTAAGGGCCAATTCAGAGCAACTCCAGAAAATGCTTCTTGTGCAAAAAAGCAACTCTCAGAGCAGGATACCAGGGCTTTTCCATTTCATTGTTGCTGGTGTTGTGCTCATTTTTGCAACAAATAAGAAGCAAATTGCCCACTGAAGACTTCTACTAAGACTCATTTTTTTCCATGTGCTTGAAGAACCTACTAGTTTACAACAAATAAAAGTTCAAGTGTGTGTATGTGTGTGCACGTGCGTGTGTGTGATTTACATATTAGATGCAGAAATGGTTGATGGATTTTTGTTGCACATTTAGAAGCCAAATGGTAATGCTAAGCCACTCCACACTGTAACACGCCATGCGTCCCCCCGTTGCAGGGCACACAGAGCCCTTAAACTCTATCTGATTCTACAAGTGTGGGTCTGGGCCAGAGGGCTTCAGAGCAGCTTCCTTCTATTCCCCAGTGGGGGAAGGACCCTCTGGGGGGCTGACTGTCATCTAATATAAAGGTCTCCGGAGGAGCAGAGGTAGTGAGTAATAAAAGGCTGACATTCAGAAGTGGCTTTTGCCCAGATGCCACAGAATCTTCGTGGAGCCAATCAAAATCTTGAGAATGACTTTGGAAATTTGCCTTTCTTTGGGGGTTCCCCCTTCTTCTTAGAGAATTTCCAGGCTAAACACAAGATTTTTGTAGTGTTTATAGATTGGAGACTTTCAACCATGGACAAAAAGTAAAATTCCTGGAAACCAAAGAGAATTGGGTGGCATCGGGGAGTATGGAAGCAGAAATCAGATGGAAGTTAAGTTTGGAGGTCTGACCCAAAAAAATGATCTGGATAGCAGAACACAACCAAATCTTGGTTTTTATTTAAGAACATATTATTGGCCTTAATGAGACA